>NC_073228.2:183430555-183736666 GCF_029281585.2 Gorilla gorilla gorilla
CTCCCAAAGTACTGGGATTACAGGCGTGAGCCACTGCGCCCAGCCGGCAGCTATTTATCTTAACAAAACAAACCTGTGAGGCTAAACAGAAGACCCCCGGGCTGGGTTCAGGCTATGGGTGCCAGTGTGCAGCCTCTGGTCTCGAGGGAGAGCCAGACACATACATCATTACAACATGAGCTGATGTGGGGTTACAAGGTGCCCTGGGAGCAGAGAGAAAGAAGGGCCTGATAATCACAGCTTCCCTTTCCTGAGAACTTGCAGGTACCGGGGGGTCTACACACCACGGCTTCACGTAATCCACTTGGCAACCTCACGAGGTAGGAATCATGATGACCCGCTATTTTATAGACGGGGAAACTGAGACTTAAGGTGCGTAAGTAACCGGCCAGGCCGCAGCTCCCCGCTCGCCTCCCGCAGCCCCCGCCCCTCACTTCCACCTCTCTGTCCCTCTGGGTTTCTTGCTGCACTCACAGCAAGCAGGCTTCTGCCTCGGGGCCTTGGCATATGCTGTCTCCTTCTGTCTGGATGGTTCTTTCCCCAGAAGAGCTTCCCCCTCCACTGCATTCAGGCAGCTGCTGAAAACCACCTTCTCACAGAGCCCTTCCCTAACTCCCTGTCCCATGATAACCACACACACACACACACATACACACACACACACACACACACTGTACACCCTCACCCTGCTTTATTTCCTTCTGTGTATAATTTCCAGAAATTACTTGATTCCTGTTCCTGTTTATTTTCTATCTGCTGTCCCCGCCAGTGCCATCCCCACTAGAATGCAGCTCCCTGCGTGAGGTCACCTGGCACCTAGGACAGCGCTGGGCCCCGTGAGTGTTCCCTAACTGTGCCGCCTGGATGGAGGGAGACCTACCGCTGGGCTCAAGACACAGGAACACGAGGCACACACAGTCATGACTCATCAGACCCTTGCAATTTACTTCGAAAGAGTCTAATGACAACGAAATGTAAAACGCTGTGAGAAATCGGCACAGGGAGGGAGAGGTGAGCTGAGTGTGAGATCGGGACAGGCCCTGTCTGGGGGCATGTGGTGCTTGGGCTCCAGGACACCCCCCCGGGGTCTTTCCCACAGGCACAGCCACCCAAGGAGAGCTCACCTCGGCCAGCCACAAGCAGGTTACCTACTCAATTCTTCATGCACAAACAGTAGTGACAGACTCACAATATGAAACCGACTGACAACCCAATTTCAAAAATAACTTACGGGAGCCTTCCCAAAAGAAGATAGCAAGTGGCAGATACATGGATGAAAAGGGGCTCAACCTCACTCTTCATCGGGGAAACTCAAATGAAAACCATGCTGAGATACTGCAGTGCTCCAGCAGAATGGCTGAAATTAAAGGCTGGCTGTACCCCGTGTGGGTGTAGATGTGAGGCAGTTAGGACCCCTGTGCACGGTTGGTGAGCATATTAATTGGTGCCACCACTGCACAGAAATGTCTGGAAATCCCTCCTCTTCCCTAACGTATGCGGGTCCTTTGACCCACATGTTTCTCTCTTGTTCCATATTGAAGAGAAATGAGTGTGTATGTATGTTACAGAAACACCAGGGGTTTGTCTAGGTGCTGCTGCTTGCCACACAAAAAGCCAGTCACTGAGACAAGGAGCATTGCCAGAGAAGAAGCTTTAATCCCGTGCTGCAGCCCAGGAGATGGGAGATCAGTCTCAGCCCATCCCCTGACCCACGAAAATCAGGGGTTTATGTAGCAGAGAAGAAATGTAACCATGTGTGTGAAAACAGGAATCAGGGAGGGGTGAGGAAGAGTCGGTCACCAGGAAGCAGATGGTGGGTTAGGCAATTTCCAGGCTGGAGGGTGTGGGGGTCTCGTAAGTTTCCTTGATTCTATCTGGGAGGCAGGGAGGGTGTGGTGGTCTTGGGAGTCTTTTTTTATTCTACCTGGGAGGCCTGATAGGTGGTTTCTTGGGAAAGGAACTCAGATAAGACAAGGAGGATCTGATCTTGTGAGACTGTTTATCCAAAGAAACCATAAACATCAGTTCTATGGGGCAATTGGGCCGGTTTCACTTCTCTCCAATAACGAACACACTGAAGAATGTTCATCATAACTTTATTCCTAATAGTCAAAACCCCAAACACTCATCAGTAAATGAGTAAGTGAACTGTGGCCTGTGCATCCGAAGGAGAACTACACACACACAGCAGAGAACAATCTCAGCAGCGTGGTGACGCTCACGCTGGGGAAAAGAGGCCAGACACAAAAGGGAATGTACTGAAAGGTTCCTTTTATATAAAGGACAAGAGTAGGCAAAACTGTTATGTGGAAATGAGAACAATGGTTACCTCCTAGGGCAGAGGAGCGTACAGACCAGGAAGGCAGAGGAGGGGCTGTCTTGAAATGCACCTGGGACTTTGTTTTCCTCAGCTCTGGTCAGCTGACAGCCTGGGAGACACTGCCTTTGAATGAAGAGTTGATGACTTTGCAGCATGGGGAAGCACCAGGTCAGTCCCGAGGCAGAAGGAGCAAGGGGAGGGCCCAGGCCAGGCCTTCACTGGGGTCTCTGTGGGAAGGAATAGATGAGGGTGGAGGTGAGTTTGAGCAAGCTTCGGGTGGGTCCGTTTGCCTAATGTTGGCAGGCCCGGGGCTATGGGGTGGTCCCTAGTCATCCAGTACCATGCTCTGGAGTGAGATGGGGCAGGGAGAATATTCCCTGGGTGTGTGAGTTAGATAAAGGGTGTGGTGGGGGCAGGGGCTTCTGACTGCTGGTTTGCATAGGGAGGTGTGTGCTGTCTCCAGAACTAGCCAGCCCTGGGAGGGGCAGTCCCTTCCCCACCAGCAAAGCCTCCTGCGATGCCAAAGCACCATAGAACACAGAAACCAGAAAGCGTGGTTAATCCAGGAGCCGCACGAGGACTGATGCCTTCCATATCGGTGTCCTGTATGTGCTCTGCCGTATTCTACCTCCTCTTTTTAAAATGCAAATAGAGAATCCAATCTGAAGAACTAATGCAAAGGACCTCTTTAACGCTTATCAGCCACCCCTCCGCCCTTGGCTGTCTTTCTGGTATCAGCATCCTCCTCCTCCTCCCTCCCAGACCCCAGGCCCTGGGCTCCAGAAGATCCATCCCTGTGGCCTCAAGGCACCAGGCACATCCATGCCGGCTTCATCCTCTCCAGTGACACGGCTGTGCAGATGTAAGCTGAAAATTTAACAGACTGTCCCTCTGACTATTTCTCCTTCACTTTCTTGTAGCAAAACAAAAAGGGGGAAAAATGCATCCCAGGGGTTGCCAGCTGCCACTTTTTCAAGCCACCGTTAGGCTGGCCAACCCCTGCCAGTTTCCTCCCATCCTCCTGGGATGCCTGGGGGACTCCATCACCACTTTCTAGAAACTGCCTATAGTCAGAGGTGGCCTGGGGCTGCCCACACAGGCATGGAGACGTGGAGGACACAGCCTGATGCTGGACTGCACAGGACCCTCTTCCGCCAGGTTCCCCGGACACCTCCATCCCCTCTTCTAGCAATCATGTCACTGCATGGTAGCGCCTGTGTCCTAAGGTTCCCATGCCACAAGGCTGGAGCCCTTCGCTCCTGTCTCCCGAGGCCAGGATCGAGCCTGCTTGGCCCAGAGGAGGGGGCAGTAAATGTCATGGACAGAAGCAGCGATGGGAGAGTGGTTAATGTGGAGTCGTCACAGTGACACAGAGGCTGAGGCACACTCTCTGACACAGCCCAGCCAGGCGCTGCCCACAGCTGAGCTTCCAGAGGACACCTTCTGTGTCACCATATTCCTGGATTCAAATCCTTCCAGTCTGGGACAAGTTCCACGGGGTGCCATGAGGCTGCCCCAGTTTGATTTTAAAATGTACAGTGAAATGCCTACCTTGGTGGTGGCCAAGCCCTGGCCCTGCCAAGGACAGTCTGGGAGCGGCAGGGCCAGCCCGAATGCCCCATGCTGATGGACACACAGGCACAACACCCATGGCTCAGGGAGCCCGCTCCAGCCTGCCGTGGAGCCCAGGGCCAGATGGTGAGCCATGAGCCTGCTCAGGACAGTCCTTCCTGATCCTGGAAGGGACCAGCCCAGTTATAACAGCTCCCGTCCGGCAAGGCTCTCAGTGGAGCCGAGCCCAGAGAGAAGGCCTGCACTGCCAGATGGGCGAGCTCATTAGAATGGGAGTGTGGTATTTCTTATGCAAATGAGGGCAAATACATCCATGGAAGAAATGTGAACAACAGACATGCACAGGAGCACGGACTTCACTGGGTTTCAAGAGGAGAGGGAGCTGGGACGGGAGACCAGGAGAGATCTCTGCCCCCAGCACTGCCCTGCAGTGGCCTAGCCCAGGCCTTCTGGATCTGCCTACGTGGGATGCTCAAGAGAGAAACTGAGGCCCCAGGGGCCCTGCATATGGGTGGAGGCTGGCCTGACCTGCATCCTGGAACAGAGAGCTGCCCGGGCGCCTATAGGCAGGCAGGAAGTCACTGGGCAGAGGGACAGGTGCAAGGCCAGGTCCACAATCCTGGCCAGGCTCCAGGGGAGGGAGATGCCCCAGCAAATGGGACACGGGCCAGATGTAGACCGTAGCCAAGGGACCCAGAACAGAAGCACCAGGGCCCAGTTTTAGGGCGCACCCCACAGGAGGCAGGGCTTGTCCTGCGCCTCAGAGACTCCACAGCTCAGCACTCTGGGCTCACCCAGGTTGGGTTACCGGCCAGATGCACCTGCTCCATCTCCGTTCTGCCACATCCTATGACCCACAGTCCAGACCTAGGACTGGACTCACACCCTCTGAGCCCTCTCCCCAGCTTCCTGCCCCTCAGGGTCCTGCAAGCCCCTGCTCCTACACATCCACAGTAAGCCCCTTGCCTCTCCCATCTCTGCCCCTCCCTGCCTCACACCTCTGCAGACCTCAGATCTCTTTCCCTGTCCCTTCCCAGTGCACTCGCAGCCTGCTCACCCTGCCCACCATGGCCGCCTTCAGCCCCCTCTCTCCTCCCTGGCAACTGCAGCTCCCTCAAGGCTGCCACCCTGGCCCTTGGCCTGTGCTGCCTTCCGCTGACCAGTCCCTTTGCCCCCCAACCCTGTCCAATCCTCACGTTCCAGCATCCTCCTGGGGCTCCTTCCCACTCTCCAGTGACCTGCCCTGACTCAGGGCGCACAGGGCCTTCTCAGCACTGTCATCGCTGATCTCTGCAGGCATCGCCCTCTGCTCCGCCAGCTCCTGTCTGTCCAGGTTGCACCATCACAACCCAGACACCAACACCCTCAACCGGGACTTGCAGTCCACCATCATGCCCGTCCCTGCTGAATTCCACTACTGTGCCTCTCAACACGCTTTCCACTCTCATTAGGCGAAGCCCTCGGCAAAGCCGAAGGCCTGGGTACCCCCACCTCTGCCTTCCAGCACCCTCTGCAGGCGAACAGACAACACCCAGGCCAGGCCCGGGGTCATGGACCCATACCTTAGAACCCTTGGCGGGCACAGGGAACACACACAATTGCCTGACCTACCCCCGGTCCCTCCCACTCTGCCGTCCCACCTGGCAACTGAACACCCTCTGCTCTGCTCAGCTCCCGGGACCTAACAGCCACACACACAACCTCAGCTTCGGACCTGGCCGCCCAGCTCACTGCCACAATAGGAGAGGCTTTCCATAGCTCTCACCCACAACAGCCCCCTCCCTAGCACGTGCACCCCCAGAGACCACTCTCCCACCTATCACCATTCTCCCCACACATCATCTTCACACTGATCACCATCCTCCCCACACATCATCTTCACACTGGTCACCATCCTCCCCACATCACCCTCCCACCCATCACCATCATCCCCACATACCACCTTCCCACCCTCCCACCCGTCACCATCATCCCCACACACCACCCTCCCACCCTCCCACCCATCACCATTGCTCCCTGCATTGCCCTCTCACTTGTTAGCATGAGTGCACTAGGCAGGGACACATTGCTCTGTTCTTCCTCTTGGGCCTGGATCCCCATCCACTCACCAACTCCAACACGCTGCCCAGCAATTCTCTACATGTTTCTCTCTGTTGTATCATCCCATAAGCAGATCGATAGGCTCTTCTGTCACCCATCTTGACCACAACTGAGATGACTCCAGATCCCACCCCCAGCTTCCATGCAGTTCCCGCCATTTGCAGCAGCATCCCCCACCCTCCCTTCAGTGACTCCATCCGGGCTTCTCCCCACCTCTCCACCAAGGCTGTTCTCATGCAGGCTCATGGCCTCTGGGTCATCCTCCTCCAGCAGTCAGTGGTTTTGGCCCAGCCCATGGCACCCTCCTCATGGATCCATGGTCTTCACTTGGCTCCCAGGACATCCACCCTGGCATTTGCCCTCCGCCTTGGTTGTTTCCCCTCCAACTTGGCTTGGTTCTACTCTTCTCCCCAGCTTCTGACTGCCACAGTGCAGTCCTCTCCTCTCTTCTAACTGCACTCACTTCCACACTGATCTCCCAGCTCACAGCTTTAGATGCCATCTATAGACCTCCCACCCCCAGGTGCATGCCTTCAGCCCAGCCCTTGCTCCCAAAGCCCAAGGTCAAATGTCCAGCTGCCTGCTGGCATCTCTCCTGGATGTCTCATCCTTGACTCCAATGAAATAAGCCCAAAGCTGCATTTCTGCTCTTCCCCGGCCCCACCTGCTCCAGGCATCAACTTCTGCATCTCAGTCGATGGCAACATCTTTCTTCCAGGTGCCTTAGCTCCTCTTCTTCCTTCACACCCCTGCCCCCGCCCCCCGGCCCCCCATCCAATCCATCAGCAGATTCTCTGGGCTCTACCTTGAAAGTACACTCCCATACTCACCCCGTCCCACCGTCTCCATGGCAGCCTCCGGTTCTGGCCCACCATCACCTCTCACCTGGAAGACTGTGACCACCTCTGACCTGCTTCTGCTCCTTCCCTCCTCTGCTCATGGCCCCCACCATGGCTCCCCATTTTCTCATGTAAAAGCAGAAGTCCTTTCAGCAGACCGTCAGGGCCAGCCCCCTTTATCTCTCTGGCCCCACCCCCTGTCACTCTCCCTGGCTCACTTCCAGCGGGCCACACCCATCTCTCTCCTGGTCCAGTCTTGGGTGCTGGGCTGCAGTTCCCCTGGGCCGGGAACTCTTCCCCACTCCGCCAGCTCCCTCACTCAGCTTGAGGATTTGCCCAGAAGGTCCCTTCTCAGTGATGCCCAACCTGACCACCCTGCTTCATACTGAAGCCTACCTCCTACTCCCTCACCCCACTCTTCATCTTTCTTCCATAGCACCAATCATTTCCTAGCACATGAAGTAATGTATTGACTAATCACGCTTATAGTTCATTAGCTGTTCTCTCCTACTAAAATGTGAGCCCGAGGGCAGGGATCATTTTGATCTGTTTTGATCAGTGATGTGTCCCAAGTTCCTTGAATAATACTGTTACATAATAACTACAGATGAGCTGAATGAATACACATGAAATGCCCCATGACCACTCTGCTTAGGAGCATTAGGTGAGTACAGCTCTGGGTCGAACTAACTTTCCAAGCTTGACTCTTAGGAGAGAGATTAGTAGGATGGGTGTTTTTTTCTTTTTTATTTTTGTCTGGGACAGGATCTTGCTCCATTGCCCAGGCTGGAGTGCAGTGGCGCGACTATAGCTCACTGCAGCCTTCACCTCCTGGGATCAAGCTATCCTCCCACTTCATCCTCCCAAGGTATGGGATTACCGACAGGAGCCATTGCTCCCGGCAGGACGGGTATTTTTCAAGAATCTTCTAGTTTAACGTGTCCTAATGCAAGATGATGTAACAAGCCTTTATTGGCTCAGGCAGTAAAGAGGAATTAGCTGCAGGCATGGGCGGATCCATTCAAGCAGATGCTGTGGTCACGGGTTGAGCTCTTTCCTGCTGCCTTGAGCCTGAGGCAGGCTATTCTTCCTGTGCGGCTCCACAGCTTCAGGCCAGCCCCCTCCCCGCTCAAATCCCTGAGGCAGAGCTCCTCTGAAGAAGACTTCCGATATCAGGTTGCCTGGGCCCAGCTTGAATCAGGTGCCCCCAGCCGAGTCGCCCTCCAGGGGATGGAATACAGGACTCCCAGCCCCGGAAAGCGGAGTCCGCCTGAGCCACGGGACTCGGATGGAAGGCAAGTGAAGCCTGATACCTCAGTGCAGATACGCAGCTGGCTTTGTTGCAGGATTTTCCTTAGTTTAGCTAAAGACGGGATCTTGTCCATCCCACGGCCATGAAAATTTAGGCTCACAGACGCTTTAAAGGGTGAGTAAAGCAGTGTTTTATTGGGTGAAAAGGGAAAAAAAGAGGGTGGGTAACAGGGATTCTCCACAAGGCCAGAGTCTCCTGCTAGAGTGCTCCCTGCCCGCCCCATTCTAATCCCAGGTTCCACACAAGAAGAGGCGGTTCCCAAGTTCCACACAGGAAGAGACACCCAGGTTCCACAGAGCAAGAGGCGGTTCCCAAGTTCCACACAGGAAGAGGCGGTTCCCAGGTTCCACACAGGAAGAGACACCCAGGTTCCACACAGGAAGAGGCGGTTCCCAGGTTCCACACAGGAAGAGGTGGTTCCCAGGTTCCACACAGGAAGAGACGCCCAGGTTCCACACAGGAAGAGGTGCTTCCCAGGTTCCACACAGGAAGAGGCGGTTCCCACATTCCACACAGGAAGAGGCGGTTCCCAAGTTCCACACAGGAAGAGGTGGTTCCCAGGTTCCACACAGGAAGAGACGCCCAGGTTCCACACAGGAAGAGGTGGTTCCCAGGTTCCACACAGGAAGAGGCGGTTCCCAAGTTCCACACAGGAAGAGACGCCCAGGCTCCACACAGGAAGAGGTGGTTCCCAGGTTCCACACAGGAAGAGACGCCCAGGTTCCACACAGGAAGAGGTGGTTCCCAGGTTCCACACAGGAAGAGGCGGTTCCCACATTCCACACAGGAAGAGGCGGTTCCCAAGTTCCACACAGGAAGAGGCGGTTCCCAGGTTCCACACAGGAAGAGGCGGGGCAAGGCTCTTCTCTGCTGCAAAGGTCACAAACTTCTCGAGGCTTTGTCTCAGCGGGCGGGCTGGTTCTCCAGGGACCCCCTCCCACCTGGCTGTCTCAACTTGAGCAGCTGTCCATGCTGGGGTGCCCGCCAGGGGTGCGGGAACCACTCCCAAGAGGCCTAGCAGTCCCAGCACTGACCAGGGTTGACCCGAGGAGTAACCTCCCTCCCCCGGAAAACCTGAGCTGTCTTCTTCCCACCTCAGTCACCACCCAGATGTGAAGTAATGCAAAAGGCTCAACGTGGTCAAAAGAGCCCCGTTAGCCAGAATCTAGCCTCGGTTGCAAAGCAGCTTAACATGCAACAGCTCCCTACACGTTCTCCTGACCCCACCCTCCACCAACCCCCAAAGGCAGAAGCCATGAAGTCAGGACAAAGAAGGGTGGTGGCCATGATATCCCATTGTTCTACAGGTACGGGACCACACAACGAGGACAAAATAAGAGGTTTAAATATTCGAAAGAGCTGTCTCTACTATAATGTAGATGATACATTTATAAACCTGGAAAACTCACAAGAATGGACTGTGAAGGTATTAAAAATAATAAGGTAATCTACTTGGGAGGCTGAGGCAGGGGAATCACTTGAACAAGGGAGTTGGAGGTTGCAGTGAGCCAAGATTGTGCCACTGGACTCCATCCTGGTAACAGAGCAAAAATAAACAAATATAATATAATATAATATAATAACAAAATTATACTAAATGATGTGAAAGTCTTGGTTAAATAATATATTTTGTTTTTTAATACAATGTCAACACGAATTTTAAAAATATTATACCAGTTTTAGTACTGTTCTCCCAAAATTCAGGTCCTTCCTGTAACTTCAGAATGTGGCTTTATTAGGAAACAGGGTCATTGCACATGTAGTTTAAGATGTGGTCTTAGTACAGCAGGATGTGTCCTTAAGCTGACACAACTGGTGTCCTCATAAGACAAGGACAAGAAACAGAGAAACACCAGGGAAGATGCTGTGTGAAGGTGGAGACACAGATTGGAGTGATGTGTCTGCAGGTCAGGAAACACCAAGGGTTGCCGGCAAAATCAGAAGCCAAGAGAAAGGCATGGACCAGATTCACCCCTAGGACCTTCAGAAAGACCATGGCTTCCAGTACCTTCACGTTGGACTTCAGCCTCCAGAGCTGTGAGAGAATACATTCTTACTGTCTTCAGACGCGCAGTTTGCGGTCATTTGTTACGGCAGTCTTAGCACACTAATAAGGATCTCAGTTCTTCCCATGTTGGCTACAACGTTAATTCGATCCTGATCAAAGTCCTAAAAAGGTTTGTTTGGGTTTGAGGTTTTGTGCTTTGAGTTGTTGTTCAGTTGGTTGGTTGGTTTTTTGTTTGGTTTAAGATAGTGTTTTCTATTTTTTTCCTCTTGTTTTTGCTTTTTTGGAAGGGTGAGAGACTTAAATGTCAACGTATCAGAATGAAAACAGAGTTAGATCCAGGAAATTTCTGAAAAAGAAAAGTAACAGAGCAGGACCAGCGCTCCCTTCCAGGGAGTGGCCCCGCTGCTGAGAGGGAGGGGCTGGGACAGAAGACAGAGTTCCAAAATAGGCTAAGTATAAACGGGGATTTAGTACACAACAGGGGATGAATGTCAAATCAGTGGGCAAACACAGATCTTTCTTTTTCTTTTTTTTGAGATGGAGTCTCGCCCAGGCTGGAGTGCAGTGGCACGATATCAGCTCACTGCAAGCTCCGCCTCCCGGGTTCATGCCATTCTCCTGCCTCAGCCTCCCGAGTAGCAGGGACTACAGGCGCTCGCCACCATATCTGTCTACTTTTTTTGTATTTTTAGTAGAGGTGGGGTTTCACCATGTTAGCCAGGATGGTCTCAATCTCCTGACCTTGTGATCCACCCACCTCGGCTTCCCAAAGTGCTGGGATTACAGGCGTGAGCCACTGCGCCTGGCCAAACATAGATCTTTCAATAAAGAGCATTGAGAAGACTACAAAGTCGATTGGTTAATGATTTATTATTATTACTATTATTATTATTTGAGGTGGAGTTTTGCTTCTGTCGCCCAGACTGGAGTGCAGTGGCACAATCTAGGATCACTGCAACCTCCACCTCCTGGATTCAAGCAATTCTCCTGCCTCACCCTCCCAAGTAGCTGGGATTACAGGCGCGTGCCACCACGCCTGACTAATTGTTGTATTTTTAGTGGAGATGGGGTTTCACCATGTTGGCCAGGCTGGGCTCGATCTCTCGACCTCAGGTGATCCATCTGCCTTGGCCTCCCCAAAGTGCTGGGATTACAGGCGTGAGCCACAGTGCCTGGCCTATTATTATTATTAATGCCAGGTCACAGCTATACTCCTTTCACTCAAAGTCCTGATGGATCAAATTTTTAAAACTAAATGATTCAGACCGGGCATGGTGGCTCACGCCTGTAATCCCAGCACTTTGGGAGGCCAAGGCAGGCAGATCACAAGGTAGGAGATCGAGACCATCCTGGTTAACACAGTGAAACCCTGTCTCTACTAAAAATACAAAAAAATTAGCCAGGTGTGGTGGCGGGTGCCTGTAGTCCCCGCTACTTGGGAGGCTGAGGCAGGAGAATGGTGTGAACCCAGGAGGCGGAGCTTGCAGTGAGCCGAGATCGCGCCACCGCACTCCAGCCTGGGTGACAGAGCAAGACTCCATCTCAAAAAAAAAAAAAAAAAAAAAAAGCTAAATGATTCAGAGATGTCCAATTCATGATGAGGGACCATATTTGTATCATATCCTTCACTCCCCAAATAGCTAAGAAATGGCCAGATAATACATCACTTTCGAGGGAATAAGTTCCCCCAGCTGCATGGGGATATGAGAATCATGCTCTTGGTGAGCCATATATTTTGAGGATTTCTGGAAAACAGCAAATTATATCAAACTTATAAGAGAAACCAGAGCAGAGGAAGTTTCGTATTAGAGGGAGGATTCATTTTTCCCACCAAATCTCCTTGGTGCCTCTTGCAAAGGGGTTCTCGACATCCCAACATACCTGAGTCCCAGGGCGTGTGCCGCTCATTCTCGGAGATGAAACCCAATACTCTAATAAGGAGAAAAATGACTAATGGAATAACCTTTCTGTTCATCCCCCTTTTGCAAAAATCATCCTCCTCTTGCGAAGATTTGGGGAAAATGAATCAAATGGAAATTCCCCAAATTCAAAGGCTTTTTATTGGTGTAGACCAACATCCCTTGTATAATACAATACATAAACCTGTGTAAAACACACTGACTTACACTCTCCGCACCCCCAGGACCACTTGCCATGTTTGCTCGTGGTTTGTTCAAACAAAGAAAATAAACCCCCGGGGATGGGCCCACTACTCGGAGGCTCCACAGAGGGGAGAAACCCAGTCCACTGGGTTTCAGGCAATGCCCAAGTTTCCTTCCCCTTCTCCTCCCCCTACGAAAATTCCTTTCCAACAGTCCTCAGGCTTTTTGTAAGCTGTCCTCCAAAGCCCTTCCCCAGCGAGGACTACGGGGCTGAAATGTAATCATTCTGCTGAAGCATTGCTGAGTCCTGCTGGTGCCCCAGCCACTGAGTGTGTCCTTGGAGCTGGTTCTAGAAGTTGTGATGGATTTTCACTTATCACTTCCCCGGCCCCTCTTGGGCAGCCTGCAGAAACAGAGACTGCCCCGTGGCGCCGCACAGAACACCTTGGCCTTGGCTGCACAGTGGGAGAGCGTGCTGTATATTCTTGAGAAACAGGGAATCTGTGTGCCAGCCGGGACCTCCTCCTCCTTTCCCCAACAGAGTCAGGAGGCAGCCCCCGTGGGCAGCGAACCAGGGAATAAACACTGTGGATTACCAATGGGGAAGGAGCCTGGACCAGGCAACCCAAACACATTCACCCCTTGCTATTGTTAAAGCACCGTTGAAGTCCTGTTTTATATCCACCAAATTAGCAAAGAATAAGAAAGTTCTGGCCAGGACACAATGAAATTGGCACACACAGGCACACAGGGCTGCTGAGCATGGGCCTTCTCCCCAGAAGGCATAGAAACCAGTAACTCTCCAGTTTCCCCTTGGCAAGCTCAGGTCGTCTCTGTCATTTGGAACCCAGGAGTCCTGACTAGACAAGGACAGTGCACAGAGATGCTTACAACACCTGTGCAAGATTAGAGACCACCTCGGCTTACAGCACAAGACTAGCTAAAAAAATGTTGGCATGTCAGCACAACAGAATAATACAAAGACTAATAGCAAAATGGAAAAACAGGCCAGGTGCGGTAGCTCACACCTGTAATCCCAGCACTTTGGGAGGCCAAGGCGGGCAGATCACCTGAAGTCAGGAATTCAAGACCAGCCTGGCCAACATGATGAAACCCTGTCTCTACTAAAAATACAAAAAATTACCTGGACGTCGTGGCACATGCCTGTAATCTCAACTACTCAGAAGGCTGAGGCAGGAAAATGGCTTGAACCCAGGAGGTGGAGGTTGCAGTGAGCCAAGATCGCGCCATTGCACTCCAGCCTGGGCGACAGAGTGAGACTCTGCCTCAAAAAAAAAAAAAGAAAAAAGAAAAAAGAAAAATGGAAAAACAAACCACACATGATTCCCAGTTAAGGGAAAGCAGAGCCCTGAAGGATCCCGTCCGGCGCTTCCGGCTATAGAAAAGGAGCCACGTGTAGGCCAAGATGGTCCAGATGGCAGGTGTTCACTGCACGCTACCCTGTGCCAAGCCTGGTGCTCCATGGCTCACCCGTGTTGTCACGTGTCACATTCACTCTCATTCTGAGGCAGGTGCATTTTGCGAAGGAAGACACTGAGGCATCAAGCAGTCCATCGCTTGACCATGTTCAAGAAGGGGGTCCCAAACCCAGGCTGCGGGCCCCAAGCCAAAGCTCCAAAGGCAGCAGGAAAGGGAACAGCAGTCATGGAAAAGGGGAGGTGGTTTAGGGGCTTTTTATTTGTTGGTTTGGTTTCAAATTTCATCTTGAGTTTTTCCATTATCTTTTCCAATTAAAAGAAAATCCACAAGAAATCTGTGAAAGGGGCCAGGCATGGTGGCTCATGCCTGTAATCCCGGCACTTTGGGATGCCAAGGTGGGTGGATCACCTGAAGTCAGGAGTTTGAGACCAGCCTGGCCAACATGGTGAAACACCATCTCTACTGAAAATACAGAAATTAGCCGGGCATGGTGGCACTCGCCTGTAATCCCAGCTACTCAGGAGGCTGAGGCAGGAGAATCGCTTGAGCCCAGGAGGCAGAGGTTGCAGTGAGCCAAGATTGCGCCACTGCATTCTAGCCTGGGCGACAGAGCAAGACTCTGTCTCAAAAAAGAAAAGAAAAGAAAAGACATCTGTAAAAGGATCAGCACCCAGCCCGCACTGGAGGACACCTACCCGATGGCTCGTCTGCCACGCTGGGACCTTCCACCCTGATCCCCCACACCCTTCAAGACTGAGTTCCCAAATGCACCTCCCCAGGGCGGTGATGGGGTCCGGCTTTGTGTCCACATCCCAGCACCTGGCATGGGGCCAGGCAGCAGTGACACTCAGGCCCTGTTGGTTGGATTCATTGATTCAGTAATTAGCAGCCTGAGGGCAGGGGACAGAGGCCATTCTCACTCCAGGACCTCCCTCCTCCCTGGGGTGTCCTGGGGAATCTCTCCTGGACTCTGGGCCCACCCACCACACCCCATTGATTAGGCCTTCCATAGAACTCTCAAATCCACTCCCTCCACCCCATGCCTGGCACCGCCGTCCCGGTTCAGCCCTGGTTTCAGCCGCATACTCCTGTTCCAGGACCAGCTGTCTAAAGGGTAAGTGTTCTGTTCTCCCTATCCTGTTCCAGTTGTTCACAGGCTCACTGCGGTCTCCAGAGAAAATCCTGACGTCACGGCCTGTTGTCCCTGCTGTCCCCACAGTCCCTGTCTGCCACCCTCCCCGCACCACGCTCACACTGCAGGCTGCCATCAGCACACCGGGTCCCAAATACACCACATGTGCTTCCTCACACCCCTGGACCACACTGCTCTCCAGCCCGGCACGCCTTCTACACTGTCTGGTGAGTTCCTTTTTAAATAAAAACTTTATTGAGGATGGGTGCAGGGGCTCACGCCTGTAATCCCAGCCCTTTGGGAGGCCAAGGCGAGTGGATCACAAGGTCAAGAGATGGAGACCATCCTGGCCAACATGGTGAAGCCCCGTCTCTACTGAAAATATAAAAATTAGCTGGGCACAGTGGTGCGTGCCTGTAGTCTCAGCTACTCAGGAGGCTGAGGCAGGAGAATTGCTTGAACCCAGGGGGTGGAGGCTGCAGTGAGCAGAGATCGCACCACTGCACTCCAGCGTGGTGACAGAGTGAGACTCTGTCTCAAAAACAAAACAAAACAAAACAAAACAAAAAACCTTTACTGAGATACAATTCATATACCATAAAGCTCACCATTTCACACCATTTTAACGTGTAAATTCAATGGTTTTTAGTATATTCGCCATCACCATAACCATCACCACAATTTTAGAACTTTTTTTTTTTATTATTTAGACAGAGTCTCCTGTCTCCAGAGCCTGTTGCCCCGACTGGAGTGCAGTGGCAGGATCTCAGCCCACTGCAACCTTTGCTTCTCGGGCTCAAGCAATTCTCGTGCCTCAACCTCCTGAGTAGCTGGAATGACAGGAGTGAACCACAATACCTGGCTAATTTTTGTATTTTTTTTTTTTTTTTAGTAGAGACAGGGTTTCACCATGTTGGCCAGGCTGGTCTTGAACTCCTGACCTGAAGAGATCCACCCGCCTCGGCCTCCCCAAGTGCTGGGATTACAGGCGTGAGCCACCACACCAGACCCAGAACACTTTCATTACCCCCTAAAAACCCTATGTCCCATTAGCCCTCACCCCTCTGTCCCTCCCCATTCACCCTTTGGCCCTAGGCAACCTGTAAGCTACTTTCTGGCTCTATGAATTTGCCTCCCGTGGGCGATTCATATAAATGGAATCATATCACTGGTCTTTTCAGGCTGGCTTCTTATTCACTTGGCATGTTTTGAAGATTCATCCACGTTGTAGTATGTGTCATGTGGCTATAGCACCTCTTGTTCCATTCACCAGTTGATGGATTTGAACGTTGTTTCTCTTGTTCGACTATCATGACTAACACTGCTATGAACATTCATGTACAAGTTTTTTTTTTGCGAATTTTTTTTTTTTTTGAGACGGAGTCTCGCTCTGTCGCCCAGGCTGGAGTGCAGTGGCGCGATCTCGGCTCATTGCAAGCTCCCCCTCCTGGGTTCACGCCATTCTACTGCCTCAGCCTCCCGAGTAGCTGGGATTACGGGCACCCGCCACCACGCCCAGCCAATTTTTTGTATTTTTAGTAGAGACGGGGTTTCACCATGTTAGCCAGGATGGGCTCGATCTCCTGACCTCGTGATCCACCAGCCTCAGCCTCCCAAAGTGCTGGGATTACAGACGTGAGCCACCACGCCCCCGCAAAAATTTTTTGTTATTGTTGTTGGGTATACACCAAAAAGCAATATTGCTGGGTAACATGGTCGCTTTATGTTTAACCTTTTGAAGAACTGCTGGGCTGTTTTCCAAAACATCAGCACAGTTGTAGATTCCTATCAGCAGTGTAAGAGGGTTTCAATGTATCCACATTCTTGCTAACACTTGCTATTATCTGAGTTTTTTATTGTAACCATGCCGCTGGGTGTGAAGTGGTATCTCTCTATGGTTTTGATTTATAATTCCAAGATGGTTAATGATGTTGAGCATCTTTATATGTGCCTATTAGCCATTCATATATTTTTTGAAGAAATTTCCATTCTGATCATTTGCCCATTCTTAATTGGCTTGTCTTTTCTTATTGAGTTGTAAGGGTTCTTTATATATTCAGTATACAAGACCTTTATCAGATATGCAAATATTTTTACTTTTTCTGATGGTGTCATTTGCAATGAATAGGAGAAGTTCCCTTGCTCCCCTCACAGGGGTGTGGCTCACTTCTTTGGTGCCCCACTGCTCAAACCCCTAGTGGGAGCATGCAAATGGGCAGGTCGTGGGGAGCACTTTTGGGCTCCGACCCCACAACAGCGACTAGAGTTGAGTGTTTACAGCTCCCGAAGCCCCAGTGGGTGTGTGTTAGTGTGCTCTTTTAGCTTTGCCATCTGCAGGTGGCTTGTGTTAATCAGCTCAATTAGACCCTCTGCCTTATCACAAGGACAGAGGGCTTTCTGTATCCTGGATTCTTGCCCTGGTGTACCAGAAAAATTGGATCACATGTGGGCTTGGAGAATGACTGCAAGGTTTTATTGAGTGGTGGAAGTAGCTGTCAGTGAGATGGATGGGGAGCCAGAAGGGGAATGGAGTGGGAAGGTGGTCTTCCCCTGGAGTTGAGCTGCCCAGCAGCCGGACTCTCCTCCAACCACCCCTAACTGAATTCCACGTCGTCCCACCATTGATGGCCTGCCAACGTCTGCTGGTGTCCGTCGATGTGCTCTTCTGGTCCTCTGCTCCTCTCAGTGTCCAGCCACTTGTGTGTGTGCCCACTAGGGTCTCAGAGTTTTTATGGGCCCAGGATGGGGGGTGTGATGGGCCAAAAGGCAACTTTTGGGGCACAGAAACAGAAATGCTTGTCCTCACATAGGTCCGTGGGCACAGGCCTGAGGGTGGAAGCCTTGCCAGGGACCCAGCCCTTCTCTACCCAGCACTTCCCTGCCCTGTTCCCATATCAGCAACACAAAAGTTTTTAATTTTGACAAAGTCCAATTTATCTATTATTTCCTTTCATTGCTGAATACACACAGAAGCAAGTGCACAATGGAAATTTTTTCAATTTTTATTTTGTAGAAATGGGGTTCCACAATGTTGCCCAGACTGGTCTCGAGCCCAAAGTGCTAGAATTACAACATGAGCCACCATGCCCAGCCTGTTTTTCATCTTTTTTCTAGCTTTACTGATTTGTGTTGCCTGTGCTGTTGGTGTCAATCTGCTTATGTGCCATAGGTCTATTAGAATTTTCTATTTCTTCTTGAGTCAGTTTCAGTAGTTTGTCTCCATCTATGAATTGTTCATTTTATCTGAGTTATCTAATTTCTCAGCAAATACTTGTCCACATATTCCTTTGTAATCCTTTGTATTTCTGTAAGTGATGCTGCTTCTCTCTTTTTTTTTTTTTTTTCTGAGACAGAGTCTTGCTCTGTCACCCAGGCTGGAGTGCAGTGGCACAATCTCGGCTCTCTGCAAGCTCCGCTTCCCGGGTTCATGCCATTCTCCTGCCTCAGCCTCCTGAGTAGCTGGGACTACAGGCGCCCACCACCACGCCCGGCTAATTTTTTTGTATTTTTTTAGTAGAGACAGGGTTTCACCGTGTTAGCCAGGATGGTCTTGATCTCCTGGCCTTGTGATCTGCCCACCTCGGCCTCCCAAAGTGCTGGCATTACAGGCATGAGCCACCACGCCTGGCTGCCCCTTCTCTTTTTTTAAAGCTTGAGTCTTTTCCTTTATTCATCAGTTTTCAAAATAATGACTGGCTCCCTACCACCTCCCTAGGTGTGTGACACACTGCATTCTGGTTATCTGCTACTACACAACTAATCACCCCAATGTCAGCAACTTAGACAACAACTGTCATTATGGTTTTTATGGTTTTGTGGGCCAAGAATGCAGTAAGGCCCTGCTGAGCATTGTTCTGCTCCTCATCGCACCGACTGAGGTCACTGGATGGTTTTTCACCAGCAGATGGATGGTCTCGGACCCCAGAAGGCTTTATTCACCTGGCTGGCACATTGGTGGGCATGGCGGGAAGGCCAGATGCAGCTGCACTGCCACACAGCACCCACCCGCAGCCACTGAAGCATGAGGGCCTTGGGATAGGCACCTTCCCACAGGGCAATTCAGGGTGTCTGCAGGCTTCCAACAGAGGAAGTGGAAGCTGCTAGTTTCTTAAGGCCTGGGCTCACACATGTCTCATTTTTGCTGTATTCTACCAGTCAAAGCAGTCAATGAGCCCACCCACATTCATGAGGATGGGGACAAAGGCCCCACCTCTGTCAAAAACTCTGGGGCCATCTTTAATCTGCCACAGATTGGGTGTGCTGCTTTGGGCTTTTGTATTTTTTTTATGAACATGGATTCAAACACACATGATGAGTTTCAGTCCATTGCAGTTATTATTACTGATGCTCAAATTGACCCCATTTGGGGCAGGAGGAACTCTTCAAGTGGCCCCCTGAGCCTTATTAATGTGACTTCGTGATCCTCAGTAATGTCCTTGCTTTGGGGTACAACAAGCTGTTCCCAGCTCACCTTGCACTCGTTTTCCTTAGGCTGGAATTGATCATTTCCCCTAGATGCAAAGGACTCAGTAAGAATCCCAATCCTCCCCAGCTGGGCGTGGTGGCTCACGCCTGTAATCTCAGCACTTTGGGAGGCCAAGGCAGGTGGATCACAAGGTCAGGAGATTGAGACCATCCTGGCTAACACAGTGAAACCCTGTCTCTACTAAAAGTACAAAAAATTAGCCACGCGTGGTGGCAGGGGCCTGTGGTCCCAGCTACTCGGGAGGCTGAGGCAGGAGAATGGCATGAACCCAGGAGGCGGAGCTTGCAGTGAGCCGAGATTACACCACTGCACTCCAGCCTGGGGGACAGAGCGAGACTCCGTCTCAAAAAAAAAAAAAAAAAAAAATGAATTCCAGTCCTCCCTTTCTGTCACTTGGACCTATCCTCTCCACTGCTGTGGCCCAGGCTGGAGTGCGATGGCATGATCTCAGCTCACTGCAACCTCCGCCTCCCCGGTTCAAGTGATTCTCCTGCCTTAGCCTCCCCAGCAACCGGGATTACAGGCACCCGTCACCACGCCCAGCTAATTTTTTTGTATTTTTAGTAGAGACGGGGGTTTCACCATGTTGGCCAGACTGGTCTCAAACTCCCAACCTTCAGGTGATTCACCCACCTCGGCCTCCCAAAGTGCTGGGATTACCACGCTCGGCCCTATCCTCTCTTTTCAAAGTTATTGATCAACACTGACTTCTCGGCATCAGTGACCTGTTTAACTTTTCCTACCTTAACCCTAGGTACCTATGGAGCCGCTGGGAACACCCACGTGCTCTTCGGAGTCACTGACTCTTGCCTCTGGCTCTTACCTGATGCCGGATTGTTTTACTGTCACTTTCGCCCGTCAGCTCTGAGCACTGAGGACCGATAGGCCCCAGCCCTCCCTCCAGGCCTTGCTGTCCCCCTTTGCCTAGGAAGTTCGTATTCATCATCTAAAATCCATCTAATACTGACCCAGTTCACCACCTTCCCAACACGCCCACACGTGCCTTCCCCACTGTGTTCTGCATTCGCTGTCCACTGTGGTCACGCTGTCACCCGGGCACCTAGTCACCCTGTCACAACCTGCATGCTTTCATGTCAGGAATCTGTGAGCTCGCCAGAGGTCAGGACCTCACCCCTCATCTCTGCCCAGTTGCTGGGGCAAGGCTAGCCCGACTGTCACTGAACTACGTGAGTCTCTGTTGGCATCAGAGAAGGGGGCGCCCTTGGCTTTCTCTGGCACCCCCTTCTTTGATACCTAGGAGGCAAAAAGTGGGAGCAGGCAGGAGGGAACATGAGCTGGGAACTGGTAAGGGAATGCCTTTCCAAATGCAGTGGCCCACCAAGCCTTCCTATGGGGTAATGAATTCACTCTAGACCATGTGAATTAACTGCTAAGCAACCAGGGTGCGTGAAAGGCTCTGGGGCGCCCCACACCATTAGCTACTCATGAAGTGCTTTGTGTGCCCACTTCTTTCTCCAGAGGTATTTGGCATGAGTGACTTAACTGATAAGGTCTGAAAGTTAAAACCAGTTCCCACTAAGGCAGCCCCGGGGTCCTCTGGACACTATCGCCAACCATCTGAGTCTGTAACAAACACCCAGCACCGAACAAAGCATGTCAGAGCTGCTCCAGTGGGGCTGGGCGGTTTTATGGGATCCCTTCGCTAATTAAAATTCACTCTTCCAGGCAGCTGCGATCTTTGGTGTCTTATGCACTTGAAAAATATATCTTGACATTTAAGCCATGCTTGCTGGGATGGTGTGAGTAGCAGTGATAAGCCACAAATTCCAATCAGTGTAAAAATGCTAAATTCCGTGTTGGGGCTTGATTTGAAGGGCAAGGGCACCCAAATTCCTACAGTTTGTCCCACTCCATCAGCACCCACAGAGACAAGCCTCTTCCTGTTCTCGGGATGACACAGACGCCCACCCGAGGCCACTGCCCACTCCTGAAATTTCAGGCTGCGATAACAACAAACTACATTTTCGCTCTGGACAATTTTGGGTGCTGTTATTGGCCAGCTGGTGTCTGCACAGCAGATAGTTCAGGTTCTGGGCCACACAAGGTCACGAGCCTGGGTGAGCAGAGCCTCCACCCCTGCCCCAGCTCAGCTCCCAGCCCATGGTGGATCCAGCCATCATCTCTGCCCAGGGTCGCTAAACAGGATCCAAGAGCCTGGTGGGAGTAGGAAGGCGCCCGGCTTATTGCGGAATCCCTGCTCCCAGACATCCCCATCCTGGGAGCCTAGCCTCTGAGGCACACAGGGTGATCTCCCCAAGGCCCCTCCCACTCTCTCCCAGGTCCCCAGCGGGGGTACCCATGGCAGGGCAGGATGCTCCGTAAACCCAGCAGGCCTCTTCTATCTGAAGGCCCAAGCCATGCATCTCTGACCAGGGTGGCTTTGAAAGGTGTCTGAGGTGTGGGCCCCAAACACCCTCCCACTTCCTGCCTTGGCAGGAGCTGCTCTGTGAGGCCGGAATGACCCCCGCTCTCTGCCCCACCCCTCACCTGCACCACACCAGCCAAGGAAGGTCAGGCACCTAAGCTCTGGGGACCCTGTGTTGCTAATGCAGACAGCCCCTACAGGCTGCCCAACACTGCTGTGGTCTGCCATGGCCTGTCCCCGCCCGTTGTAGGGAAAGCCACGTTCTATCATGAAGTGGGGGCGAGGCTGGGGATGGGAGCATAGGGAGACCTGCCCTGGGGGTCAGGAAGACCCCCCACTGGCCCCTGGGTCACACAGGTTCAAAGCAAAGGGTGGGATAGGGAGCGGGCACCATGGAGCTTAGGTGGTCTTCTCAGAGTGGAGAGGTTGCCCACGGAAACGCTCTCTTTCTTCCATTTCCTCTAGGAGATTTGTTCAAGGTGGAGGCAGGGCGAGCCCAGGCATGGGACAGGGGCCTCTCCAGAGGAGAGAGACGCTGGACAAGCGGGGCCCTGGGGTGGGTGGGACGCGTGCAGCTCAGGCCACTTCCTACATGTGCTGTGGGTCCCCTCTGTCACCTGCCCCGAGGTTTGTTTTGTTAACAATGTAGATGCTTTGCCTCTCTTAGTGCGTTCAGCTGTCATCACAGAATACCATAGACTGGGTGCTTATCAACGACAGAAATTTCTTTCTTGCAATTCTGGAGGCTGGGAGCCTGAAATCAAGTGCTGGCAAATTCAGCGTCTGGTGAGGGCTGCTTCCTGGTTCATAGATAGCCCCTAGCCCTATTCATGAGGGCTCTGCCCTCATCACCCCCCAGAGGTCCCTCCCACCCCCGATACCATCACGTTGGTGACTAGGCTTCAGTATATGAAGCTGGGGGTGACACCAACATTCAGACCATAGGATTACCCATTGGCAAAATAAAATTCTTCTTAAAAATACATGTGGAAGGCCGGCCGCGGTGGCTCATGCCTGTAATCCCAGCATTTTGGGAGGCCGAGGCAGGCGGATCATGAGGTCAGGAGATCGAGACCATCTTGGCTAACACAGTGAAACCCTGTCTCTACTAAAAATACAAAAAATTAGCCGGGTGTGGTGGCAGGCGCCTGTAATCCCAGCTACTCGGGAGGGTGAAGCAGGAGAATGGCATGAACCCAGGAGGCGGAGCTTGCAGTAAGCCAAGGTCGTGCCACTGCACTCCAGCCTGAGTGACAGCGCAAGACTCCATCTCAAAAAAAAAAAAAAAAGCATGTGGAAGCATGAGACAGAAGCATCCCCAGCCAGCTGCTGCGTCCATTATCACCCTCCGACCCAGCAGGCACGGCTGGTGCCCCCCTGCTCTGTGAGTGGGACCAGGTGTCATCGGAGACACCTGTTGGGGGACACAGAGGCCTTGGGCCGGGTCAGCGCCGCCAGCTGCTCCTTGGGGAAGGCAGGATGAGGGGCCGGCTTTTAAGATGGTGGCTGCTGGGGAGCTGCCTACAGGCTCTGTTTAATATTCTCTTTAACTCGAGACCTTCTGACACCATGCTGGAGGCTGATGAAGGGGAAATCTGACAGGAGCTATAGGGTGGGTCTGAGATGTCAGTCCGTGCTCCGCCGTCTCTCTCCTCTGTTGCCACATTTGGGTTGGACCTGAGGCCGTTGAAACTGGGACCTTTGGAAGTCCCTTGCAGAACACTTGCTAGCTTTATTGTTAGGCACCCTATACTTTTTGTTACTTTGGTAAATTGATTTTTTCATTGCTTTTTGGAATGTAGAAAGGCAATTGATTTTTGTTTATTGATCAAGCAACTTGCTCAACCACCCTATTCTGTCATCTGTCTGTAAGTTTGGGGGAGGTTCTATTTATATAATCATATCATTAGACAGTGATTACAGTTTGCTTTCCCTTCTTCTCATTCTCAAACATTGAATTTCTTTTTCTTCTCTGTCTGCACTGTCTGGGGCCCTCAGGACAATCTCCAATGGAAACACCGTGCTGGGCATCTGACTGTATTCCTGACTGGCTGAGGATGACAACTAGTATGTCACTGTCAAATGTGACGTTTCCCATAGATTGTTAGTGTATATGTTCTTTCACTTCAGATTTGCTAAGAGTTTGAGATTTTTCCAATCATGAGTGGTTTTTACATTTTATCAACTTATTTTCATGCATCTATTGAGAATATCATCTGCTCTTGACCAGGCACGGTGGCTCACGCCTGTAATCCCAGCACTTTGGGAGGCCGAGGCCGGCGGATCACAAGGTCAGGAGATCGAGACCATCCTGGCTGACATGGTGAAACCCCACCTCTACTAAAAATACAAAAAAGTTATCCGGACGTGGTGGCAGGCGCCTGTAGTCCTAGCTACTTGGGAGGCTGAGGCAGGAGAATGGCGTGAACCCGGGAGGCAGAGCTTGCAGTGAGCCGAGATCGCGCCACTGCACTCCAGCCTGGGCGACCGGGCGAGACTCCATCTCAAAAAAAAAAAAAAAAAAAAAAAGAATATCATCTGCTCTCTTTTCCCTGTGCCTATTAATATGGTGACTTCACAGGTCAATTTTCTAATGTTAAATCAACCTTGAGTTTCTGGAACATAACAACCTGGACGTGACCTGTTATATTTCTTTTTTTTTTCAAGATGGAGTCCTGCTCTGTTGCCCAGGCTGGAGAGCAGCGGTGCGATCTCGGCTCACTACGACTTCTGCGTCCCAGGTTCAAGGGATTCTCCTGCCTCAGCCTCCTGAGTAGCTGGGATTACAGGCATGCGCCACCACACCCGGCTAATTTTTGTATTTTTAGTAGAGACGGGGTTTCACCATGTTGGCCAGGCTGGTCTCTAACTCCTGACCTCAGGTGATCCACCAGCCTCGGCCTCCCAAAGTTCTGGGATTACAGGTGTGGGCCACCGGGCCCGGCCTGAACTCTTATACTACTATGTCTTTTGCCTGGATTTGATTTTCGCAACATTTTACCTAGAGGGTTTCACATCCATGTTCATAAGTAGATTGGCCTGTAATGACTTTTCTCCCAATTTTCTCTTTTTCGAACTATAAAAAGAATTGGAGAATGTTTCCTCTTTGTCTCCAGAACACTTTATATATAAAACCAAAACCATCTTCTCCTTTAAAGATGTCTTAAACTTACCTCGGTCTGTTTCCTTTGTGAAAGATTGTTTATTAATAATCTAATTTCTTTAAATTTTGTCAGACTCTTCATTCAGATTTTCTATTTATCCTTAAGCTGGTTTTTATTAATTGTATTTTCTAGGTGTTTTAGACGGTTTTGAGTTTATGAGCATCAGGTTGAAACGGGAAGGGTTCCCTTGTCCTCCTCGCAGGGCATGTGACAGGGGTTGTGGCTCGCTTCTTCAGGGCCCCACTGCTCAAGCCGCTAGGAGAGCATACAGACAGGCAGCGTCTGGGGGTGAATGTTCACAGCACCTGAAGCCCCAGTGGGCGCGTGCTGCATGTGCTGTTTTAGGTGTTCCATCTATAGGCGGCTTGTGTTAACCAGCTCAATTAGACCCTTTACCTTGTTGCAAGGACAGAGGGCTTTCTGTGTCCCAGGTGTGTACCAGATGCCTTGGTGTCCCGGAAGAATCGGACCACACGTGGGCTTGGAGAATGAGTGTGAGGTTTTATTGAGTGGAAGTAGCTGTCAGAAGATGGCAAAGCCAGAAGGGAGATGGTTTTCCCCTGGAGTCAGCCACTCAGCGGCTGGACTCTTCTCCGACCACTTCAGCCAAACTCCATGTCATCCCCCCGGTCAATGGCCTGCTGGCGTGCCGGCCTCTGCCTGTGCCTATCGGCGTGCTCTTCAACCCATGTGCTCCTGTCAACGTCCAGCCGCCCGTGTGTTCCTCTGCTGACGTGCTCCTCTGTCCAGCCACCTGTGTGTTTGCCCGCTAGGGTCTCGGGTTTCTATAGGCACAGGATAGGGGCGTGGCCGGCCAGAGTAGTCTTGGAAAATGCAATATATGGGCAGGAAAACAAAAATGCCTGCCCTCACCTAGGTCCGGGGGCGCAGGCCTGGGGGTGGAGCCCTAGCCAGGGACCGTGCCCTTCCCTTCCCAGCACTTCTGTATCAAAGCCATAGTACTTTTTACTGTCATTTTAATCTTTGCCGTGCCTGAGATGTATCTTCTTTTTCACTCCTGAAAGTTTTGGGGTGTATGTGTGCCTTACTTCTTTTCTTACAGCTTTATTGAGATATATTCCACATACCATAAAATTCACCCATGTAAAGCATACAGTTTAATGATTTTTAGAATATTCACAGTGGTACAACCACCACCATCTAATTTTAGAACATTTTCAGCATCCTTAAAAGAAATCCCAGCGACATCAACAGCCACTCCCTTCCGTTTCATTCTCCACCTGAGACTTTTTTTTTTTTTTTTTTTTAGACAGAGTCTCACACTGTCACCTAGGCTGGAGTGCTGTGGCATGATCTCGGCTTACTGCAACCTCCGCCTCCCGGGTTCAAGCGATTCTCCTGCCTCAGCCTCCCGAGTAGCTGGGGCTACAGGCACCCATCACCACGCCCAGATAATTTTTGTATTTTTAGTAGCGATGGGGTTTCACCATGTTGGCCAGGATGGTCTCAATCTCTTGACCTCGTGATCTGCCCGCCTCGGCCTCCCAAAGTGCTGGGCTTACAGGCATGAGCCACCAGTGCCGGGCCGAGATTGGCTTTTAATTTGTTGCATGTTTGCATGGTTCAAAAGTCAAAATGACATGATGAGGCATAAAATAAGTATAGGCTGGGCACGGTGGCTCACACGTATAACCTCAACACTTTGGGAGATCAAGGCAGGAGGATCACTTGAGGCCAAGAGTTCAAGACCAGCTTAGGCAACATAGCGAAGCCCCATCTCTACAATTTTTATATTAAACTTAGCCAGGCATAGTGCTGTGTGCCTGTATTTAGCCGGGCATAGTGGTGTGTGCCTGTATTCCCAGCTACTCAAGAGGCTGAGGCAAGAGGACTGCTTAAGCCCAGAAGTTCGAGGCTGCAGTGAGCCATGATCACACCATTGCACCTCCAGCCTGGGCAAGAGTGCAAGACTCTGTCTCTAAAAAATTAAAAATTAAAATGGGGTATAAAAATATACAAAAAAAATTCTAACTCCCATCTTCATCTTCCCCACAACTGTCTCTCTCACACTCACATAACCATTTTTATTCATTTTCTGTTTATTTTTCTGCATTTCTTCATACAACTACAACAAGGAAATGCAAATATATTTATTCCTATTTTCCACTCTTTTCTTACAGAAAGGTAACATCATTGATACAGTATCTTGCACCTTCTTTTTTTTCTTACTATATCCTGGAGTAGCTCCTTATTCTTTCTTCCAGTTGTGTTTCATGTTTATTCAACCAGCTCCCCATGGGCAGCCCTTGGCTTGTTTCCAAGCTTCTACCATTACAAACAGTGCTGTAGTGTATAACCTCGTTCATGGGTCATTTTATACTCGTGAATATCTATCTGTAGAACAGATTTTCAGAGGTAGGATTGCTGGGTCAAAGGATAAATACATTTTTTTGTTTGTTTGTTTGTTTTTTGTTTTTTTTGAGACGGAGTCTTGCTCTGTCATCCAGGCTGGAGTGCAGTGGTGCCATCTCAGCTCACTGCAAGCTCCGCTTCCCGGGTTCACGCCATTCTCCTGCCTCAGCCTCCTGAGTAGCTAGGAATACAGGTGCCCGCCACCATGCCTAGCTAATTTTTTGTATTTTTAGTAGAGACGGGGTTTCCCTGTGTTAGCCAGGATGGTCTCGATCTCCTGACCTCGTGATCCACCCGCCTCGGCCTCCCAAAGTGCTGGGATTACAGGCATGAGCCATCGCGCCCGGCCAATACATTTGTATTTTTTATAAGCAATGCCAAACTGCTCTCCATAAGGTTTGTACAATTTTGTATTCTCCACAACCAAACCTGTTTCCTCACAGCCACACCAACGATGTATTTTACAATTTTGGATTTTTGCCAAATTGAATTGCGCAAAATGATGTCTAAGGGCAATTTAATTTGCATTTCTCTTATTACAGCTGGGGTTGAGCATCTCTTGATGTTTAAGGATCGTTTGCATTTCATTCTGTGTGAACTATTTTTTTCTTTTGCCCATTTTTTCTTTGTAGTCCTTGGTCTCTTTCTTAGGAAAGTAAAAGCTATCTTTATCTATTACTGCATGACAAACTACCTCAAAACCTAATGGCTTAAAGCGACATAATTTATTATTCCTCAGGATTCTGCAGGTCGAGTGGGCACAGCTGGGTGGCTCTTGCTCTACTTGCTACCAGCTGGGGTTACTCACTCGGCTACATTTGGCCGGCAGCTTGGCTGAGCTGGATGGTCCACGAAGCCTTCACTCACTTGTCCAGTGCCTTTGTGCTCGTCTGCATAGCCACGTCACCTCGGCTGGGGCCTCCTCACAGCGTGGTGGTCTCAGGGAAGTCAGCCTTCTTACATAGCAGCTGGCTTTCAAGAGGGAGGAAATAGAAGCTGCCAATCCTCTTAAGGCCTGGATTCCAACGTCATGAAATGTCACTTCTGCATTCCTTTGGTCATAGAAAGTCACAAGGTCAGCCCAGATTTAAGGAATAGGAAATAGACCCCACCTCTGGGTGGGAGAAGTGGTGTGGGCTACAGGGAAGGAATGCACTGGTGGCCATCGGGGCCAAAGACCTGGGATAAACGGGGAGAACTGGGGCAGCTGCTGGCATCACCTTGAGCCTGTCTTAGCCCTTGGGGGCATCGTGAGGTTGGATTGTTTACAGACAGGGCTCTGAGGGTTGGGAATCTTGAGGGTTATAACGATACTAAAAACTGAGGACGCGCATACATTTCGTTGTGATTTTCGGTGGAGGAACTTAGTGAAGGTGGTGTTACGGGGTCAGGGAGAAAATGTAAAAGCTTTGGCCGCGGGTGGGTTGGGGCCAACCCTTTCTCCCACCGGTTTATGGCTGGAGAAGGTGGGAGATGTCAATTCCATTTAGGGGACTGGAGGGACCTGGACAGTTTTGAAGGGGAATTTGAGAGTTGAATTTGAGAGTGCGCTTGTAAAGGACTCAACCCTGCCAGTCGCGGTTGAAGATCAGGGTTGGCTGTAGGTGGGAGGCCGTGCAGTTCCTGGGAAAGCTAACTCACCGCGGTGTCTTTTCTGTGTCACGCCGAGAAGAGCCCTGTTTGTGCTCCGCTACTGCCTGGAGTCTCCAGAGGACGCAGACAGGCGAGGGGATGTGTGGGGAGAAGTACTTGCTTTTTCTTGCTTTCTTCTTTACAGAATTTGTTCTTTTCCCGCAAGGCCACTCTAGCCACACCAGGAGCTTTCTCAGAAGCAGTCACAATCTTTTTCCTTTTTTTTTTTTCAGACAGGGTCTCACAAATGACAAACAACAGGACAAATGACAAACAGGCAAAAAAAAAAAAATCTTTTTTCCAAGATAAAACCCAAATTGATTCAGCAGACATTTTGATTAGGAAATCCTATAAATCAGGGCCACTCTTAATTTCAGACACTCCGTTATGAAGTGTACATCTACATCTAGGGGATGAATAAGCCATTGAATCTTTTAAAAACTGGCTTTTTAAAAACTGTTGCCGAGGCTGGAGTGCAGTGGCACAATCTTGGCTCACTGCGGCCTTAAATTCCTGGGCTCAAGTGATCCTCCTGATTTAGTCTCCCTAGTAGCTGGGAGCACAGGTGCGTGCCACCACCGTGCTGGCTAATTTTTTTTTTTTTTTGAGACGGAGTCTCGCTCTGTTGCCCAGGCTGGAGTGCAGTGGCATGATCTCAGCTCACTGTAACCTCTGCCACCCAGGTTCAAGCGATTCTCCTTCCTCAGCCTCCCAAGTAGCTGGGATTACAGGCACCTGCCACAGCACCTGGCTAATTTTTGTATTTTTAGTAGAGACGGGGTTTCACCATCTTGGCGAGGCTGGTCTTGAACTTCTGACCTCGTGATCCACCCCCTGCTCGGCTACCCAAAGTGCCAGGATTACAGGCATGAGCCACCGCGCCCCACCTAATTTTTGTATTTTTGTGTAGAGATGGGATCTCGTTATGTTGCTCAGGCTGATCTCAAACTCCTGCCCTCAAGCAATCTTCCTGCCTTGGCCTCTCAAAATGCTGGGATTATAGACATGAGCCACTGTGACCACCTAAACAATCTCTTGAGCCTCTCTCCTATCCTCCCAGCCCAACTTTCTTATTCCACCGTTGCTGGTGTCTGTAGGAATGGACAAGAGACCCTGGATGTTTTTCTGCTCTGTGCTGGCCTCTGTGAAGCTGTGGGCCTCAGCCTCTGCACGTCCTCCCCGTGCGGTTTGTCTCCTTCTCCCATGCAGCTGTTGTTTGTGACCGAAGCTGGTTTTAAAATGTGGCTTTCCCCAAGGAGAAATCGCAGGCTTTGCCCTTTGAAGCTTAATGGTGTCTTACGAAGGTCCTACCCCCAAATGCAAAGGTAGCAAAGCCAGTTTTTAAGAGATTCAATGGCTTGTTCATCCTCCAGATGTAGATGTACGCTTCATATTGGAGTGTCTGAAATTAGAGTGGTCCTGATTTATAGGATTTCCTAATTAAAATGTCTGCTGAATCAATTTGGGTCTTGTTTTGGGAAAGAAAAGAATTTGCCTGTTTGTCATTTGTCTTTTGATTTTGCTTATGTTTGTGTCTGTGTGTGCATGTGCACGTAGGGTTTTGTTGAACATTTTATTTGGAAACAATTATAGATTCACAGAAGTTGCAAGGATAGTATCGAGATGTCCCCATTTACACTTCACACAGTTTCTCCCAGTGACAATATCTTACATAACTATGGTACAACATCAAAACCGGGAAAATTGACATTGGTACAATGTGCGTCATCTTTTTTTTTTTTTTCTTTTTTGAGACAGAGGCTCACTCTGTCGCCCAGGCTGGAGTGCAGTGGCGCGATCTCAGCTCACTGCAACCTCTGCCTCCCGGGTTCAACCCATTCTCATGCCTCAGCCTCCTGAGTAGCTGGGATCACAGGTAGCCCGCCACCACACCTGGCTAATTTTTGTATTTTTAGTAGAGAAAGGGTTTCACCTTGTTGGCCAAGCTGATCTCTAACTACTGACCTCAGGTGATCTGCCCATCTCAGCCTCCCATAATGCTGGGATTACAGGCATGAGCCACCAAGCCCGACCCAATGTGTGTCATCCTATCATATGTGTAGTTTCATGTAACTATTACAATCAAAATACAAAACTGTCCCATTGCCACAAAAATCACCCTTGGGAGCCACCCCATGATAGTCACCTACACAGCCATGTCCCCACCATCCCTAACCTCTGACAGCCACTCACCTGTTTTCCATCTCTGTAGGGGGTGAATAGGCCTCCAAAAATGTATGTCCAGCTCCTAACCCCTGGAACTGTGAGTGTGACCTTATTTGAAAAGGGGTCTTTACAACTGTAATGAAGAGTCTCAAGCTGAGATCATCCTGGAGTCAAAGTGGACCCTGAATCCAATGACAGCTGTAAGAAAAGGAAGAAGGACATTGGAGACAAAAGGCAAAGAGGAGTAGGCGATGTGGAGACGGAGACACAGGTGGCAGTGACGCGTCCAAAAGCCAAAGAAGGTCAAGGATTGCGGCAGCCCAGAAGCCAGGAGAGAGGCATGAATCCAATTCTGTCTCAGAGCCTTCAGAAAAAACACTTCACTTAAACTGGTAAAAAGCAAAACCAAAACCAAACAAACAAAAACATTGACAAAGGGGAATCCACACGCACAGGGCATTAGAGCATTCAACAAATATGAGTGCCTACCGTATGCCAGGTGCTGGACAGAGCATTTGGGATACTTTAGTGAACAGGAAGGTGAAGGCCCTGCCCTTGAGCAGTGACTTGCTAATGGGTTGTTGGTTTTTTCCGGGCTATTTTCTTTCTGCTATTCCGATTGGATAATATATATCATTGTACCTCCAAGTTCATGGATTTCTTTCCTCCGTCCTCTCCATTCTGCTGTTAAACCCATCCATTGAGTTTTTATATTGTTATTCTACATTTTATCCTTCCTTTTTTTTTTTTTTTTTTTGAGATGGAGTCTCACTCTTTGTCGCCCAGGCTGGAGTTCAGTGGCGCAATCTTGGCTCACTGCAACCTCTGCTTCCTGGGTTCAAGTGATTCTCCTACCTCAGCCTCCCAAGGAGCTGGGATTACAGGTGCACGCCACCATGCCCGGCTAATTTTTTTGTATTTTCAGTAGAGACAGGGTTTCACTGTGATAGCCAGGATGGTCCCAAACTCCCTCAGGTGATCCACCCAGCTCGGCCTCCCAAAGTGGTGGGATTACAGGCATAAGCCACTGTGCCTGGCCTCATTTATTTCTTAATATCATCTATTTCTTTGCCTAGACGTTCTCCTTTTTCATTGGTTTCAAGCGCATTCATAATGTGCACATTGCAGCATTTTATGACAGCTGCTTTAAAATTCTTATCAGATAATTCTAACATCTGTGTCATCTCAGTGTTCGTGTCTGCTGTCTCTTCTCATTCATGCTGAGACTCTGTCCCTACAAAAATTAAAAAATAATTAGCCGGGCATAGTGGCATGTGCCTGTGGTCCAAGCTCCTCAGGAGGCTGAGGCAGGAGGATCACCTGAGTGCAGGAGTTCAAAGCTGCCATGAGCCGTGATCACACCACGGCACTCCAGCCCAAGTTACAGAGTGAGACTGTCTCCGAAATAAATAAACAAATAAATAAAAATACACACATTTAAAATATTTGACTCAACTCGTGAATGAATGAAAAAATCAGTAAGCTACCACAACTAGTTTAAAGGAGAATTCAAAGAACAGAGACATCTATGGATCATGAAGTGGATGTATAAATATATATCAAATTGGCTCTTTTTTGGTAGGGTTTGCATGAGCTTCCTCTTGCTGCTATAACAAATGATCACAAATGTAAGTGGCTTAAAACAGCAAATGTATTGTCTTGCAGTTCTCGAGATGGGAAGTCCAAAGTGGGTGGACAGAGCAGAGTTCCTTCGGGAGGCCCCATGAGAGCCTGTTTTCTGGCCGGGCGCAGTGGCTCACGCCTGTAATCCCAGCACTTTGGGAGGCCGAGGCAGGCAGATCACGAGGTCAGGAGATTGAGACCACCCTGGCCAACATGGTGAAACCCCGTCTCTACTAAAAAAAATACAAAAAATTAGCCGGGTGTGGTGATGGGCGCCTGTAGTCCCAGCTACTCTGGAGGCTGAGGCGGGAGAATGGCCTGAAGCCAGGAGGCGGAGCTTGCAGTGAGCCGAGATTGCGCCACTGCACTCCAGCCTGGGCAACAGAGCGAGACTCTGCCTCAAAAAAAAAAAAAAGAGAGAGCCTGTTTTCTTGCCTTTCCCACTTCTAGAGGCTGCCCTTATCCCTTGGCTCATGGCCAGGCCTCACTGCACCCTCTGCTTCCAAAGCCACATCTCCTTCCCTAACCCCAGCCCTCCTGCCTTCCTCCTAGAAGGAGCCTTGTGGTTACACCGGGCCCTCCGAGATAATTCAGGGTAATCTCCTCACCTCAAGATCTTTACCTAATTTACATACGCAGAGTCTGTTTTGCTGCGTAAAGTAACATACTCACACTGTGGACATCTTTGGGGGTCCATTACTCTGCCTGCCACGATGGGGAATCAAGTGTTCTTTCTACCAGAAAGAATTAATTTGCACATCTACAGATAAAAATCCTTTGCATTGCTGTTGCTTATCTACAGTTTACAAAATTACAAAACAGCACAAAGACAATGAAAAGCACAAACGCAAAAGTGGGTGGCCCAGAAGAGAGTGCTTCATTCTACACTGTGATCCAAAGCAGTTTTCCACTGAAGACACCTAATCATTCTTCTGGTCCATTTCAAAGGCTTTTACCACTTTTCCTGGTATTTCTAACCTGCTTCATCCCTTTACTTCTAGTTCATGCTTTTTCCTCATTTCTGTCATCTATGTGCCTTAGCATACTTTCAACTCTATCTCTCCTAAACTCCTTTTAACTTCATGTTCATTCTGAAATAGGTTGGCCTTTTCTTCTCATTTTTTTTTTCTAATTCTACCAGTCCATAATGTCCACCTGCTATCTGGTCATCTCTTCCTCTTGTCTGGCTGTTTCTATCGTAAGTTCTTACATTTCTGCTTTGTGGTCTTTATAGTTGCAACTATTTCATTGAGTTTTTTTTCTTAATATATGTTGGAAGTTTGGAGTGCAATTTTCCTCTGCCTTTGGCAACACTTTTCTGGCATATTTTCTTCATCTGCAGAGAAATTCTCTTTTTCAGGGTTTTTCTTACAGTATTTTGTATGAATTTGAAGTTATAGCTATTATGTTACTAATATTTGGGTGAGTTCTTTGATCCCAGACCAGCTGTTAGCAGGAGAATCCTGGGTGTTGGTGGTGGTTTGTTTTGTTTTGTTTTGTTTTGTTTTGTTTTGTTTTGTTTTGTTTTGCTTGAGATGAGATCTATTTTGTCCAGGCTGGTTTCAGACTCCTGGCCTCAAGCAATCCTCCCGCCTCGGCCTCCCAAAGTGCTGGGATTACAGGTGTGAGCTACCACGCCTGGCCCATCCTGTGTCTTGATAGCATAAACTCAGACATGGTCCAAGGGCCACCATGAATAACAAACGCACACTTGTCACTTGGAGAATTCCAAGAGCTTTAGAAGCTTCATCCCATGAACTCTAGGGAAAAAAAAAATCTTTACCATAAAACAGAGGGACTTTCTGATTAGTATGCCTAAGGAAGTGAGAGGCCAAAGCTTATCAGAACAGCCAAGGGTATCAAGAGAGAAGGCCTGGGAAAGAAAAGATGGCAGACAGGAGATCTGTCTCCATAAAGAGATACATAAGTCATGGCACTTGTTCCTCTGCGCCTCAGAAGACAACTGGAAACAGGCAACGCCAGGTCCAGGACATGGGCTGCGTGTTAGAGGGAAGTAATCCTTCCCATTCGAATCCCCCTGAGAGATTGATGGGCTAAGCCAGTAACCACCATATCTGCAAGTGCCCTGGGCCTTCATTTGATGTGGGGCCTGGAAAGATCCTGCTCCAGGGAGGAGTTAGGGCACCTGTAAGGGTCGCCACAACCGGCAGGGGCCCAGCACAGTGGCCAAGGCCTTCACATGCACTTGGTAGACATTTTTTTTGTCATGCTATACACACTGTCCCTCAAGCTTTTGGAGAAGTAGGGGGCGTAGGGTTGGGTCCACCATTGTACACAACAGGGCACAGTGTAAAACTGAGGAGTGGGTCACGTCTGCCAAGCCCCTGAACCACCACCCTATGCGAGATGATCTCACTGATCGTCTTTACTCCTCATGCCACCTCTTGCCATAGGCTGGGTCTCCTCCTCCCTTCTTACATGGTGTCAACCCCTCATCCTCAAATTCTTATGCACAATCCCAAATAAGGCTCCAGGAAAACCTTTGCTCAACCAGAAACTCATGATGGTGAACCTTAAACAAACTGTCAACCACCCTTGCCCCCTGCTGTCAGCAGCACAACATAGAAGCTTTGATTCCTTCTTCTTCAGCATACCCTTGACCTGTTCTTAGCAAGGCCCCCAACCTTGACTGCAGGGTGGGGTGTTTCTTCCTGCAGAACTGGGTGTGAAGAACATCATCCACCCTGGCATCCCTGCTCCCTGTCCCTCTGCCGTGCAGCCAGTGGGGCTGCCTGGCCACCTGCTCTGGACTCAGCGTGCACCAGCTCGTTGGGATTCTATTGACTGAGCCTTCCATGTGCCCCCACTCCTGGTTTCCCTTCCACCCTGTCGCCTATTGATGGTGTCCCCAGAGTTCTGCCCTTCTCCTCCGTGTCTCGTGACTTTCACACCCTCCCTGGGTCCCATGGCTTCCCATCTTACCCAGTTGCTAAGGACCCCCAGTTTCTGTTTCCTGTCCAAATCCCCCTCCCATCTGTGGATGGAGACGCAGAAACTCTTTCACCGTGGTTTCCTTTAGGGAGAGCTGTGAGGAGCATAAAGTGATATATACACGTTGTAGAGGGTGATTATAAGTGTTTTCCTCCCATCTCAAACTCCTGCTAGTTCTCCCCAGTTTGAGATTGCAGTGGGCTATGATCACGCCACTGCACTTCATCCTGGGCAACAGATTATAATTACTTGGTTTTGTGTTTTTGTCCTTTTTTTTTTTTTTAAGACAGGGCTGGCTGGGCACGGTGGCTCACGCCCGTAATCCCAGCACTTTGGGAGGCCAAAGCGGGCAGATCACGAGGTCAGGAGATCGAGACCATCCTGGCTAACATGGTGAAACCCTGTCTCTACTAAAAATACAAAAAAATTAGGCGGGCGTGGTGGTGGGCACCTGTAGTCCCAGCTGCTCAGAAGCCTGAGGCAGGAGAATGGCGTGAACCCAGGAGGCGGAGGTTGCAGTGAGACAAGATTGTGCCACTGCACTCCAGCCTGGGCAACAGAGCGAGACTCCATCTCAAAAAAAAAAAAAAAAAGGGGGTGGGGGGGTGGGGAGGCCTTGCTCTGGGCTCAAGCAATCCTCCTACTCCAGCCTCCCAAGTAGCTGTGACTACAGGTATGCACCGCCACATGCAGCTAATCATGCTTTGTAGGGACGGGGTTTTGCCATGTTCCCCAGGCTGGTCTTGAACTCCTGGGCTCAAGTGATCCTCTCACCTCAGCATCCCAGAGTGCTGGGATTACAGATGTGAGCCACGGCACCTGGCCACGATGGTCAGCTTTAGGTGTCAACTTGGCTAGACAATAGTACCCGGTTATTTAATCTGTTAAAAAAGTAAACCAAGACAATAAAATTTTAAAGAGTTTATTTGAGCAAAGAGTGATTCACGAATCAGGCAGCTCCAAACCAGAGGTGGTTGGAGGGTTGCACTGAGGATGCAAAGGCACAGATGTTATAGGGTAAATGTGGAAGTGATGCTGAGAAAATATTTAATTGGTTATAATTATAAGTTGCCTTATTTGGTCTATCCCACTGGAAAGTCCTTAGTTATATAATTAGAAGTTTTTTGGCTGATTCTGACTAGTTGAGTTTAAGTTCTATTTCTCTTTAACGTAGACATTTATAAGAAATAGCTCAAGTTAAGTTTCGCTTATGTTTGCAAATCAAGCAAGGTGAAGGTCGCATATAGGCCTAACTGGCTTTGTCTGCTCAAGGATTCTTCAGACCTGGTCTTCATTTTAATTGACTTTAACAAACTCAACACTAGCCTAGGTGTTCTGTAAGGCATTCTGTAGATGCAAATCACGTCTGCAGTCAGCCAATTTTAAGAAAAGGAGATTATCTTTGGTAACCTGGGTCAGCCTCATCCAATAGGATGAAAGGCCTTGAGCAGAACTGAGGCTTCCCTGAGGAAGGAGAAACCCTGTCTGGACTGCAGCGTCGGCGCCTGCCAGAGAGTTCCCGCCTGCCTTTCCAGTGCCCTGGCCTACGGATTCCTGACTTGCCCTGACAGCCCCACCTTTGGGGAAGCCAGTTCCTTGCAATGCATCTCTCTCTCTCTGTATATATGGATATATATACTGCTTCTGTTTCTGTGGTAGAGCCCTGACCAATACACTACCTAATAAAATCAATTAAATTCAAGCTCATCATTCTCTCTCCCACTATCCTGCACCATCACACCCCCCGAGGCGCCCTCCCAGTCCTCATCCTGGTGAATGGCATGGTCTTCCTTGCTGCTGCCCAGGCCAGAAGCTGCGGAGTCTGGCCAGACTCCTCCCTCTCTCTCCTCCTATACCCAGGCATTGGGCCAGCCCAGGGGTTTTGAGAATTCGCACCCACCCTCCACTCACACCTCCACTGTTTGCCCTCTGGCTTTCCACTGCAGACATCCCACTAGATTCTCTGTCTCCATGACAGTCTCATCTCCCCTGCCCCAGCCACCAGCCAGGGTGGTCTCTGAGAATCCCATCTGTCCTGTTTAAAGGCCTCTTCTGTGGGCAATGTGGAGTCCACACCCCCATGCCGGCCGGCCCTCTCATTCCAGCTGCTGCCCCAGGACCAGGGCATTGGGCCTCCATCTACCTACTGGCTGGCTGCTTGCTTTCCTGAATGCCCAGAAAACCCCAGCCACTGGGGGCATGGGCTGGGTCTCTCAGTTCCTACTTTGGAACCTAAAACCTAGTAAGTACTTAAAAACTGTTTTCCTGCAGTGTGATTGAATGGACTTACCCCTCCCTCTCCGTCTCCTCTAACTGCTCATAATACAGAACCCAAGAAATGTACTTAATTAGTTTGGGGGTTACCAACAGGAATTTCATTGTCTTTGTTCATGATTTAATGGTAGGTGATTAGCGCAAAAAAGATGTTGCCCCTTAAGAAAATGAAATCTGCTTTTGTCTCGTGTGTGGTCTTCAAGTGAGTTTTATTTATTTTTATTTTTTTTTATTTTTTTGAGATGGAGTCTCGCTCTGTCACCCAGCCTGGAGTGCAGTGGCGTGATCTCCGCTCACTGCAAGCCCCACCTCCCAGGTTCATGCCATTCTCCTGCCTCAGCCTCCCGAGTAGCTGGGACTACAGGCACCTGCCACCACGCCCAGCTAATTTTTTGTATTTTTAGTAGAGACGGGGTTTCACCCTGTTAGCCAGGATGGTCTTGATCTCCTGACCTCGTGATCCGCCCGCCTCAGCCTCCCACAGTGCTGGGATTACAGGCGTGAGCCACCGCGCCCGGCCCAGTGAGTTTTATTTTTTGTTTCCCAGTGGTGCTTGATACTAAAATATGTTTCACTCCGCTGTTGATCCTTCAACAAGTCTAGAAGAACAGGTGGCCCCAGGGCCATTTCTTTAGGGTCCTAAGCAGACAGGAAGAGCTTTGCTCTGTCTCATGTTCCAGCGGACCCAACATTCATGTCTCTGTTGGATGGAAACTGCTGGAACATCTTCATTTCTGGAGACAGAGCCTGAGTCCTTGGCCCCAGGCCTTTCTCTCCATCCCTGTCAAGCAGTTCTTTTAAGTGTTAGCTCCTCGCATAAAGCCTGTGGTCTGCCAGAACCCACCCTGAGGGCCGAGCCCCATGCCTGGCTTGCCCAGTACCCCAGGCTGGGAGCTCAGCAGCCACAGCCTACAACTTGGAGCAGGAAGCACTTGCTGAAAAGGCTCAACGTGAACTTGGACCTGACTTTGACTTCTTCTCTGTTTGAGAGCTTGTGTTTACCCCGCTAGAGTCTGGATTCCTAATAACCCTGTGACGAGTCCTCCCTGGAGCGAAGACAGTGACTAAGCCAGCAGTTGTGTGCTGCAGGAGGCAACTCTGACCCACACAGTCTTCTTGAGTTCATGAATCAAAGATGCCAGACCCTGAGCCCCAAGGGCCGGGTGCCAATGACCCTGTGAAGGTCATCCCGTGGCCCTTGCAGGCGGAGCCTGTCTTTCCTCTGTGCAAAGCGTGCTCTTGCTGCCCACCGTGGGAAGCTGGGCCCCTGAGTTCCAGCCTCCCTTGCAGAGATGTGCGCTTTCCCGGTACTTTTCCGCCCTGGCATTCTGCATGACTGCCAGGCAATCGCTCGGAGATAAAGTGTACCCTTTATAAGCCCAGAACTTTAAGTTTCTCTCACACAGAGATCAGACTCCTAAAGGGAGTAACTGAAGACATTCTGAAAGCTCCAGGAACAGAGGAGCAGAAGGAGGCCGCCTGCCTCCTGCCAACAGCCAGTCAGGTGAGCTGCGAGCCACCTGGCTGCGTCCCCGGCTGCCCTCCGGGGCCCACTGCCATGGAAACCGCACACAGCATCGCTGCTTGAGGCGCCAGACAAACACGGCTGGCAGGGCCACCGGGTGGGCAGAAGGCAGCTGAGCAGAGCCTCAGGAAGCCGGGCTTCTCTTCTCAGCCCTGCCGCCCCCTCTTCACCGTGTCTGGAACAAGGTATTGCCCCACTAATGGTTTGCTCCCTTGAAAGGGATAAACAATCTCACGCTTCGATTCGAGGATACGGAGCCCTGGTTCCGAGGCACCAGCTGCTCTGTGAGCCTGAAGTGACTCACACAGTGTTTGAGTCAACATGCACTGCATGGCGACGACAAGGACCGCTCTTGAGGAAGCAGGTGGGAAAGCAGCCCTCAACCTTTGCAGTCGGAAAGCATCGTAGAGAGATTCCTCGTCCCCAGGGTTTCTCCCCAGGCCCCTCCGTGTCATGTAAGGAGTGGTAGCATTCATGTGCTACCATAGCAGGTAAATGGAGCAATTCAAAGTTACAGAATCACTGCAGTCTCTTCCCCATCCTTCACAGCCACCGGAATTCACATCTGCCTTAACGGAGTTCTGGCCTCCTCCTTCCTCCTCTGTGAAACCCTCCGTGGCTGCCCATTGCTTGCAGGAAAAACCCAGAGCTCTGAGTGCATGGCAGCTCACGTTCTTCACAGTCTGGCCCTGATCTTCCCTCCGGGTGCTCGACAGCTTGAATGTGGACCCCAGCCAGCCTGCCCTCCACATCACCCCTGCGACAGTTAGTTCCTGCAGTGCGTTCTCATCTCAACACCACACAGCGAGTGTACCACATTGTCCACTTACGGGTGGCTTTCCTTTTGCGAATAGAAACTTTAATAGTACCCAAAAACAAATACAGTACTTTGGAAAAAAGGGTGCAAATATTTGTTGGTACTGGGAAATAAGAAAGGGTTAGAAATATTCTGACTCAGCCGGGCACGGTGGCTCATGCCTGTAATCCCAGCACTTTGGGAGGCCAAGGCGGCCGGATCACCTGAGGTCAGGAGTTCAAGACCAGCCTGGCCAACATGGTGAAACCCCGTCTCTACTAAAAATACAAAAATTAGCCAGGCATGGTGGCGCATGCCTGTAATCCCACCTACTCAGGAGGCTGAGGCAGAAGAATTGCTTAAACCGGGAGGCAGAGGTTGCAGTGAGCCAAGATCACACCATTGCACTTCAGCCTGGGTGACAGAGTGACACTCCATATATATATAGATATATATATATATGGCCAGGTGTGGTGGCTCACGCCTGTAATCCCAGCACTTTGGGAGGCTGAGATGAGCGGATCACAAGGTCAGGAGATTGAGACCATCTTGGCTAACACGGTGAAACCCCGTCTCTACTAAAAATACAAAAAATTAGCTGGGCATGGTGGGGGGGTGCCTGTAGTCCCAGCTACTCGGGAGGCTGAGGCAGGAGAATGGCATGAACCCGGGAGGCGGAGCTTGCAGTGAGCCGAGATCGCTCCACTGCACTCCAACCTGGGCAACAGAGCAAGACTGACTCAAAGAAAAAGGTTGCCTAGAGGGGGGGTGGGGGAAGGAGAATGAGCAGGTGGGGACATCTTTTCATATAATTTTGATGGTTTGAACTATGTCATGCATCTCCCATTTGAAAGTTAAACATATTTTCTGAAAAATTATACAAGCATAAGACATTGTTAAATTCAGTCACTTCACAAAAACATGTAAAGTTGGACTCCAAATGCCAGAGGATCCATGGAATCTAACTATTCTGCCTCTTCTCCCCTACATGAAGCTTCCTCAAGGGCAAGCATCTTGTCCTATTCATCTTTGCGTCACTGGGCCCAAGCACATAGTAGATAATCAACAAATCTTTATTGAATAGATGGGTTGTGGAAACTGACAGCCACAGATTAAACGCAGAAGAAGGCGCTAGTGCACATGATCGGGACTGCTCACTTTATTTAACAAGAATCACCATAGTGATGAGAGATGTGTGAGGGAAACGGCACTGCGGTTGCCAACAGCAGCAGGCTGGGGCCAATGGGCTCCCGGAGGCAAAGCCCGGACCATTTCTGAATGAGGGGCTCATCATCGCCTAGAACTTTATGCTTTGTGTGGGGGGACGGGTTTCTTTTTGTAAAATTGTATTCATTTTAACAGCAAATGTTGAAAATGTTTCAATATGCATTCTCCCCTAAAATGTGTAGCTATAAGATAAGAGACTTGGTTTTCTTGCCATTTTTCCTTTGCTGATTAAAAAGAAGAAAAAATAAAAAAAAAAACAGGAAATGAAATCTGGTTTATATATAATTTGTCACACATGTAAGATATCCAACTTTGTAAGCACTCCAAGTTTTCATTAACTCTGCTAAAATATATTTACATTAAGAAATTTCCCAGCCCTAATGTCATTAGTTTCAAACTTCCAAACTCAGTTGTTTTGCTAAAAACGCAGATCAGGGCCAGATGGAGGAACAAGCACCCCTGATTGACCTCCCTCCGAACCAAAATCCCATAAATGACAGAAATATCTTCCTTAATTAGAAGTAGCACAAAAGGGAAAGAAAGGGGAAGGAAATGCATCATGTTCTGGGAATAAATCAGCAAGGTCACCAGCATCGCACAGCATTTGCCCCCAGTTGATATAGAAAGTGTGAATACTTGGTCCAGAGAAGAAAGGCAGTCTCCCCAGGAATCACTGACTCCCTGTCCCTGAGAAGGACAGGGAACTCATGGCCAGGTGTGGTGGCTCACGCCTGTAATCCCAGCACTTTGGGAGGCTGAGGCGGGTGGATCATGAGGTCAGGAGATCAAGACCATCCTGGCTAACACGGTGAAACCCTGTGTTTACTAAAAAAATACAAAAAAAATTAGCCGGGCATGGTGTCGGGCGCCTGTAGCCCCAGCTACTCGGGAGGCTGAGGCAGGAGAATGGCGTGAACCCAGGAGGCAGAGCTTGCAGTGAGCCGAGATCGCGCCACTGCACTCCAGCCTGGGCAACAGAGAGAGACTCCGTCTCAAAATAAATTAATTAAATAAAGCGGGAGGCTGAGACGGTCACTTGAGGCTAGGAGTTCAAGACCAGCCTGGCCAACATGGCAAAACCCCTTATCTACTAAAAATACAAGAATTAGCCTGGCATAGTGGCGCACCTGTAATCCCAGCTACTTGGGAGGCTGAGGCAGGAGAATCACTTGAAGCCAGGAGGCGGAGGTTGCAGTGATCTGAGATCACCCCAGGGCACTCTAGCTTGGACGACAAAGCAAGACTCCGTCTCAAAAAAAAAAAAAAAAAAAAAAAAAAAAAGTAAAGTGGAATTTTAGAAATCTAGGCACATTGCAGCAAAATTTTGGAATACCAAGGAAAAAAGGAAAATCCTCATAGTTTTCTGACCGGGAGAATAGGTTGTCACAATAGAATGAAAATCAGCTTGACATCAAGACTTATCATCAATCCCGAATCCTAAAAGATAGTAGAGCAATTTCTCTAACATTCCAAAGAAAAAACTATTCGTAACCTAGGATCCAAGACCCAGCCAATCTAGCCTTAAATTGGGGGTGCAAAATAAAGACATTTTCATGCATATATGGGTTCATCCCACCTATGAACTCCCCCCAAAGAATCTAAGAAAATAAAAGAGATCAACTACAGTAAGTGCTGGAGGGAGAAATAAAGACAGAGATGATGCACTAAACTGGTCTTAAAAATATGAAACTAAAGTCTCCAATGAGCTCAGTGTGGTAGGGAATTGGTCACAGGCGGGCAGGAGCAGCGGCGAGAGAACAGCGATTAAATTCACATTCCCAGTGCGGGCAGGACTGTCCCAAGGCAAGAACAGAGCTTTCTGCAAATGATCCGGTCAGACCTGCCGCACTTCTGAAAACAACCTCATTGGGATTTCTAATAAACTGGACTGATTCACTAAATAATTGGACTAGCAAACCAGTTTCACCTTTTTTTTTTTTTTTTTTTTTTTTTTTTGAGACAGAATCTCGCTCTGTCGCCCAGGCTGGAGTGCAGTGGCGTGATCTCAGCTCACTGCAAGCTCTGCCTCCTGGGTTCACGCCATTCTCCTGCCTCAGCCTCCCGAGTAGCTGGGACTACAGGTGCCTGCCACCACGCCTGGCTAATTTTTTGTATTTTTAGTACAGAGCTTCACCGTGTTAGCCAGGATGGTCTCCATCTCCTGACCTTGTGATCTGCCCACCTCGGCCTCCCAAAGTGCTGGAATTACAGGCGTCAGCCACAAAGCTCTTTCTCTTAACTTACATTGTCAGGAAACTGGTAACATAGATTGAATGACCCGCCCCAGTTTTTCACCCACACTCACACCCTCGCCATAGCCTCCCTTTCCCACCCCTTGACTTTGGGCTTGGCCAAAGGGATGTCAGCAGGCATGACACAGCAAAACTGGAAATGTGTTTGTGGGGTTAGATGTGCCCTCTCTCAGGGCCCTGCCATCAGCCAGAGATGAACCTGCCCCTGCTGGTCCCAGGAAGAGGATGAGAGGCATGTGGAGCAGAGCTGCCCAGCCAACCCACAAACTCATGAGTAAGAAATAAATGATTATTACTGTTTGCCACTGAGATGTGGGGATGGTTTGTTACACAGCATAACTGTGACAATAGCTAACTGATACTCAGAGGGCAAGTGCCACTGCAGCAAACATGAGGAGGAATTCCTGAGCCTTTATATTAAAGTGGCTGCTCTCACTAGAGACACGATTCGACTCTGGCTGGTGCGATGGCTCACACCTGCAGTCCCAACACTTGGGAGGCCAAGAGCAGAGGATTGCTTGAGCCCAGGAGTTTGAAAGCAGGCTGGGCAATGGATCAAGACTCCATCTCTACAACAACAACAACAAAAACACAGTGTTTTGAACTGAAGGAGCCATACAAAGGATGTCATACAGATTTATTAAATTCAAAACCAGGCTGGGCACGGTGGCTCACACCTGTAATCCCAGCACTTTGGGAGGCAGAGGTGGGCGGATTACCCGAGGTCAGAAGTTCAAGACCAGCCTGGTCAACATGGTGAAACCCCGTCTCTACTAAAAATACAAAAATTAGTCAGGCGTGGTGGTGCACGCCTCTAATCCCAGCTACTTGGGAGGCTGAGGCAGGAGAATTCATTGAACCTAGGAGGTGGAAGTTGCAGTGAGTCAGGATTGCGCCACTGCACTCGAGCCTGGGCGACAAGAGCAAAAGTCAGTTAAAAAAAAAATCCAGAAAAACTACTTTTCTGGAATACAAATCAGAATAGTGGCTGCTTGGGGATTAGGGGACAAGGGAAGTTGAGTAGACTGTAAAGGGATTGGGGGGAATTTTCTACAATGGTGGCAATATTTTCTGCCTTGATTGGGGTGTTGGCTACAGATAGATATTTGTAAAAAGCCATTGAATTATATACTTAAGATCTGTGTGTTTTACTAAACTATTCCTCAATTTTTCAATTAGCAATAATCATGCCTCGGATAAACCTCATTGGCTATGATACTGCCACTGCACAAAGCTATTCCTCAATTTTTAAAAACATATCTGTATGGAGTGGATACCCAGACCAGGGTGAGGCTGAGGTGCAAACAGGCCTACCTGAGGTGCTGGGCAGCCTTCCAAGACTCCAAGACTAGGTGGGCTCTGGGCAGACAAAGCCTCCCTCTCACAAAAGGTCTGGGAACCCTTTTCAGGGGGCTCAGAGTCCGGCCACATCTGTAGGTTTTCTGACGTCCTAGACACACCATGAGAAAGAACTTTGACTGGGCTCTCATTCTGGTAGGTGACCTAGGATATGGGGCTCATACCCAGGACCAAGAACCCAGGGCTTCTATCCAGAGCCTAGGACTTGGGGCTTATACCCACGGCCTAAAACCTGGGGCATATACCCAGGGCCTAGGACACAGGTTTATGCCCAGGGCCTAGGACACAAGGCTAATACCTAGAAAGAACGCAGAACTTACACCCAGGGCCTGGAACTCGGGGCTTATAACCAGGGCCTAGGACATGGGCTTATACCCAGAGACTAGGACACAAGGCTTATACCCAGAAAGGACACAGAACTTATATTCAGGGCCTAGAACCCGGGGCTTATACCCAGGGATTAGGACATGGGGCTTGTACCCAGAGCCTAGGACACAAGGCTTATACCCAGAAAGGACGTGGGGCTTATACTCAGAGCCTAGGACACAAGGTTTATACCCAAAGCCTAGGACATGGGGCTTATACTCAAAGCCTAGGACATGGGGCTTATACCCAGAGCCTAGGAAACACAAGGCTTATATGCAGAAAGGACACAGGGCTTATACCCAGAGCCTAGGACATGGGGTTTAACCCAAGGTCTAGGACACAAGATTTATACCCAGAGCCTAGGACAAGGGGCTGAGAACCAGAGAATAGGACACAAGGCTTATACCCAGAACCTAGGACAGAAGGTTTATACCCAGAGCCTAGGACACAAGGCTTGTATCCAGAGCCTAGGACCCGGGGCTTCTACCCAGAGCCTAGGACCCAGGCCTTACACCTAGAGCCTAGGAGGCGGGGCTTACACCCAGAGCCTAGAACCCGGGGCTTACATCCGGAGCCTAGGACCTGGTGCTTATACCCAGAGCCTAGGACCCGGGGCTTATACCCAGAGTCTAGGACTCTAGGCTTATACCCAGGGCCTAGGAAGCAAGGCTTATACCCAGAGCCTAGGACACAAGGTTTATATGCAGCACCTAGGACCCGGGGCTTATACCCAGAACCTAGGACACAAGGCTTATACCCAGAGGCTAGGATCATGGGCTTATACCCAGAGCCTAGGATGCGGGGCTCATATTCAGAGCGTAGGACACAGAGCCTGTATTCAGAACACACTAACCTGGAAGTAGATGCTCTGAAACACAACTAGGAGAAAACCTGGCAAATGTCAGTCGTGATTGTCTCTTGTCCCCGTGCAATAGGATTACAAGTGTTTTCCTTTTCTTTGTTCTTGTTGGTTCCTTATAAATTTAAAATAAATGATTAACCTCAAATGTATTTATGGGCATGTGATTACATATAGAAGAGTGATTATTAAATATTCTTTCTCAGGATAGCTTTATACTCTGAAAATCTCCTGTGGACCCTAAGGAACTTTACGTGAATTGCATCTATCAATTTTACTGTAATACAGATTAAATTTGAGGAGGTTTTGAAATATTTACTTATTTTAAAATAGTAATGATTCCACAGTGTCTACATATTTCAAAACATCATGTTGTACACGTTAAATAATTTCATTTTCAATTAAAAATAAGCTTTAAAAAGAATCCAACTTGCTCAATTTTTTACATTAAAAACAACAAACCCATTGTTGTATGTTAACAATAAATAATTTTGTATGGAAAGCAACAATATCTTCTGCAAAATTAGTGAGTTGCATTGTTTTCCGCTGGCAAATCTCTAGGTAGATGTCTGAGCTGATTCTCAGATCTGCTTTTGCCTTCAATCTGTTACAATGTCACACATCACAGCATCTCTGGAAAATTCCACTGTATACTCATGGGAGAATGAGAATGAAAAAAGGCAAATCACATTATTATGAAAATAGTTTTGGCTACACTTTGAGAACTACTAATATAGAGTATAATCACAACTGTACAAAAATAGGCAAATAAAACTTCTGAGTAAAAGTGTCATGGTGCCACCTCGTGTCGTCTTTAATTATTGCAATGCCTGCTTACCGAACCTGTCTGTGCCCACGTATCAGGTTGGTGCAAAAGTAATCATGGTTTTTGTCTGGGCATGGTGGCTCACGCCTGTAATCCCAGCACTTTGGGAAGCCGAGGTGTGCAGATCACCTGAGGTCAGGAGTTCAAGACCAGCCTGGCCAACATGGTGAAATCCCGTCTCTACTAAAAATACAAAAATTAGCCAGGAGTGGTGGCGCACACCTGTAATCCCAGCTACTGGGGAGGCTGAGGCAGGAGAATCACTTGAACCCCAGAGGCAGAGGTTGTGGTGAGCTGAGATCACCCCATTGCACTCCAGCCAGGGTGACAGAGTAAGACTGTGTCTCAAAAAAAAAAAAGTAATCGCAGTTTTTGCTATTGAAAATAATGGCAAAAGCTGCGATTACTTTTGCACCAACCTAATAGTATATGGGGTGTGTGTGCATAATATGGTTTGTGCATGCAGGCTGTGGACATGATGCAGGCTGTGGACATGTGTGGAAATATGTGTATCAGTGGTGTGTGTGCAAGTATGTGTGAATATGGTGTGTGCATGTAGTGTGGTGTAAATGTGTGTGCACGCAGTGTCTACATATGGCTTGTAAGTGCCTGTATTGCGTGTGGTGTGGATGTGCATGCATGCAGTATGTGGCATATGTGTGTGTTCCTGTGGGCCATGTGTGCATGTGATGTGTACCTATGATGTGTATGTGTACATATGAGGCACGTGTGTTTGTTGGTGATGTGGGTCATATATGTGCATGTGGTACATGTGTATCGTGAATGTGGGGCCTTGTGTAGTGTGGTAGGTGGTATACATGTGTATGTGTTACAGTCTGTGTTGTGTGTGCATGCAGTGCGTGTTGCTGCAGTGTGTGTGCGTGTGCCTGTGTTATGTGTGGCATGTGTTGTAGGTCTGTTTGTGTGTGGGGGAGGTGGTGTGTGTTTAGGACTCACACATGGAAGAATGGAAGTAATATTTCACCCCCATCTGCATGCATGCCTGCTCTGTGCTTCCCTTAACATTCAGAAAGCATATTTTAAGCTGCCCAGAGAGTATCAAGCAGGCCTGAGTCCCAAGAGACTTCCATTCATTCCTCTCCGACTTCATCCTGTCAGCCTCCTGAGCTAGGCATTGCCTCCTTTTCACAGACTCAGAGGCGCAGTCGCTTGCTTCAACTAACAAGTAGTGGATGCAGGATTCAGACGTGCGTCTTCTGACCAAGGAGGAATTCAATCATCTTGTACTAATGTTATAAAAATTAGCATTAAATGTGAATGTAACATAACATGAATGTTATAAAAATCGTTTATATGGTAGGATCAAAAATGTGTAAAAAGGCAAACAGACTTCTGAATAAAAATAATAGGACAGCATCAGCGGGGCACCGTCTCCACTCCCTGACTGTTTCCATCGTGTGTTCGTGTGCATTCAGGCCATGTACACAGTTAGGAAGGCATTCACTAGCAATCAGCAGGACACCCTCTCCACTCCCTGACTGTTTCCATCGTGTGTTCGTGTGCATTCAGGCCATGTACACAGTTAGGAAGGCATTCACTAGTAATCACTGGGCACTGACTTTATGCCAAGTGCTGTGCAAGGTGCTTTCACATTCAAGTATAAACGTGGCAAACACAAATTATCCAGCTCAAACATTACATGTGCAAAATGTAACTCATTATTTTTCATAACACAGTTTTAATTTCTGATTCCAATTTCTGAAAATGTAATCCAGTCCCTCTCAGAAAATGTCAGCCCCCAGCCCCATGTACGGTCACTCAGATCCTGCAGGTGGATGTAGACCAACCTGTCCTTCTCTCCCTTTCCTCAGAGTGGTTTCCTGGCATCAGGGAGAACGATGACTGGCCCCTGGCTCCCTAGCATCTGCCTGGGTAGCACATGATGGGCTGGCATCTGTGCCCCCCAGCATCCACGGAAGTCCTCCACAGGGATGGACCGTGCTTGGAGCCTGGGGCCCGGAGTCTGGGAAGGAGGAGGAGGAGGATGCTGATTCCAGAAAGACTTTGCCAAGCTCGCCTCCATCCTGCTCCCTTCCTCTCCCGCCGGCTAGGAGGGGGAAGCACTCGAGGTGCATGCTTTTGTGGCGGCTACGCGTGCCCCTGGGGTTTACCAGTCCTCGCTCAAGAAACCCAGGGACGCGTAGCTGCTCTCCCTCCCACCCCCTCTCCTCTAGCTCCTGGGTGCTGGGACCCTGCAGCCAGCAGGCTTTCCTTCTCAGATGGACACTGCCTCACACGACCCAGCCAGGGGGCCCTCTCCTGGCCTGTGGACCTTATCTCCCAGCTCCCACCAACCTGCATTCTTCCCTACTCTTTTTTTATGTAGAAAAATGTTGAGACAGAGTCCTTCAGGATGTGTCTCTTGATGGCCAAAGCAAATCAAACACATCTTGATTTTCAAACTGGTATCTCCTCTGCTGTGAGCTCTTCAAATCCATTCGGAAACTCAGTTGGCTGCTGCTTCTTTCTGGCTGTGAGGTCTCATGGTCCACCTTTCCCTGGGCCAGGACAGAGCCTTGAAAAAGCCCACGGGGACCACAGTGAAAGTAAGAGCAGTAACTGACATGCAGGGAGATTGCTGGGGCTCAGTCTGACCCCAGGCACACCCGCAGAGCGCCCTGAGAAACAGGCACGGGGCTTCTCCATAGGACAGCTCAGTGGCAAGGGCCTTGTTGGCCGACTCACCTGCCATTGCTTACCTGCCATTGCCTTCCCCGAGAGAGGGACTTGCCTCCTGCCTCATGCAGGCTGCCAAGAGCCTAGATCCTGACCAGCTCAGTCTGGAGGGGCCTCACCCCCAACAGAAGCAGGAAAAGCCAGGCCACCGAGAATAGAGGCCGGGTCTCAACAGAATCCCCCGGGGAGCTGGAGCATATGCAGTCCTGGGCTCCACCCCAGAGATTTGAGTCAGGAGGTCTGGGCAGGGCCTAAGAATCTGCATTTCCAACAGGCACCCAGGGGATGCCAGAATGCCATGGGTCCAAGACTACACTGAGCAGCACTGATGGGAAGCACACAGTAGCTTGAGCGGCAGGGACCCAGGCTAAGCATCAGAGCGGGGGGGTCCAGTGAAGAAACAAGACAGAATCAGAAAAAAAAAACTGGTAATGAGAAGAACCCTTAAAGAGATTGGTTTTTTCCTATTGTTTCTTTGCAATATCTTCTTGACTCTCCTTAAGAGTTCTCACTACAGTCATTTTTATTATAATTTTTACTTATTTTATATTGTTGTATGTTATTTATTTTAAAAGACAGGATCTTACCCTGTTGCCTGGGCTAGAGTGCAGTGGCACGATCACAGCTCACCATAACCTCTAAGTCATGGGCTCAAGCGATCCTCCCATCTCAGCTTCCTGAATAGCTGGGACCACAAGCATGCGTCACCATGCCTGGCTAACTTTTTAGTGTTTTGTACAGATGGGGTCTAACTGTGTTGTCCAGGCTGGTCTCAAACTCCTGGCCTCAAGCAATGCTTCTCCCTCAGCCTCCCAAGGAGCTACAGGTCAGGCCAGGCTCCGCCCACGTGCAGGGCTCGTGGGGCCTCAGTTTCCCTCTTCGGCATCCCAGGTAGGCAGATCCAGAAGGCCTGGGCTAGGCCACTGCAGGGCAGTGCTGGGGGTGGGGATCTCTCCTGGCCTCCTGTCCCAGCTCCCTCTCCTCTTGAAACCCGGTGAAGTCCGTGCTCTTGTGCGTGTCTGCTGTTTACATTTCTCCCATGGATGTATTTGCCTTCGTTTGCATAAAAAATGCCACAGTCCTAATGAGTTTGCCCATCTGGCAGTGCAGGCCTCCTCTCTGGGCTCGGCTCCACTGAGAGCCTCGAGGGAGCCGTTATAATTGGGCCGCTCCCTTCCAGGATCGGGAAGGACTGTCCCGAGCAGGCTCATGGCTCACCACCTGGCCCAGGGCTCCATGGCAGGCTGGAGCGGGCTCCCTGAACTGTGGGTGTCGTGCCTGTGTGTCCATCAGCAGGGGCATCTGGGCCCACCCTGCCTTGGCCACCACCAAGGTAGGCATTTCACTGTACATTTCAAAATCAAACTGGGGCAGCCTCATGGCACCCCGTGGAACTTGTCCCAGGCTGGAAGGATTTGAATCCTGGAATATGGTGACACAGCACGTGTCCTTTGGAAACTCAGCTGTGGGCAGCGCCTGGCTGGGCTGTGTCAGACAGTGTGTCTTAGCCTCTCAGTGTCACTCTGACGACCCCACACTAAGCCCTCTCCCACCTGATGCTTCCATCCATGACATTTACCGCCCCCTCCCCTGGGCCAAGCAGGCTCGATCCTGGCCTCGGGAGACAGGCGTGAAGGGTTCAAGCCTTGTGGCATGGGAACCTTAGGACACAGGCGCTACCGTGCACTGACATGATTGCTAGAAGAGGGGATGGAGGTGTCCAGGGAATCTGGCGGAAGAGGGTCCTGTGCAGTCTAGCATCAGGCCGTGTCCTCTACGTCTCCATGATTGTGTGGAGAGCCCCAGGCAACCTCTGACTGCCCTTCCTGGGCAGTTTCCAGAAAATGGTGATGGAGCCCCCTAACCATCCCGGGAGAGTGGGTGCATGCTGGGGGATGTGGAAAAGCCTAACAGTGGCTTGAAAGCATGGCAGCAGGGCAGGCACAGTGGCTCACACCCGTAATCTCAACACTTTGGGAGGCTGAGGCAGGTGGATGACTTGAGATCAGGAGTTCGACACCAGCCTGGCCAACAAGGTGAAATCCCGTCTCTACTCAAAATACAAAAATTAGCCAGATGCAGTGGCACGTGCCTGTAATCCCAGCTACTCAGGAGGCTGAGGCAGGAGAATTGCTTGAACCCGGGAGGCGGAGGTTGCAGCGAGCCGGAGGTTGCAGCGAGCCGGGATCACGCCACTTTACTCCAGGCTGGGCAACAAAGTAAGACTCTGTCACACACACCACACAAAGAAAAACAGTGGCAGCTGGTGGCACCTGGGATGCATTTTCCCTCCTTTTTGCTTTGCTACAGGAAAGTGAAGGAGAAACAGACACTCAAAGGGACAGTGTGTTAAATTCTCAGCTCACAGCTGCATGGCTGTGTAGTTACAGAGACTAAAACTGGCATGGATGTGCCCAGTGCCTTGAGGCCACAGGGATGGACAGTGCCTGGAGCCCAGGGCCTGGAGTCTGGGAGGGAGGAGGAGGCGGATGCTGATACCAGAAAGACAGCGAGGCCAAGCGCGGTGACTCACGCCTGTAATCCCAGCACTTTGGGAGGCCAAGGTGGGTGGATCACGAGGTCAGGAGATCGAGACCATCCTGGCTAACACGGTGAAACCCCGTCTCTACTAAAAATACAAAAAATTAGCCAGGCGTGGTGGTGGGCGCCCGTAGTCCCAGCTACTCGGGAGGCTGAGGCAGGAGAATGGCGTGAACCTGGGAGGCAGAGCTTGCAGAGAGCCAAGATGGTGCCACTGCACTCCAGCCTGGGCGACAGAGCGAGACTTCCTCTCAAAAAAAAAAAAAAGAAAAGAAAAAAGACAGTGAGGGGCAGGGGGTGGTTGAGGAGCGCTAAGGAGTTCCTTTGCGGTCGGATGCGGTGACTCACGCCTGTGATCCCAGCACTTTGAGAGGCCGAGGCGGGCAGATCACAAAGTCAGGAGTTCGAGACCAGCCTGGCCAAAATGGTGAAACCCCATCTCTACTAAAAATACAAAAATTAGCCAGGCGTGGTGGCACGTGCCTGTAATCCCAGCTACTCGGGAGCCTGACGCAGAAGAATCGCTTGAACCCAGGAGACAGTGGTTGCAGTGAGCTGAGATCGCACCATTGCACTACAGCCTGGGCGACCGAGCGAGACTGTCTCAAACAAACAACAACAAAAAGAGGTCCTTTGCATTAGTTCTTCAGATTGGATTCTCTATTTGCATTTTAAAAAGAGGAGGTAGAATACGGCAGAGCACATACAGGACACCGATATGGAAGGCATCAGTCCTCGTGCGGCTCCTGGATTAACCACGCTTTCTGGTTTCTGTGTTCTATGGCGCTTTGGCATCGCAGGAGGCTTTGCTGGTGGGGAAGGGACTGCCCCTCCCAGGGCTGGCTAGTTCTGGAGACAGCACACACCTCCCTATGCAAACCAGCAGTCAGAAGCCCCTGCCCCCACCACACCCTTTATCTAACTCACACACCCAGGGAATATTCTCCCTGCCCCATCTCACTCCAGAGCATGGTACTGGATGACTAGGGACCACCCCATAGCCCCGGGCCTGCCAACATTAGGCAAACGGGCCCACCCGAAGTTTGCTCAAACTCACCTCCACCCTCATCTATTCCTTCCCACAGAGACCCCAGTGAAGGCCTGGCCTGGGCCCTCCCCTTGCTCCTTCTGCCTCGGGACTGACCTGGTGCTTCCCCATGCTGGAAAGTCATCAACTCTTCATTCAAAGGCAGTGTCTCCCAGGCTGTCATCTGACCAGAGCTGAGGAAAACAAAGTCCCAGGTGCATTTCATGACAGCCCCTCCTCTGCCTTCCTGGTCTGTACGCTCCTCTGCCCTAGGAGGTAACCATTGTTCTCATTTCCACATAACAGTTTTGCCTACTCTTGCCCTTTACATAAAAGGAACCTTTCAGTACATTCCCTTTTGTGTCTGGCCTCTTTTCCCCAGCGTGAGCGTCACCACGCTGCTGAGATTGTTCTCTGCTGTGTGTGTGTAGTTCTCCTTCGGATGCACAGGCCACAGTTCACTTACTCATTTACTGATGAGCGTTTGGGGTTTTGACTATTAGGAATAAAGTTATGATGAACATTCTTCAATGTGTTCGTTATTGGAGAGAAGTGAAACCGGCCCAGTTGCCCCATAGAACTGATGTTTATGGTTTCTTTGGATAAACAGTCTCACAAGATCAGATCCTCCTTGTCTTATCTGAGTTCCTTTCCCAAGAAACCACCTATCAGGCCTCCCAGATAGAATAAAAAAAAAACTCCCAAGACCGCCACACCCTCCCTGCCTCCCAGATAGAATCAAGGAAACTTACGAGACCCCCACACCCTCCAGCCTGGAAATTGCCTAACCCACCATCTGCTTCCTGGTGACCGACTCTTCCTCACCCCTCCCTGATTCCTGTTTTCACACACATGGTTACATTTCTTCTCTGCTACATAAACCCCTGATTTTCGTGGGTCAGGGGATGGGCTGAGACTGATCTCCCATCTCCTGGGCTGCGGCAGGGGATTAAAGCTTCTTCTCTGGCAATGCTCCTTGTCTCAGTGACTGGCTTTTTGTGTGGCGAGCAGCAGCACCTAGACAAACCCCTGGTGTTTCTGTAACATACATACACACTCATTTCTCTTCAATATAGAACAAGAGAGAAACATGTGGGTCAAAGGACCTGAATATGTTAGGGAAGAGGAGGGATTTCCAGACATTTCTGTGCAGTGGTGGCACCAATTAATATGCTCACCAACCGTGCACGGGGGTCCTAACTGCCTCACATCTACACCCACACGGGGTACAGCCAGCCTTTAATTTCAGCCATTCTGCTGGAGCACTGCAGTATCTCAGCGTGGTTTTCATTTGAGTTTCCCCGATGAAGAGTGAGGTTGAGCCCCTTTGCATACATGTATCTGCCACTTGCTATCTTCTTTTGGGAAGGCTCCCGTAAGTTATTTTTGAAATTGGGTTGTCAGTCGGTTTCATATTGTGAGTCTGTCACTACTGTTTGTGCATGAAGAATTGAGTAGGTAACCTGCTTGTGGCCGGCCGAGGTGAGCTCTTCTTGGGTGGCTGTGCCTGTGGGAAAGACCCCGGGAGGGTGTTCTGGAGCCCAAGCACCACATGCCCCCAGAGGGGGCCTGTCCCGATCTCACACTCAGCTCACCTCTCCCTCCCTGTGCCGATTTCTCATAGCGTTTTACATTTCGTTGTCATTAGACTCTTTCAAAGTAAATTGCAAGGGTCTGATGAGTCATGACTGTGTGTGCCTCGTGTTCCTGTGTCTTGAGCCCAGTGGTAGGTCTCCCTCCATCCAGGCGGCACAGTTAGGGAACACTCACGGGGCCCAGCGCTGTCCTAGGTGCCAGGTGACCTCACGCAGGGAGCTGCATTCTAGTGGGGATGGCACTGGCAGGGAACAGCAGATAGAAAATAAACAGGAACAGGAATCAAGTAATTTCTGGAAATTATACACAGAAGGAAATAAAGCAGGGTGACGGTGTACTCTGTGTGTGTGTGTGTGTGTGTGTGTGTGTGTGTGTGTGTGTGTGGTTATCATGGGACAGGGAGTTAGGGAAGGGCTCTGTGAGAAGGTGGTTTTCAGTAGCTGCCTGAATGCAGTGGAGGGGGAAGCTCTTCCGGGGAAAGAACCATCCAGACAGAAGGAGACAGCATATGCCAAGGCCCCGAGGCAGAAGCCTGCTTGCTGTGAGTGCAGCAAGAAACCCAGAGGGACAGAGAGGTGGAAGTGAGGGGCAGGGGCTGCGGGAGGCGAGCGGGGAGCTGCGGCCTGGCCGGTTACTTACGCACCTTAAGTCTCAGTTTCCTCATCTATAAAATAGCGGGTCATCATGATTCCTACCTCGTGAGGTTGCCAAGTGGATTACATGAAGCCGTGGTGTGTAGGCCCCCCGGTACCTGCAAGTTCTCAGGAAAGGGAAGCTGTGATTATCAGGCCCTTCTTTCTCTCTGCTCCCAGGGCACCTTGTAACCCCACATCAGCTCATGTTGTAATGATGTATGTGTCTGGCTCTCCCTCGAGACCAGAGGCTGCACACTGGCACCCATAGCCTGAACCCAGCCCGGGGGTCTTCTGTTTAGCCTCACAGGTTTGTTTTGTTAAGATAAATAGCTGCCGGCCGGGCGCAGTGGCTCACGCCTGTAATCCCAGTACTTTGGGAGGCCGAGATGGGCGGATCACGAGGTCAGGAGATCGAGACCATCCTGGCTAACACAGTGAAACCCCGTCTCTACTAAAAATACAAAAAAAATTAGCCGGGCGTGGTGGCGGGCGCCTGTAGTCCCAGCTACTTGGGAGGCTGAGGCAGGAGAATGGCGTGAACCCAGGAGGCGGAACTTGCAGTGAGCCAAGATTGTGCCACTGCACTCCAGCCTGGGCGACAGAGCGAGACTCCGACTCAAAGGAAAAAAAAAGATAATTAGTTGCCAACTTTCAACATTTCAGAAATTTTATATAAAAATCTGGGTTTCTGGCTTTCTTGGAAATTACAAGATCTGGCCGCTCTGGGTCCGAATGTCCACTTGGCCACGGCTGGCTGGAGGGAGCAGCGGCTGTGCACAAATTCACACCTGTGTCCTCCGCTCTGCCCGGGCCCCACCCAGCCGCTCCTCCCATCTCTCTGCCTCTTGGTCCCTGAAGGCACCTGTGGTTTTGAACATGCTGAAGATCCTGAAGTCCTTGAAGACAAACAAGTATTTTGTTCTCTTATTGTCTGTATCCCTGGAAGATCCTTTCCTGGAGTTCACAGGGCCTGGGGCAAGGGTGTAAACAGAAATCCGGGTCTCCAAAGGGAACATCAATAGTTCTTCCCTTGTGGTCTGCAGGACCCTAGGGCTCCCACGACTTATTCAGAGGTCTGTGAAGTAAAAGTATTTTCATGTGACTATTAAGACATTATTTGCCCTTTTCATCATGTTGACATTTAGTGTAAAAGGTACAAAATGACCGTGGGTAAAACTAATTCAGATCAAGGCAGTGGATCCCTGATGTGCCAGCTCTGTGTTCCTTACTGCTCTACACTCCCAATGTCAAGAAAAGTTGCTTTTGGGAGGCCGAGGCAGGTGGATCAGCTGAGGTCAGGAGTTCGAGACCATCCTGGCCAACATGGTGAAACCCCGTCTCTACTAAAAATACAATAAATAATTAGCTGGGTGTGGTGGCGCTAACCTGTAGTCCCAGCTACTCGGGAGGCTGAGGCAGAAGAATCGCTTGAACCCAGGAGGCGGAGGTTGCAGTGAGCCGAGATCACACCACTGCACTCCAGCCTGGGCGACAGAATGAGACTCCATCTCAAAAAAAAAAAAAAAAAAAGTACATACATAAATAAATACATAAAAATAAATGTGCTCTTTTGATGTTGTGCAAAGAAATGTGCCAACATTTGGAGGATCCACATAACTCAGTGAACCAATATTTTCCAGATGACCAATGCTTCATGCTTCCGTTAGGAAAAGACGATCATCCTCTGTGGATCTCTCACGCTCCCACAGGTCTTGCTGGGTGTGCCAAGAATGCAAAGCTTGGGCACTCTTTTCATCCAAACTGTTTCTAAGATTTATATTTGTAGTGCGCAGCCTTGAGGAATGAGCTCCTGTCTCCCTCCGGGACAAACAGCAGGCTTGCTTACTGCATGCTACAAAAGCGATGGGCCTCCAAGCTCAGTGCTCCTCAGCTGCAACACAAACCCACTGTGTGTGTAGCATCTGTCTCAGCTCCTCTGCATCACCTCTGCAGGACTTGGGGGACAGAGGGAACAAGTGCAAAACAGGCTGGTGCCCGCTCTGCTTGCTGTGTGAGCATGCTGTGAATAATAAAGTCCTTTGTCTCTGACACAGGAATCTCAACTCTTTTGCCAGCATCCACGCAACAGTAACAAGTTAACGATTAGTTTGTAGTGGAGTAAGATGAAATCCCAGTCCTGATGGTTCCGTGCCCGTGCAAACATGCATGGGCAAAAGATCCACTCAAAGTCCAAGAAAAATGAATGAATTTTGATGGAGCAGAGAGCAAAAGTTTATCCCTCTGGATTCAAATTTCACTTTGCATCTAGCAGGGTGGATATTAGGTTGAAGGGAACGAAGCGCTGGGTCAGCAGCTGCACACCCCTGAGAACCAGCGCCTCCCTGAGTTTGCACCGTGGGCCTCACTCTCCAAACCCTCCTCTGGCCCCAGCAGCTAATCCTTAGGAAACTGCTACTCGTTGAGTTCTGGAGTAGCATCAAATCAGAACACCCGCAGCTCTCTGAAAATGCTCTGAAACATGGCTCCCTTTTCTAGTTTCCTCTCTGCGGGAGTCTGGAATTTCTTCGTATGCTTCAGCCCAACAACACGTCGCAACACGGGCTGAAGGCCGAGCAGAGATGAGAACTCAGCTGTCTGCTCTTCATCCAGGCCGTGAAGAGATTTGCAAAGCTTTCCAACCACTCTTCTCACTACAGTTTTTTGGTTGTCTTGGAAAATAGAGTTAGTTTTCTTAAACACAAAACAAAAAGTGTGTTACTTGTATAACTGTATAATGGGCTTATTGTTATTTTTCTAAAACTTAATGAATAAATATTTTTAAAATGCCTCAGTTTAAAATTACAATATGGTAAACATTGATAGATGTAACCCACACGAACAAAAACTCTTTGGGGTTCTCAACAATCTTTTAGAATGCAAAGGGATCCTCAGCACAAAACGTTTGAGAACTGCTGGCCTAAATATTTATAAATCAACTTATAAATTAATGAACAAATTGGTAAATAAAATATGTTCTAGCTCCGCCCTGGAGAAATCTGCTGTTAAAGTGACTTTATTCCCATTGAGAATTCTTGGCTGCCTCCGGGTTCTATGCTGGACTGCAGTGGGGAGGGCCCAGCACCCCGACCTCTGGTCAGCCCCAGCTCCAAGCAGCCCTGCAAACAGCTGTTTTATGCCCACCTCTCAGGCCTACTAGCTCTGTGGTCCACCCTCCAGGAGAGATCCATGCAAGAGGCCTGCGCTAGGCCCTGAAAGGGGCTTGGGGCTTTTGGGGCAGGGAACCGTGGGGCCTGGGGTACCCAGAGCATGATCCAGGGGTTGTGGGAGGGGGCTCCAGGTGGGCACCTCCCCTTGGCCCTGAAGACACCGGATTCGATGAAAAGAGCCATGCTGGAGGAAAGCCTGAGAGGAAGGCGCAGGAGGACTGCTCCCCTGGTGAGCCACCACCCTGTGTGAACAGACAGGAGAAAGACTCGCTGGCTGGACAGAGAATTTCAGGACAGCACTGCAGCCACTGCTCCCAATGCCTTCGTGGCCCTGGGCTGGCCGCTCCTCTTCCTGGCCTCCCCATGCTTCAGTGCAGGATGAGGGCTCAGCCTGGGGGTTCTAGCATTGTCTTGAGGCTCATGTTCCCTCCAGGAGCATGGGGTTTCTGGGCTGCTTTGGAGACCCTGACACCTTTTACACTGTGTGGATTTCACTGGCTGGTTCGAGAAAAAGGCAGTTTTTCTATTTCTTGGAAAATTGAACAGAAATATTTATGAAAATTTCTTTGTTAAATGATGTTGCTATTTATTCAGCATAGGAGGAAAGGCTACTGAATAGGAAAATATAGGGATTTCTCTCCTGTGTAAATCCCTCTCATATGCCTCAAGTTAAGATATATACATATATATAGGCCGGGCGCAGTGGCTTACGCCTGTAATCCCAGCACTTTGGGAGGCCGAGGCACGTGGATCGTGAGGTCAGGAGTTCGAGACCAGCCTGGCCAAGATGGTGGAACCCCGTCTCTACTAAAAAAAAAAAAAAAAATTAGCCAGGCGTGGTGGCAGTCACCTGTAATCCCAGCTACTTGGGAGGCTGAGGCAGAGAATTGCTTGAACCTGAGAGGCGGAGGTTGCAGTGAGCCGAGATCTCACCATTGCACTCCAGCCTGGGTGACAGAGTGAGTCTCCATCTCAAAAAAAAAAGATATATACATATATACATAGACATATATATTATACATATATAAATATACGTTATATATACATATATATTAATCAGTAACATTTCAAAGTACATTTTAAAGGGTACAAACCACAGTACTTTTTTTTTTTTTTTTTTGAGACAGAGTCTCGCTCTGTCGCTTAGGCTGGAGTGTGGTGGCACGATCTCGGCTCATTGCAAGCTCCGCCTCCCAGATTCACACCATTCTCCTGCCTTAGCCTCTCGAGTAGCTGGGACTGCAGGTGCCCGCCACCACTCCTGGCTAATTTAATTTTTTTTTTTTTTGTATTTTTAGTAGAAACCGGGTTTCACCATGTTAGCAAGGATGGTCTTGATCTCCTGACCTCGTGATCCACCCACCTCGGCCTCCCAAAGTGCTGAGATTACAGACGTGAGCCACCGTGCCTAGCCATTTTTTTGTGTTTTTTTAGTGGAGACAGGGTTTCACTGTGTTAGCCAGGATAGTCTCGATCTCCTGACCTCGTAATCCGCCTGCCTCAGCCTCCCAAAGTGCTGGGATTACAGGCGTGAGCCACCGCGCCCAGCCAAACAACAGTACTTTTTATAAAATAACCCCTAAGTGCAATTTTTTTGGAAGGGCGACCGTCACTGTCACTGATTTTGCCAGGTTTTCCTAAGAATCTTACCTGGTCCATGTGGGATCTGAAGGCAATAATCCTGTCAGTGTTGTCTGGAAAAGTCTGTTACAGTTAAGAAATATTTTGCTAAGCCTGTTATGTAGAAATCACTGTAGGTGGCCCGGCACGGTGGCTCATGCCTGTAATCCCAGCACTTTGGGAGGCCGAGGTGGGTGGAGCACCTAAGGTCAGGAGTTCGAGACCAGCCTGGCCAACATGGTGAGACCCCCGTCCCTACTAAAAATACCAAAACTAGCCGGGCATGGTGGCAGGTGCCTGTAATCCCAGCTACTCAGGGGGCTGAGGCAGGAGAATCGCTTGAACCTAGGAGGCAGAGGTTGCAGTGAGCTGAGATCACGTCATCACACTCCAGCCTGGAAGACAAGAGCGAGACTTTGTCTCAAAAAAAAAAAAAAGAAAGAAAAGAAAAGAAAAGAAAAGAAATCACTAGGTAAAAACAAGGAAGTGAAATGCACAGTCCTACCTTAAAAAGCTTACTTTCTCCTGGCTGGGCGCAGTGGCTCATGCCTGTAATCCCAGCACATTGGGAGGCCGAGGTGGGCAGATCCCCTGAGGTCAGGGATTTGAGACCAGCCTGGTCAACATGGCAAAACTCTGTCTCTAGTAAAAATACAAAAAATTAGCCAGGCGTGGTGGCAGGCACCTGCAGTCCCAGCTACTCAGGAGGTTGAGGCAGGAGAATGGGGTGAACCCGGGAGGCGGAGCTTGTAGCGAGCCGAGATCATGCCACTGCACTCCAACCTGGGCAACAGAGCGGACTCCGTCTCAAAAAAAAAAAAAAACAGAGTGCAGAAGCAGTTTGCAGAAGCAGTTTGCTTGCAGTTTGCAGAAGCAGTGTGCAGAAGCAGTTTGCAGAAGCAGTTGTCCAGGGCTTGATTCCATGCTCCATATTCAAACTACTCAAGGATCAAAACATTAACTAGAGTTCAACTATGTGAGTTCAAATGTTTCTAGCAGATGTTTCTGTGTTTATTTCTTAATGATAATGGAATTTTTATGTGGTGATATCTAGATGGAATTAAAAATAATAAGAAGCAATGAAGGGTAAATGCCTGTATAACTATGAATATATCTTTGCTTAACCCAACATATTTAAAAATATGACTGGATGAATTAATTGGATGAAATTTTGCTTTGGTGTGAGAGTTAAAACTTGTATCCTCTGGGCCGGGCGCGGTGGCTCATGCCTGTAATCCCAGCACTTTGGGAGGCCAAGGCGGGCAGATCACGAGGTCAGGAGATCGAGACCATCCTGGCCAACATGGTGAAGCCCCGTCTCTACTAAAAATACAAAAAAAAATTAGCCGGGTATGGTGGCGGGTGCCTGTAGTCCCAGCAACTCTGGAGGCTGAGGCAAGAGAATGGCGTGAACCCAGGAGGCGGATCTTGCAGTGAGCAGCGATCACGCCACTGCGCTCCAACCTGGGCGATAGAGCGAGACTCTATCTCAAAAAAAAAAAACAAAAACAAAAACAAAAAAACTAGTATCCTCTGAAAGAACCTCATGAAAATAGACTGTAAATCTACATTACTTGATAAATAAGTAGAAAAGACTTCCTATGTCCTATGTCAATAGAAAATCATCTGCATTTATTTTGGTGTAGTAAAGAACCATAACAAGACAAAATAAAGTTCTCATAAAGCTACAATGTTTTTGATAGGAGAAAGAAAGAAAGAAGCCAACGTAGACATAAAACTGCTGTACTCATTGGGAAAGATGAAGAAAAATACAGCAATCAGAACAGCAACTTTCACAAAGACAGTTGACAGCTCCATGTCAACATGAAGCATTCTTCAAAAACAAGTTGCTCCAGTTTCTTGTAGATTTTCCAGCGTCCTGATGCATGCTCTCTGGAGTTCTCAATTGCTTCTTAAACACTTCAAAACATACGTCTGGAAATCGCCGTTAGTGAAATAGAGTAAGTGCAACCGTTATGCAGTACCTAGAATCTACTTGATCACATGCACACCCTCTAGACACATGTGTGTCAGAATATGATCATTGCATTTAGTTTTCGGAAGTCCACTGGTGTAATTTTCCCTATAACATTTGTTTCTGACATGTAAAAATTTAGATCCCAAGAGGCAGATTCCCAGAATAAATAAGGCTTAGCCAGTGATGTCCCCCACTGTGACACTGTCAGCCCATTCTAACACAATGTTCGAATTACAAACACAAACGCACGCGATGTGCAGAGCATCGCAGTGCTGGGTGCGCCGACATCCAAGACTCCAGGAATGACATAGTTTAGCAAACAATGTTTTTGCCTAAGACCCAGGTGTTCAAAATAATTTCTCCAGTCTGCTCTAGCCTATTTTATGTATGTATTCTGTTGTAAATGAGAAACAAGACTTATTTTCTCCAGAATAATAGAACCATAGTGACACTGGAAGTAAGCCCAGATGATGATGATGATGATGATGATTATTATTATTATTATTAATTTCTTCTTCTTCTTGTCGTTGTTCTTCTTCCTCTTCTTCCTTCTTCTTTCTTTTTTCTTCTTTTCCTTTTCTTCTTTCTTTTTCTTCTTCTTTTCCTCCTCCTCCTTCTTCTCTTCCTCCTTCTTCTTTTTCTTCTTTTATCTTCTTCCTCTTCCTCCTCTTCCTCCTCCTCCTCCTTCTTCTTTCTTCCTCTTCCTCTTCTTCTCCCCTCTTCCTCTCCCTCTCCCTTTTTTTGAGACAAGGTCCCAATCTGTCACCCAGGCTGGACTGCAGTAGCAGATCAGCACTCACTGCAGCCTCGACCTCTTGGGCTCAACTGATCCTCCTGCCTCAGCCTCCTCAGGCTGAGACTATAGGCATGCACCACCATGCCCAGCTAATTTTTTTTTTTTATCTTTTGTAGAGATGGTGTTTCCCTATGTTGCCCAAGCTGGTCTTGAACTCCTGGGCTCAAGTGATCTGACCACCTTCGACTCCAAAAGTTCTAGAATTACAGGCATGAGCCACCGCGCCCAGCCTATCATTATTATTAATGATTATTTAAAAGACTAAGTTTTCGGTCGGGCATGGTGGCTCACGCCTGTAATGCCAACACTTTGGGAGGCTGAGGCAGGCAGATCATGAGGTCAGGAGATCGAGACCATCCTGGCTAACACGGTGAAACCCCATCTCTACTAAAAGTACAAAAAATTAGCCAGGCGTGGTGGCGGGCGCCTGTGGTCCCAGCTACACAGGAGGCTGAGGCAGGAGAATGGTGTGAACCTGGGAGGTGGAGCTTGCAGTGAGCCGAGACTGCGCCACTGCACTCCAGCCTGGGCAACAGAGCGAGACTCCGTCTCAAAAAAAAAAAAAAAAAAAAAAGACCAAGTTTTCCTTTCAGGGTCCACTTTTTCTTTATATTTTAAACTTAGGATAGCTTTTCTAGTATCAAAGCTAGTTTTCAGAATCTCCTACATTGCTTCTCTTCATTTATTCATAATTTCACAGTGTAATTTGTGAGTTTCTTGGGCTGAGAATATGGCTCTAAAGGACTAATGATATCAGTTATTTGGGAGTACAGAATGTTACCATTCTCGATTTGGTTATCCCCTTCACACTCCAATTTCCACATGGATATTAATAGCACGATTTGAAGTAGAGGAAAAATGAATTCAGTGAGTAGCATTCCTTCAGAATTCTGTGGCAAGTCTAAAAAAAAAAATCACATTTACAAAAGCAGAGTTAACCTTTACCCTCTTAATTTATGTTAATACCTTCCTGTAATGGTCTGAATTCACATGCTTTGCAAAATGATCAGTTTACCAAAACAATTATGATTTTCCTGGCCGGGCGCGGCGACGCCTGGAATCCCAGCACTTTGGGAGGCCGAGGCGGGCGGATCACCAGGTCAGGAAATCGAGACCATCCCAGCTAACACGGTGCAACCCCGTCTCCACTGAAAATACAAAAAATTATCTGGGCATGGTGGGGGGCGCCTGTAGTCCCAGCTACTCAGGAGGCTGAGGCAGGAGAATGGCGTGAACCCGGGACGCGGAGCTTGCAGTGAGCCAAGATCGTGCCACTGCACTCCAGCCTGGGTGACAGAGCGAGACTCCGTCTCAAAAAAAAAAAAAAAAAAAAAACTATGATTTTCCTGCATTCATATGAAATAATGTATTTTAACACACCGTTTTATATGTGTGTGTATGTGTGCACGCGCATATATGTATACACACACACACTAAGCAACAAGCTAGAATTCTTTTTTTTTTTGAGACAGAGTCTCACTCTGTCACCCAGGCTGGAGTGCAGTTGCACGATCTCTGCTCACTGCAACCTCTGCCTCCCGGGTTCAAGCGATTCTCCTGCCTCAGCCTCCTGAGTAGCTGGGATTACAGGCATGTGTCCCCACACCTGGCTAATTTTTTTGCTTTTTTTCTGTTGAGACGGAGTCTCACTTTTGTTGCCCAGGCTGGAATGCAATGGCACAATCTGAGCTCACTGCAACCTCCACCTTCCAGGTTCAAGTGATTTTCCTGCCTCAGCCTCCTGAGTAGCTTGGACTACAGGCTCCCACCACCACGCCCAGCTAATTTTTTTGTATTTTTAGTAGAGACAGGGTTTCACCATGCTGGCCAGGCTGGTTTCAAACTCCTGACCTCAGGTGATCTGCCTGCCTCAGCCCCCCGAAGTGTTGGGATTACAGGCATGAGCCACCGCGCCCGGCCATTTTTTTTGTATTTTTATTAGAGACGGGGTTTCACCATGTTAGCCAGGATGATCTCGATCTCCTGACCTCATGATCCGCCTGCCTCAGCCTCCCAAAGTGCTGAGATTACAGGCGGGAGCCACCGCACCCGGCTGAGTTGCTCCCACCTTTTATCTATTGTGAATAACACAGCTATCGACAGGGATGGGCAAGTGTCTCTTTATTTCCTTGCTTTCAATTTCTGGGGGATATAAACCCAGAAGTGGAATTGCTGGAGCGTCCCTAGGTATAATTTCCGAGGAGCTGCTTTACTGTTTTCTAGAGGGGCGGCACTATTTTACATTCCCACCAGCAGTGCACAAGGGTTCCAGTCTCTCCACATCCTCACCAACATTCGTTATTTTCTGGGTTTTCTTTGATACTAGTCAATGTAGTAGGAGTGAAGTGGAATCTCATTGTCATTTCCATCTCCCTAATGATTAGTGATGCTGAGTATGGAGAAATGTCCATTCAAGTCCTTTGCTCTTTTTTTTTTTTTTTTGAGAGGGAGTCTCGCTCTGTCACCCAGGCTGGAGTGCAGTGGCATGATCTTGGCTCACTGCAAGCTCCGCGTCCCGGGTTCATGCCATTCTCCTGCCTCAGCCTCTTGAGTAGCTGGTACTACAGGCGCCCGCCACCACGCCTGGCTAATTTTTTGTATTTTTAGTAGAAACGGGGTTTCACCGTGTTAGCCAGGATGGTTTCAATCTCTTGACCTTGTGATCCGCCCGCCTTGGCCTCCCAACGTGCTGGGATTACAGGCGTGAGCCACCGCCCCCAGCCTTTTTTTTTTTTTAAGACAGAGTCTCACTCTGTCACCCAGGCTGGAGTGCAGTGGTGTGATCTTGGCTCACTGAAACTTCCACCTCCCAGGTTTAAGCGAGTCTCCTGCTTCAGCCTCCCAAATAGCTGAGATTACAGGCACGCACCACCACACCCGGCTAATTTTTGTAGTTTTAGTAGAGACGGGTTTCACCATGTTGGCCAGGCTGGTCTCGAACTCCTGACCTCAGGTGATCTGCCTGCCTCGGCCTCCCAAAGTGCTGGGATTACAGGCGTGAGCCACCGTGCCCGGCCTTACTCATTTCTGAATTTGATTGTTAGGTTTGTGTTATGTTTTTTTAATTGAAGTGTAATATACAGAGAAGCCACCAATCCCCAGAGGGCAGCTTGGTAAATTATCGTAGAGTGAATACATCTGGGACACCAGCCCTCAGATCAAGAAATAGAATAATACCAGAGCCACCCTCCCCCAGAGCACTAAGATCATCGCTATCCTGACTTCTCACCAGATGTTTCTTTGGCCTGTTTTAGAGCTTCGCAGAAACAGAATCGTGCCGTATGCATTCATTTGTGTCTGGCTGCTTCTGCTCAACATTATATTGCTGAGATTCACCAACTGTGCATGGCGGCTGTGAATCCATTTTCAGTGCTGTAAGAACTTTACTCTAAAATATACTGAGAGGTACTTATCCATTCTCCTGTTGGAAGTTGGGGCTATTGTGAAGGGTTGCTGGTATAAACATTCTAGCGCACGTCGCACGTCATTTGGTGAACACGTGCACAGTGCACAGTTCTTTTGGGTCTATGCACAGGAGTGGAATGTGGGGATCACAGGTGTGGTCTCCTTTAGTAGGTATTACCCAAGGGTTTTCCAAAGTAGTTGTGCTATTTTACATTCCCAATAGTATATGAAGTTTCAGTTACTCCACATTCTTGCCCAAACTTGGTATCAACAGTGTTTTTAATTTTAGCCATTCTGGTAGGTGTAATATTGATTTCTCACTGTGGTTTAAATTTGATGGCTTATGAGGCTGAGCATGTTTTAAATGCTTTTTGGCCATTTGGATGTTCATTTGCTCTTTCCTCTCCCTCCTTTCCTCCCTCCTCCCTCCTCCCTCCTCCCTCCCTCCTCCCTCCCCCCTCCTCCCTCCCTTTCTTCTTTCCCTTTTGTGTCCCTCTTCATTTCTTTCAGCCATTGTCCTATTGGTCTGCCAGCTTTTTTCTTAATTTTTTAAAAAATTTATTTTACTTTAGGCCAGGCGCGGTGGCTCATGCCTGTAATCCCAGCACTTTGGGAGGCCGAGGCAGGTGGATCACGAGATCAGGAGATCAAGACCATCCTGGCTAACACGGCGAAACCCCGTCTCTACTAAAAATACAAAAATTAGCTGGGCATGGTGGCATGTGCCTGTAGTCCCAGCTACTCGGGAGGCTGAGGCAGGAGAATGGCGTGAACCCAGGAGGCAGAGCTTCCAATGAGCTGAGATCACGCCACTGCAATCCACCTGGGCGACAGAGCGAGACTCCGTCTCAAAAAAAAATTTTTACTTTAAGTTCTGGGATACATGTACAGAACGTGCAGGTTTGTTACACAGGTAAACATGTGCCATGGTGGTTTGCTGCACTTATCAACCCATCACCTAGGTATTAAGCCCCGCATGCATTTTTATTAACTTACAGGAATTCTCTTTATACTCTACATGTGATTTATCTTTTCACCCTCCTCCATCCCCCACCTCTTTTTTTTAAGAGACAGTCTCGCCCTGTCACCCAGGCTGCAGTGCAGTGGCACAATCATGGCTCACTGCAGCCTCAGCCTCCCAGGCTCAAGTGTTCCTCCTGCCTCAGCCTCCCAAGTATCTGGGACCACAGGCATGCACCACCACGCCCAGCCAATTTTTCATTTTTTGTAGAGACGAGGTCTTGCTAAGCTGCTCAGGCCGTTCTCTAACTCCTGACCTCAAGTGATCCTCCCGCCTTGGCCTCCCAAAGTGCTGGGATACAGCGTGAGCCACCACACCCGGCCCCATCTTTTTACTCTCTTATTGATGAAAAAATTCTTAATTTTACTATCATCCAATGTATCAATCATTTTCTTTGGGGATAGTGTTTTGTCTTATTGAAGAAATTTTTACCTGCCTCCTAAGGAGCTTTACAAATCTCCACATGCCCACAAAGCCCCACTGTTCTAACGTCTATTTTGTGCTAGAAAATAAACGAGGCACTGTCCCAGAGGCTATGCCTATCTTGTGGGAAAACTGTCTTCATCATCATTTGCTAGGCCGGGAGATGATCAGAATGAGGACAATCTCCACGGCTCCCGGCATCTGAACCCTTCCTGCATTAGAGAGAGTGGGCCTGATGCCATCGTGGGCCCAGCCCCACCTGCACCCCACGGGGACAGGGCAAGAGGAATGGAGAAGGTGTGGTCTCCTTGGGCAGAGCCAGTCCAGAGATGCGGTTCTGCAAACAGAATGAGGGTACAGATGAGTCTGCCTGCATCGCCACGGGGCTCCGGGGGCTGCAGGAGGTGGGAGAGAAGCAGGTAGAGGAGGGATCCAGCAGGAAGAAGAGCAGAGCATTCTCCCTGGAAAGGGAGAAAGAAGGATGCACCTGGCCGGGCGTGGTGGCTCAGGCCTGTAATCCCAGCACTTTGGGAGACGGAGGCAGGCGGATCACGAGGTCAGGAGATGGAGACCATCCCGGGAGGCGGAGGTCCCAGGAGACTGGTGATACCCTGTCTCTACAACAAACATTAGCTGGGCATGATGAGAGGCATCTGTAATCCCAGCTACTCAGGAGGCTGAGGCATGAGAATCGCTTGAACCTGGGAGGCAGAGGTTGCGGTGAGCCAAGATCGTGCCACTGTACTCCAGCCTGGGTGACAGAGCGAGACGCTGTCTCAAAAAAAAAAAAAAAAAAAAAAGGTACGCACCTTTCATTTAACAGCTCAGTGTTCCAGTGACCGGAGGTGAGGTCGCAGCTGCTGGTCCCACAGAGCCTGTCTCTGGCGTTAGTTGTTTAGATGTCAGAATTGGTGAAAAGTTTGAGATTGTACCAGCTGGTCCAGGAAAGGTGATGGGGGAGCTATAAAGCTTGCAGCAGGGCAGTCAGGGGTGTCCAGTGCACAGGGGCTCCAGGGCACGTGAGCCACACTGTGCTTAGGGCCAGGCCTCCCAGGAGTGACCCAGACCAGCCTTTTCTTTCTCATTCTCTCACTCTCTGAATTCAAAAGCTTGAACATGCCACGAAAGGTCTACCCAATAAAAAGAAAGTATTTGCCTCCTGGGCTCAGAAATGGTATTAAGGAAATTGCAAATCTAGTGACTGTGACAGAGCAAATCAGTGGCTGCTTGGGATGGGGTGGGGTGGGAGGGGCTGTAGGGAGGGATTCCAAAGAATCACGAGGAAGCTCTGGGAGTCGTGATGCTCCTGGTCATGGTTTTGCAGGTGCGTACGTGTGTCAACATTGATCAAAAAAAAAATTGGTTTTTTTGAGATGGAGTTTCGCTCTTGTTGCCCAGGCTGGAGTGCAGTGGCACGATCTTGGCTCACTGCAACCTCCACCTCCTGGGTTCAAGTGATTCTCCTGCCTCAGCCTCCAGAGTAGCTGGGATTACAGGTGCCCGCCACCATGCCTGGCTAATTTTTTGTAGTTTTAGTAGAGGTGCGGTTTCACTGTGTTGGTCAGGCTGGTCTCGAACTCCTGACCTCAGGTGATTCAGCCACCTCGGCCTCCCAAAGTTCTGGGATTATGGCGTGAGCCACCACGCCTGGCCTTGTTCTCTTGTATGTCAGTTACCCCTCCATGAGGCTGCTAAACATCTTCCCAGCACACACACACACAGACACACACCTGCACGCCCTCACGCAGTTTGCAAGGCGGTGGTTCAAGTTACACACTAATCCCTCAAGCGTGCTCATCTCACTCTCCGAACCTGCCCTCTTGCAGGGTCCATGGTTCTCCCAAGTGTCCTGGTCACAAGGCAGCTGGATCGACACTCAGAGATATAGAGCAGAGCAGAGTGTGGTCCCTGAATCTATCTCGCCCCCACAATCTTTACACACAGAGACCTTCCCAGGAGCTGTGACTTGAACTTCACAGTCTGCAGGGTTCACCCAGGAGCCGTGTCCTCCTCACAGGCAATGGGATCTCCTCCTCTCTCCACCTGTGTGGGAAGATTGGAAACAAAAAATAGAGAACGTGGGAGGTAAAACACTAAGGGGAAGGGCCACAGCTGAGCATCCCCAGGACAGAGGAAAACTCTGAAGGGATGGATGGGCCACACCTGAGCATCCTCAGGACAGAGGGAAACACTGAGGGGGTGGATGGACCACACCTGAGTGACCCCAGGACAGAGGGAAACACTGACAGGATGGATGGGCCACACCTGAGCATCCTCAGGACAGAGGGAAACACTGAGGGGATGGATGGGCCACACCTGAGCACCCTCAGGACAGAGGAAAACACCGAGGGGGTGGATGGACCACACCTGAGCATCCTCAGGACAGAGGGAAACACCGAGGGGGTGGATGGGCCACACCTGAGCACCCTCAGGACAGAGGAAAACACCGAGGGGGTGGATGGGCCACACCTGAGCACCCTCAGGACAGAGGAAAACACCGAGGGGGTGGATGGGCCACACCTGAGCACCCTCAGGACAGAGGAAAACACTGAGGGGGTGGATGGACCACACCTGAGCATCCTCAGGACAGAGGGAAACACTGAGTGGGTGGATGGGCCACACCTGAGTGACCTCAGGACCGAGGAAAACACTGAGGGGGTGGATGGGCCACACCTGAGCATCCTCAGGACCGAGGAAAACACTGAGGGGATGGATGGACCACACCTGAAGGCCCCCGGACAGAGTGAAGGACAGCTGCTGTTGGGATGATAATTCCACATCTTTGGAGAACAAGAATTCCAGGTAGTTTTCTTCTCTCCAAACAGCATGGTTATGAACTAGCTCTCACTCCAGGAGGCTTTAAGGCTCCATATAATATCTGTGGTAATAAAGAAAAACAGGCCAGGTGCCACGTCTCACACCTGTAGTCCCAGCACTTCGGGAGGCCAAGGTGGAAGGACCACTGAGGCCAGGAGTCTGAGACCAGCCTGGGCAACGTAACAGAAGCCCATCTCTATAAATAATTTCAAAAACGTAAAAAGAAAAGAAAAACAAATAGTGGTAACTGTCACAACTAACATATAGTTACAAACAAAAATTTACACCAAGGTGAAAAAAATCAACTTTTTTTTTTTTTTTTTTTTTTTTTTTTTACCAAAATGATGCCTCAGTCTAGGAAGAGGTGCTTCCTCTCTGGAAGCAGCTAAACACCTGAGCTGCTGTCCACAGGCGGACGGACTCTCCAGGAGCCCCCAGTGGGCCTCGGCTCCTCCACGTCAGCTCCTCTCTTGTCCCTCTGCTGGTCCACGGGGGCCGCTGCAGCTGGCCAGGTCTCCTGGGAGTCAGAGGGGGCCATGGGTTCCACCCCAGGGCCCACCTCATCAGCACAGTGCTCTCACCATCTGAGCACCAGCCCAGAGGAAAAGGAGAAAGAAAGGGTGATGCTGATCCCCCAAGCAAAATGGAAACCCCTCCACCTCCCACCCTCAAAAGCACCCAACAACGGGCCCTGGGCACTGAGGGCCTCACGGGGAGCTGTTTGCATCACGGTGAAATCTACAAAGTTCCCATGGCATGTGAGTGGACGCTTCCTCAAGACGGGAATGTCTGCCTGCCCCAAGGAAGGCTGCAATAATGTTGAGATCTTTGAATAGGAGCAAGGGATCAAGGCCGATGGCCTCTCTGAGGGCCTCAGTTTCCATCCACGTGGGCAAGCTCCCCTTTGGGAATCTGGGTTATGGTTCCCGAGATGGGGACAAGAGACATCCGCTGACGGCTATATTTACAAAAATCCATCAAGTCGACACGCTTGTGAGAGTCAAAGCAGTACAGTAACTCACTGGAAAAGTGAAAATTTCTCATCTTCACACCCACAGAGATAATGGGGGCGGGGTGGGGGCAAGCCGAACGCATGCGTGTGCTCTGTGCACTCACCGCCGCCCGTCTCCGCGGCTGTCTGGCTCCTGATTTGCATAGTGAGAGGCAGACACCAGGCTTGAATCAGGAGGGGCAGCGCCTTGTCCCAGTGAGTTTGGGTCTTGAGACAGTGAGTAGCAAGGGTGTAGAGAGGAAGGGATTTATCGACAAAGTTGTCTGACTTTGATTCTTGAGCTCAATAGGGAGAGTTTGAATAAAAAGGAACACCGATACTAACACACATGTTAAATAGACGAACTGCTTCTAATATTTGATAGGCAATAAATGTCGCATTTGTTTATACTTCTAAGCAAAGTCAAGTCTCGTTCTCAGTTGCTCATTTTCAGAGAGTGAGAAAGTCCAAGATCTCGTGGGTCCCTCCCCTTCCTCGGGTTATGGACACCAGGGCCCTGGGGACTGCAAGCTGGGGAGGTCTCCCAGGAGTCAGAGGGGGACATGGAGGAGAGCGGAGGAGAGAATGCTGTTCTAGGGTGTGATTAGGTGGCTGTCAGATCCCTGCTCCTACATTCAGTAGGGAGTGACCTTCGGAAAATTATGTAGCCTCCCTAAGTCTCAGTTTTCTCACCTGAAAAATGGAGCTGATGGTAATACTCCTCATCCAGGAGAACAGTATGTGTTGACCATCCTTGTGGCATTCTTTTTAAGAGCTGCACAGCACTCCATTGTATGGGCATTAAATCATTTATTTATTGTGTGCAACCTCTGCCTCCCAGGTTCAAGCGATTCTCCAGCCTCAGCCCCCTGAGTAGCTGGGATTACAGGTGACCACCACCATGCCTGGCTAAATTTTGTATTTTTAGTAGAGATGGGGTTTCACCATGTTGGCCAGGCTGGTCTTGAACTCCTGACTTCTGGTGATCTGCCCACCTCAGTCTCCCAAAGTGCTTGGATTACAGGCCTGAGCCACCACTCCCGGCCCATAGACCTAAATATAAAACACATTTGTTGAACACCATGAAACCAGCAGCTTTGCTGTCACCACCAGAGGGACTCACATGATTTGGAGAATTTTCAAATAGGGATATTGATGCAAACAAACAGGAAGGACCAGTAGCTCTGCTCGTCTCCTCAGAGACCAGAACCTGCCCAAACCACCCAGCATCACTGACTGATGACGGTGCCTGAGCTCATGTGAAGGAAGACACAGCGAGGAGAGATGCCTGTGGAAAGCAGATGGCCTGAGCTCTGTGTGCACGCCCTAGTCCACGGGTAGATCCATCAGCAACAGTGGAAGCCTCACCGACTCAAGGTGTTAGCGTACAAATTCAGACAACTGTTGGCAGAATACCAAGCACGCAGATAAAGGAGTGGTTCCTGGAAAGCCATGCATAAGAAACAAACAAAAAATGAGCAGAGACGGCTCCGGCTACACGCTGCTCACAGAATTTACAAATTTAGTGCAGGCTGATTACAAACAAACGAACAAACAGTAACAACTCTCAGCAGAAAAGAATCAGAATCCAGAGTTGAAGAGTCTATAACCTAAAGTATCCAGTGTTCAATGATAAGTTACAAGACAAAAAGAAACAGGCAAGTGTGGGGGGAAACTGTCTTTGTGTCCCCAGATGTCAGACTTAGCAAACAAAGACTTCTAAGCAGTTACTTATGTTAAAAGAACTTAAAAAGGGCCAGGCACAGTGGCTCACGCCTGTAATCCCAGCACTTTGGGAGGCCGTGGAGGGCAAATCACCTGAGGTTACAGGTGCATGCCTGTAATCCCAGCTACTTAGGAGACTGAGGCAGGAGAATCGCTTGAACCTGGGAGGCAGAGGTTGCAGTGAGCCGAGATCACGCCATTGCACTCCATCCTGGGCAACAAGAGCGAAACTCTGTCTCAAACAAAAAAGAAAAAGAAAAATGACTTATGAAACGTCAAGCACAACATATGTAGAATGAGAGTCTCAGAAAGAAAGAAAAGGGGAAAGAAACAATTATTTATGGAAATAATGGCTGAAAACTTACCAAATTTGATATAAAACATTAATCTATAGAATCAATGTTTACTTTCAGTAAAATAAATACCAATATATCCACTCCTACACACCTTGTGTCAAGCTACCAAAACACAAAGAGCAAATATTGAAAACAGTAAGACAAAAACTTCTCCTCATGTACAAAAGCACCACGATAAAATTAGCCACTGATTTCTGATCAGAAACAATGGTGAGACCATGCACGGCAGCTCACGCCTGTAATCCCAGCACTTTGAGAGGCCAAGGCAGGTGGAATACCTGAGGTCAGGAGTTCGAGACCAGCTTGGCCAACATGGTGAAACCCCATCTCTACTAAAAATACAAAAATTAGACCAGGCGCGGTGGCTCCCGCCTGTAATCCCAGAGCTTTGGGAGGCCGAGGTGGGTAGATCACGAGGTCAGGAGATCAAGACCATCCTTGCTAACACAGTGAAACTCCATCTCTACTAAAAATAGAAAAGATTAGCCAGGCGTGGTGGCAGGCGCCTGTAGTCCCACCTACTTGGGAGGCTGAGGCAGGAGAATGGCATGAACCCGGGAGGTGGAGGTTGCAGTGAGCCAAGATCTTGCCACTGCACTCCAGCCTGGGTGACAGAGTGAGACTCCGTCTCAAAAAAAGAAAAAATTAGCTAGGCATGTTGGTGCACACCTGTAATCCCAGCTACTTGAAGGCTAAGGCCAGAGAATCGCTTGAACCTGGGAGGCAGAGTTTGCAGTGGGCTGAGATCACACCACTGCACTCCAGCCTGGGCAACAAACAGAGGGAGATTCTGTCTCAAAAAGAAAGAAAGAAAGAGAGAAAGAGAGAGAGAGAGAGAGAAAGAAAGAAAGAAAGAAAGAAAGAAAGAAAGAAAGAAAGAAAGAGAGAGAAAGAAAGAAAGAAAGAAACAATGATGGGAAGGCAATGGGATGGCATAGTCAAAGAATGAAAGAAAAAAATTGTCAACTAAAAATGCCATGTCCCGCAAATCTATCTTTTAAAAATAAAGATATTCCCCAATAAACAAAGACAGAAAATTTGCTGCCAGCACTCCTACCTTATAAGAAATACTAAAAGAAAGCTTCTGAACTGAAAGAAAGGCTTGATTCTTCTATTTGAAAATACTGAATTGATTTGTCACAGGGTATGTGTGTATATGTGTGTGTGTGTATGTGTGTGTGTGTATGCCAAATATTCCAAAATTTCTCATGCACTTTAACTTTTATTGATTTTAGAAGCAAAAATATTGCAAATATATAAAAATATTCTTTGAAGGTTTAATTAGTTCAATTTTTATACTTTTTTAGTCCTATGAATTTTAATAATAAATAATTGATTTAATTTTTGATTAAGTCTAGCTGAAGACAGTAAAGATTAATTGAAGCAAAAATTATAAAAATTTATTCAAAACTCACAATGATAAACAAGTATAAAAATGTAAGCTCTATGTCTGAGTTGATGCAAGGCAAGAACATATTGTGTGGGGAAGTTAGAATTGCAGGCAGAGGAGACCCTGGAGCAATAATCCCTGGAAATAACAGGAATTTCGGGGACAAATCCAGATCCTCAAAAACTGTGAAACTGAGAGAGTCTGAGCAGAGATCTCCAGTGAACCAGGTACCATCTGTGTGCCAGGGTGAGAGGACGGAAAACGGGCCAGGTCTGTCTCTGACAGGTTGAGCAGGTGGAGTGGGAAGGAGGGATCCGGAAGGCCAGGAGGGTGGAGGGAACTGCAGGGGTGGGTGGTGGTGGGCGGGGCTGGGCTTTAGCCTCCTCCTCCCACTGCCCACCCCACCCTTAGGAGCCCTTTGTGAGGGGAGGCCCCAGCTCTGTGATGTGGGCCTGGGCCCCAATAACTAGTCCCAGAGGGGATGCCCAGGGCTAAGTTGCCTGAGGACAGCAGTGCAGTTGACATGGATATTCTCTTTCCTCTGGACAGTGTTATTGAGACAGAGCTGTGCCCCAGCCCCATTCCCCAGATCATCCATTTCGTCCTCTTCGTTGTGTTCAGCCTGGTGATCCTGATCATCTTACGCCCCTACATTCCCAGGGAGCCGTCCTCAGTGCCTCCCAGAGAGGAGGACAGCGAGAATGTAAGGAGCCCTCAGCCCACACCCAGCAGAGAATGCTTCTATTTTTCCTGCTCTCTTTTCCACTTTTCCACATCAACCAGAGGCGCTCCTGTGATGGGAACTCTCATCATCCCTCTAGGGACAGCAGGGCAGGCAGGGGTTGGAGTGGGCATAGGATTTCCATCCCAAGCTCCCAGACCATCTGTGGGGGTGCACGGGAGGCATCAGAGCAAAAACAAACCCCAGGACTCAGCGGCGAGGACCCGGTCATGAGAGGGGTGAGGTCTCTGTGGAAGGACAGGCCCTGAGGCCGGGCTCATCAGCCACCTTCCTGGGCAGGTGCCTCGGGGCCCAGCCTCTGTGTGAGGTGCTCTGGGGGCTGTGCTGAGCCCCTGAGAGCCTCCCACCTGAGACTGGAGTCGCCTCTGGCCTCCTCGGAAGCAGAATCCTCCCTGCCAGCTCAGAGGCACCTGCAGACCCAAGAGTGTGTTTCCCAAGCAGCGGAACAGGGACTGAGGATGCCCAGGGCAGGCCTCACATAGAAAACCCCTCCGTGCTTTTCAAAGAAGGAAACCAGAAAAGGTTATTATGTACTTTAGAAACCAGTGAAAGAGAAGCACACAGGGCTCCATGAGCTGGGCGGAGAAAGTGTGTCATTCACGAGCACTGTGGGTCTGCACCTGTGGGGACAGGAGACTGAGACCCGGCCTGCACCCTCACTCTTTCTTGTCTCTCAGGATCAAGATGAAGTGGGGGAATGGCTCAGGATTGGAAATAAATATATCACTTTGAAAGGTAAGGCTCTGAGGGTCCCAGAAACCCCCAGAGATGACAGCTTCACCTGTCCCTAGGAACAAGCACCAAGTCTCCTAGGAAGTCATCTGCAGAGGCCTGATGGGGAAGCTCCTGGTAGGGCAGTTGGAACCCAGGATCCATCTCCAATTCCCTGCTGGGATGAAGCCATGGGGTCCAGGGAGCGGGTGTTGCCCAGGAGGGGACCAGTGACCACCTGGACGTGCAGGAGGGGATGCAGGTCTATGTGGGCAGCTGTTTAACATGGCTGAGTCCTCTTTGAGACTGCCCCTGTCATCTCTCCCCAGGAGGTGGTCGTGACCCCCATGATGGGGCGTGTCAGGAAGCACTTTGGAGATGACAAAGTGCCGCCCACCGGGCACCTGGCTATCACTCTTGGGGCCCTGTGGCCTTGGACAGGGATGCTGGGGCTCCAGGGTCTAATCCCCAATCCCAGGGTCTCCCCTAAGGGCACACGCACTCGGCCTCCTATAAGTCCCAGTTCCCTCCCTCGCCACCATAACCCATCTCCTGCTTTCCAGACTGCAGAATTCTCTTGAAAGAACTGGAGAACCTTGAGGTCTACACTTTCCTGCTGGAAAAGTGAGGCTCTTCCCCTTCTCTCCCGTGTCCTCCTTCCTACCAGGGCCTAGGATGCCACCCCAGGGCCTGGGGCTGATCTGGGAGGGGAGATCACAGCCGTGATGTCACTAAAGCCCTGGGCAGGGGTAGGCAGAGCTTTGTGAAGTCAGCAGGGGGGCCCTGGAGGTCCACAGGTGCCCAGTGCTCCCGGCTGCAGCCTGTGCCTCCTGTCTCCTGCAGGCACCTGAAGAAGCTCTCTAGGGAGGGCAGCTCCCATCACCTTCCACGCCAAGTCCGCCCAGGGCCAGTGTACAAACGAGCACCTGCTAGGAACAATCGGCCACGTGGGGCGCGTGGGAAACCTTCTCCCACCAGCTTCCATGTGTCCCCACGGGCTCCCCTGGCTCCTCTGGCCTCCATGCCGTCATCAGTCCCGAAGACCTCCGTAGAGTCCCTTGGGTCTCCATCATCCCTGAGCTCCTCCAAGCCACGAGAGCCTCTGTGTCCCCTGAAGCACCCTTCACACCGGCCACCTGCGAGCACCCTATCACACCCGACCACCTCCACAGAATCCTTGGGGTACCTGTCATCCCTCAGCTCCTCCCAGTCACCAGAGCCTTTGCATCCCCTGAAGCACCCTTCACACAAGCCACGTGGGCGTTCCCCTCCCCGACGACGGAATCCTGGCTGGGTGTCCTGGTCCGGCTCCACGCAGGCTGATTCCAAAACTGACGCCATAATATGCCCAATGTGCAAGGCCCCTGAGCGCTCCTGTCTACACACCTGGTGGGTGCCTTCTAGCCCTCGAGTGATCCGAGGCGTTGGTCACCACAGTGATCCCAATCTGGGCCTCTCCTGGAGGCAGGAGGCTGCTAGAGCCTGGTGCCACTGCACCTCCTCACAGTTCCCATTCGAGCACCCTAATCTTCCCACCCACCTACCAAAGGCTTCCTTCTAGGGAGACCCCACATGCAGGCACATGGAGGCAGGGCTCACACTGGCCTCCAGGGCTGTGCAACTGGCACATTATTTTGCACATAACTTGGCTCAGGTTTGTGAGGTCTGATTTTTAAAATGAAGCAACAATCACATAAAGATTTTCAAACAAATAAGTCAAATGTATGGCAGTATTTCTATTTTATCCTATGGCAAAATAATTCTTCCTAATTTTAATATTATTTTGTTCCTTAAAATTTAATACCTTCAAATGATATTACCTATGTTTCCAGGATTTGACAAAGTCTTAATGTTCAGCCAACATGGCTTAAGCTGATGAACTACTTAAAAGGATTCTTTTCTTTTTTTTTTTTTTTTTGAGACAGAGTCTCGCTCTGTCACCCAGGCCGGAGTGCAGTGGCACGATCTCGGCTCACTGCAACCTCCACCTCCTGGGTTCAAGCGATTCTCCTGCCTCAGCCTCCCGAGTAGCTGGGATTACAGACATGCACCACCACAGCTGGCTAATTTTTGTATTTTTAGTAGAGACGGGGTTTCACCATGTTGGCCAGGCTGGTCTCGAACTCCTGGCCGCAGGTGATCCACTCCCCTTGGTCTCCCAAAGTGCTGGGATTAGAGGCGTGAGCCACCAAGTCCAGCCGGAGGATTCATTGTTTAAATAATTCTAAGAAATGCACATTTTCCAAGACTCAGGAGGTCAGGCTTCATTTTATATTCAGTAAAGGGTTAAAAAAGGACGTGATGCTCCAAATAAACTGAAATCTTACACAGTTTCTCACGGAATGTATGCCTGAGACAGACACACAGCCATTCCAACTGCTGGGAAGAGGCGTCTTATCATCCGAATTGAAGAAAGTGTCCATTTAGTCAACATGTGTATTAGAATCATGAAAGGCCTCACTACTTATATGCCCAGCACTTTGTAAAGGGTGCACTTTGGTTAGACTGTGTATTTCTTACTGCTCATAAGTAACACATTGTCATTGGCTTGTTAAAGTCTGCTTTAATATCATCTGTCAAGCATGTGTCACTGGTGAAGTCTCTCAGATTATCCCTCAGGGTGAAAGCATCACACTCCTTTCTTCAAAAGGAGCAAAGTCAACACGAGGGCCCTTGCAGCCAATTTGTTCCAACAAGAACTTCCCTCCTATTCCTTATAATTACAAATTTATACCTATTATATTTTCTGTTTTACTCCCTTCAGTGTCATTGAATCTCAAAATGATGAAACACGGTCATGAGGATCCTCTAGTACACCACTGGCTTATATTCTTTTTATAGTGCACCAGATGTTTAACCATCAGAACAATGGACCAATTAGGAAAGATTTCCATATAGAAAATACATTGCAGGGTACTGTACCCTTTTTAAACTGACTTTTAATACAGGTTTAAACTAAATGATCATGTCTTTTGACTTAAAGTTGTTTGGGGTAGCCACAATGTCTGAAAACAGACTACTGTCCATAATAAATAGTTTATTGTTATGACATGTTTAATGTGCTGCCCCTCACTAGGAATTCTTAGTTCAATAGGTTGTGCAAAACTGCAATGCATGATGTGCCTTAAAGCAACGTTCCCATCATCTGCTGCACCTGCGTCCACCATACATTGCTGCACCTGCGTCCACCATACATTGCTGCAGATGATTTATGTGTCCAACGTCCAGGGTGTAAACTTATGCCTTTACCCCAGAAGAACTAACAAGTGGGTTCAATCTATTAGAAAAATACTGTCAATATTTCCAGACTTCTTTATTTTTGGAGACAGGGTCTCACACCCAGGCTGGAGTGCAGTGGCACGTCACGGCTCATCATAGCCTTGAACTCCTGGGCTCAAACGATCCTCCTGCGTCAGTCTCCCGAGTAGCTGGGACCAACAGGTATGTGCCACCATGCCTGGCTAATTGCTTTTTTTTTTTTTTTTTTTTTTGGTGGAGATTGTGTTGCCTAGGCTGGTCTTGAACTCCTGGCCTCAAGTGATCCTCCCACCTCAGCCTCCCAGAGTGTGGGATTACAGGCATAAGCCACCATGTCTGGCCTTGGTTTTGAAATTGATTTTTATTTAAAATAGGTTTCACACTGATTTCAATAAATCAGGCACTCCAGAACACAATGTATAGGGTGGCAATTATATGTTGACTTCTTAATACTCCAAGAGATAAAGATCTTTTCCAAATAAGCAAAAAAAGTAGTCATTGTGCAATATTAGCCTCTAAGAGCAATTTCCCTTTATAGACTACAATATTACTGACAGTTTCATGCACTTTTGCTTTATAAAGAACTCCACAGGAAGAAATTTCCCCAGTCTTTCCTGGTAGACACAGCTACATTTTCTGTCACACACAAACCATTGTCACAGTACAGCATGTCCAGATCCAAAGAATCAAGGGGTTTCACAATTGCTTTCCCAATGTATGCCATGAGGTTGGTCAGATTTGAAACCATTCCCGTGACAGGATCAATCTTTATAATTGTGTCCCTGCCATATGGATGGTTTGCATTTCTCAAACGGGAGTGTCCTGGGTTACTCAGAGGTGTGCCATGGAGCCCTCGCTTGGCCGTTTTATAATAACCAGAACAGCCCATTTCCCCATGGACACACATTCCAAGCTCTCCACAGCCCAGTACCACCGTTATGCAAAGGATATGGATGGAACTCACATTCAGAAAGCTAGAAAATAAGGCTGTGCCAGGCACAGTAGATGAGCAATGAGAAGATGCCAATGTCTTTTCTAGAAGCATGAGTGATCCAGCTCTTTGGTTCTGAGCATTTCTGTGCTTTAGCGTTTCTCTCCCTCATTCACAGTAAAGACATCTGCAGCTCTTCCCTCCTGAGATAAGAAACTGGAACAGCCACCACCTGCTCCCTGATGTTTTCACCACCTCTGCCACTTGTTAGAACGACCACTTAGCCAGACATCTCGGCGCAGGGATCCCCCTTAAACTGCAGAAGCTAGACCAGCCCACCACCCTTTCTTTTTATTCCTGCCATAATCTGATGCTAGTAACACTCTGCCTACCTACTTCCAATGGTAACAAATATTTTGTAGAATGTGCAAGTTTATTTTGTAGATTGTGGTCCCTGGAGTGAGAGAAACTCTCCACCTACCAGACCTGTGACTTAGGTAAGTCACTCTGTGTCTCCAAACTTAATTTCCTTGATGTGGAAAATGGGGATAGAAGTTAATAACATTGCAGGAAAGGGGACATGAGTTATAATATAAAACTCTTTGCATGGTTCCTATTGGATAATTTTGCTATTATTATTGCTTGTATTTTTGTCACATTATAACCAACTTAGTTTTACTTGTTAAAGTACACACAATTGGGTTTTTTTAAAAGAATTAATCAATTTAATTTACTAGCACAAAAGCTAGTGTTAAAAATAGGTGTTAAAAACTGAGTCCCGGCAGGGCACCATGGCTCACGCCTGTAATCCCAGCACTTCGGGAGGTCCAGGCTGGCAGATCACTTGAGGTCAGGAGTTTGAGACCAGCCTGGCCAACATGGTGAAACCCCATTTCTACTAAAAATACAAGAAATAGCCGGGCGTGGTGGCTCGTGCCTGTAGTCCCAGCTACTCAGGAGGCTGAGACAGGAAAACTGCTTGAACCGGGAGGCAGAGGGTGCAGTGAGCCGAGATGGTGCCACTGCACTCCAGCCTGGGCAACAGAGTGAGACTCTGTTTTAAAAAAAAAAAAGAAAAAAAAAAGTGAGTCCCATCTGATAAACCGAATATTTAAGTAAATTTCAAATATTTTTTTGCCCCATGATATTTAGGGGTTTCTACTAATTGACTTTGATGTTCAAGGGCTGTTTTGTGATCCCAAAGCCATTGCCACTTTTACTTTGAACAAGCTGGACTCATGGGGTACTCCAGAGCCAACTCTGTTTTCTCCACGCAGCCTGCTCCTTGCTGCTGGTTCTGAGTCCCTGAATGAAATCCGGGATCTTCATGACTTACCTACTTACATTCAGGAAAATAAAAAAATAAAAAAATCCTCCAGTCATCTCCAATAACAAGAAGAGGTCTGATTTCAGTCATTAAACTATGCAGTGTGATGTCATAGCCAAATGGCCACACCGCACTGGAGAGCCAAGTTTTCTCTCCTAGAACAGCCTGCCTGGGCACGGGCCATCATGCCCGGCTACTTTTTGTATTTTTAGTAGAGACAGGCTTTCACCATGCTGGCCAGGCTGGTCTCGAACTCCTGACCTCACGATCCGCCCGCCTCGGCCTCCCAAAGTGCTGGGATTACAGGCGTGAGCCATTGTGCCGGGCCACTTTTCTTTCTTTCTTTTTTTTTTTTTTTTTTTTTTTTTGAGACAGAGTCTCGCTCTGTCGCCCAGGCTGGAGTGCAGTGGCGCGATCTCGGCTCACTGCAAGCTCCGCCTCCCAGGTTCACACCATTCTCCTGCCTCAGCCTCCCGTGTAGCTGGGACTACAGGCGCCCGCCACCACGCCCGGCTCATTTTTTGTATTTTTACTAGAGACGGGGTTTCACCATGTTAGCCAGGATGGTCTCCAACTCCTTACCTCGTGATCCACCTGCCTGAGCCTCCCCAAAGTGCTGGGATTACAGGCGTGAGCCACCGCGCCCGGCCTCTTTTTTAAAGAAGGTTTTATTTTTGCAATAACATTACTAGCGCTATTGACAAGTATTAAATGCACACTGTATAACTACAGCAAACCCATCCACCTAACAACCCAATTCAACGTATTCGACTGTTCAGAGCCCTGAATGACATCTTGATAAAGAGCCAAAAGTTGTTTCCATAAAGATCTTCAAGGTGTTTGAGCACATCTTGTCAGACGCCCGTAAAGGAAGCTGACTCTCACTGGGTTCCAGGAATTACGCGGTTACGTCCATAACAGCCCATCTGACAAGTGGCAAATACCCGTGGAAAACCAATTAACTGTGCTCCTCGGTTTACCCTGGAGGATGGTGGGGGATGACGCAACTAAGTTTGCTTTGAGCCTGCTTCAAGTTCCAACTTCCTTGGAGTTAGTCGCATTTACAATTTAAAACATGCAAAAATCCACGCTTGTGTATGAAATTCGTGTTTCTTCAGAACATGAGGCTAAGACAACGTGGATATTATGGGATGATGGGCTGTTCACAGAGAAATCCCCGTCCCGGGCACACTCAGGCCTGGCGCCTGGCCTGCGGCTCACCTGGTGGGAGGAAAGGTTTCTCTGGGTGGTCCAAGGCGGCACAGGTGACCCACGGCGAGGAGCCTCTGGGGGGCTCAGCGAACCCAGCGTCCACTCAAGCTCGTCCTGCCCCTGGCAATCCACGCGGTGCCGGGTGGGTGCGTGGGAGCCACATCAAAGTCACCCCGCAAGTGCCTGGGGCTCCCCGCTGCTTTCGAGGTCTACAGAATGGGTTTCTTGCAACTCACATCCTTCAGCTGGAGGACCCCAGAAAGGCAGAGCTCCCGTCCAGAGTGTGCTGGTCCCGGACGCAGACCTGCTCCCAAATGCCCAGGGGTCGGGCGTAAGGCCTGGGGATCGCCGGAGCCTGGTTTCCTCACTGCGGTGCTCACTGCCGCCGCCTCTTCCCCGGACGCCCGGTCTGTCTGAGGTCGCCAGGTCCGTGGACGCGGATCCGAATCGGAGCTTCCGAGGGTGATCTGAGATCCAAAGTCAGGAGTCTTCTGCATCCTGCCCTTTGTCAGCGCTGGTCCTCATTTCACCTGCCCAGGGCCTTCAGGAGGGGCAACACTCTCCGGCTACGGGCAGCCCAGCGCTCGCCCCCCTCGGCCCCACGTACTCTTCCTGCCTCGCCCCCATCGCCCTCCTCGGCGCCCCTCGCCCTCCTCCGGCTTCCCGCGCCTCCCGGGGCTCTGCGCTTGCGTCCAAGGCGCCCTCTCCGGGGACAATGGGCGGGTGCTTCGCAGGCTGCAGTCAGGGCTGACTTCACCCGGCGAGGACAGGGCGAGGCGCTGGGCCCAGAGGTATGTTTGAAACGATTCGCGTATGTGAATCTACTTTTTGAATTGTAAATTTTATGAAACCTAAATACAAATCATGTATTTCTTATGAAAATTTCGTGTCTGAATTAAGAAGTGCTATCAATATAAAATAACAGATTTCAAAAAGTACAAAAATAGAAGGTGAAATATTTCATTCATGTTTATGTTGATAACATGTTCAAATGACACTACTTTGGACGTATTGAATTAAATATATTATTAAAACTCATTGCACATATTTTTACTTTTCTAAGTGGCTACTACAAACATTAAGTCACATGTGTTCTTGCATTATATTTCTACTGGACAGTGTGCTGTACAAGAAAATAGAAAAAGTATAAAAATTATCCAGTTCATTTTATGAAACTAGAATTTTTAATTCTCAAATCAGATAAGGTTAACATAAAAATAAAATTATAAAACCATTTTTTACTTATGATCACTGATATAAAACAAAATATAGCTAACAGAATCAAATAGTATATATATAAATTTATCATATTGTATTTAAGATCTTTATTTCTCTAACATTCTTGGTCCTATGAAAACATTTCAGTATACAACATCAGAGAAAAACCATCATAATCTATATGCCAGTCATCACAATCGACATGGTATAATTTTTAAAAATAAACTATCTTGCCCTGTAGATGTATATATACAGCAGTCCCTCCGTATCCACAGGGGATTCGTTCCAGGACCCTCCCCCCAAAATCCACAATGCTCAAGTCCCTTATATAAAATAGCATTGTACTGTCAGTCCCCAATTTATGATGGCTTCAATTGGGATTTGACTTGCCGATGGTGCGAAAGCAATGGGCGTTCAGAACGCTTCTCATCTTACAATAGGGTGACATCTGGATAAACCCGTTGTAAATTCAACTCGCCATATGGTCAATCTATACGATGGATGTATTTGGTTGTAACCCCATCATAAGTCAAGGAGCATCCGTATTTGCATATAACCTATAACCTATGCACATCCTCTGTCCCAGGTTAATTATTTAGAGGTATAATTTAAATCACCTCTAAATTTTATTTTTATTTTTATTTTTTTTGAGATGGAGTCTCGCTCTGTCACCCAGGCTGGAGTGCAGTGGTGTGATCTCGGCTCACTGCAACCTCTGCCTCCCGGCTTCACGCCATTCTCCTGCCTCAGCCTCCCGAGTAGCTGGGACTACAGGTGCCTGTCACCACACCCAGCTAATTTTTTGTATTTTTAGTGGAGACGGGGTTTCACTGTGTTAGCCAGGATGGTCTCGATCTCCTGACCTCGTGATCCACCCGTCTCGGCCTCCCAAAGTGCTGGGATTACAGGCGTGAACCACCATACCCGGCCCAATCACCTCTAAATTATTTACACTACTAGTTAATACAATGTAAATGCTATGTAAATAGTTGTTGGGGCCGAGCATGGTGGCTCACTCCTGTAATCCCAACACTTTGGGAGGCTGAGGCAGGAGGATTACTTGAGCCCAGGAGTTCGAGACCAGCCTGTGGTCCCAGCTACTCAGGAGGCTGAAGTGGGAGGCTCACTTGAGCTCAGGAGGTCGTGGCTGCAGTGAGCTGTGATGGTACCACTGCACTCAAGCCTAGGCAACAAAGTAAGGCTGTCTCAAAAAAAAAAGTTGTTGTATTGATTTTTTTATTTATATTATTTTTTCTTGTTTTTTTTTTATTGCTTTTGTTTTTCAAATACTTTTGATCCACGGTTGATTGAAACCACAGATGTAAAACCCCAGGATACGAGGGGCCAACTGTATATAAAATCAAGTAAAACCTAGCTTAGGAATATAAGAATTTTTCTTTTTTATATTATGTGTGTATATATGTATGTATATATGTGTGTCTATATAGGTATACATATGTGTGTGTATATGTATATATACACACACACACACATATATATATATATATATATATTTTTTTTTTTTTTTTTTAAATAGGGATGAGGTCTCACTATGTTGCCCAGGCTGGTCTCAAACTCCTGAGCTCAAGCGATCCTCCTGCTTCAGACTCCCAGAGCCCTGGGAAGAATTTTTCAACATCAAAAAATCTATTAACATGAGCTACCACAGTAAAAAGAAAAAAAACATATAATTATCTCAGTCTATTCAGAAAGAAATTTGATAAGATTTAAAGCCTACTTATGATTTTTCCCTCTTAACTAATTAAGACTGGAAGAAACTTTCTCAACTAGTAAATTTCATATACCAAAAGCTTACATCAAAATTTTACTTGAGGAAGAAAATTGCAAAGATCCTTAATTAATTAATCCTTTAAGTCAAGATTAATTAACACAAAAATACTCAGTAATCCCCTATGGTTTCACACAGAACTGCACTGTCCTGGTCAATGCCCTAAGGAAAGAAAAAGAAAGAAAAGATGTAAGGATTGGAAGATGAGAGAAAACTGTCATAATTCGAAGATGATATCACCGTCTACCTAGAAAGAAACCGCCGGCTGGGCGCGGTGGCTCAGGCCTCTAATCCCAGCACTTTGGGAGGCAGAGGCAGGTGGATCACTCAAGGTCAGAAGTTCGAGATCAGCCTGGCCAACATAGTGAAACCCAGTCTCTCGCTACGAAAAATACAAAAATTAGCTGGGCGTGGTGGTGCGTGCCTGTAGTCTCAGCTATTCAGGAGGCAAGGCAGGAGAATCACTTGAACCTGGGAGGCGGAGGTTGCAGTGAGCTGAGATCATTCCACTACACTCCAACCTGGGGGACAGAGTGAGACTCCCTCTCAAAAAAGAAAAAGAAAAAAGAAAAAAAGGAAACCAGCTGGGTGTGGTGGCTCATGCCTGTAATCCCATCACTTTGGGAGGCCGAGGTGGGCAGATTACTTGATGTCAGAAGTTCAAAACCAGCCTGGCCACATGGTGAAACCCCGTCTCTACTAAAAATATTGTAAAAATTAGCTGGGCATGGCGGCAGGCGCCTAGAATCCCAGCTACTCAGGAGGCTGAGGCAGGAGAATCACTTAAACCTGGGAGGTGGAGGTTGCAGTGAGCCGAGATCATGTCCAGCCTGGGTGACGAAACGAGACTCTGTCTAAAAAAAATAATGAATTAATTAAAATAAAATAGTCAAACTCACAGAAGCAGAGAGTACAATGGTAGTTTCCAGAGGCTGAGGGGAGGAGGAAGTGGGGAGTTGCTGTTCAATGGGTTGAAAGTTTCAGCCCATTGATGAACGTGTTATCTGCTGCACAACGTCGTGCCTGGAATTCATAATACTGCATTGTCCACTTAATTTGTGAAGAGGGTAGATCCCATGTTAAATGTTCTTACCACAAATTAAAAACAAAAAGAATCAGCCAATTAGAAATCCTTAATTTTAGTAATTTTTTATTTGAGGTAAGTTATCTTCTGAGGTTTTAAAGTAAAGAAATAGGCCAGGTCCAGTGGCTCACACCTGTAATCCCAGCACTGTGGGAGGCCTGGGTGGGCAGATAGCTTGAGCTCAGGAGTTCAAGACCAGCCTGGGCCACATGGCGAAACCCCATCTCTGCAAAAAATACAAAAATTAGCCGAGCAGGGTGGTGGGTGCCTGTGGTCCTAGCTACTTAGAAGGCTGAGGCGGGAGGATCGCTTGAGCCCAGGAGGCAGGAGTTGCAGTAAGCCAAGATCATGCATGCCACCGCACTCCAGCCTAGGAGACAGAGCAAGACCCTATCTCAAAAAACAACAACGAAAACAAAAAAACCCTTACACAATGTTGACTCTAGATTGGTGCAACTCACTGTATGCTAAAGTGAAAGTGTAAAAGGACGGATGGAGGAAAGGAAGCATGGGTAAATAAGGAGGCGTGTGATAACGCAGTACAGCAAAGTGTTTACTCTAAAACCTAGGTGATTGTAAGAGTGTTCATTCTGCAATTCTTTCAACTTTTCTATATGTTTTTCTGGACAAAATGTTAGAGGGAAACACTAAAAACAAAACTATTTGTCATATAAGTCTATGTCTGTAAGTAAATGTGAAGGAAACTGTCTATATGGATACCCAGAAAGGGAAGGGAAGGAATTGGGCAGGTGGGGGGCGGAGGGGGTAAGGAAGTTTGGAGAACAGAAACTTGCACTTTTGCTTTTCCATGTTTTGATTTTTTGCAATGAGAATACACTCATGTAGTCCTGTGCTATTTTTTTACGTAAAAAGCTCAGCATCTGAGAGTCCCCACAAGCTCATGAGGCAGCATCGCTCTTGTGCAGACGAGGAATCCTAGAGCCAGGCAGTTACAGGGGTCCACCAAGGTTACCTAGAGTCAGGAACGACAGGGAGGACAGGAACGAGAGTCTGGCCTGTGCTCCTCCGGGTAAATAGGCTTTGGTAGAAAGGTCTGGGGCCTCCTCTCCCGGCCTTGCCCAGCCCTTCCTCCTACCTTGGGCTGACATGTACACCAGCATCCCTTCATGGTTGTCTGTGGGGCAGGAGACACACATAGCTGCACTCCTGGGGTACTCCCAGGCCTGAGCGTCCACCTGGATGTCCACATTGGATGTGTCCTCTGCCCCTCAACTCACCCATGCCCAGCTCAGCAAGCCCAGTGGATACTTCATTCTCCTCCCCCAGCCCATGTCCAACCAACAACCATGGCCTCACCATCGCCCTTCTCCAGCATCTGTGGTCTTAGACTCCCTTGTGAAATCCCCGTTGCTTCTGCCTCAGTTCAGTCCTCATCTCCCACCCGGATGACTGTGGATAGCTTCCCAACCACCACCATGCCTGGCTAATTTTTGTATTTTTAGTAGAGACGGGGTTTCACCATGTTGTCTAGGCTGGTCTCGAACTCCTGACCTCAAATGGTCCGCCCACCTTGGCCTCAAAAAGTGCTGGGATTACAGGCATGAGCCACCTCACCTGGCCTATACCAGCATCAATTTTAAAGAACTCATGATGTTGTTCACTGAGAAGTAGAAGAACTTTCAACTCTGTGCAGAGCAGAGCTTCCGGACTAGTGCGGCCATTGGGCTATTAGCTGTGCAGAGATATTATGCCCTTGGCCCAGAGATGAGCAGGTAAAATTCGGGGGAACCAGACTTCCCGAGGGTTACCTCTGCAGCAAGCAGGCTCGTCCGTTTACAACGCTGTGTTATACAACAAATAGTATCATGTCCCAGGGGGACCATAATGTAAAAAAGATTAAGAGGCACAGCTTTAGAGAGTGAGAATTTCTGGTCCTAATAAAGGAGTGAAAAGACCATAAAGTTTGAGAATATTGGTTCAAGAAACGATTAGGAAGAACGACCTACCCTAGAAAAGTGAAGATTCATCCTGGTCTGTCCAGTGGAAGAACACTTTGCATATGGAATTAAATCATATCACTCATTCCTTCAAAACAGACTTAATGAGTGCTATGATTTCAATATGGTTTGAATATGGTTCCCTCCAAAGTTCATGTTGAAACTTAATCCCTAATGTGACAGTATTGAGAATAAAAACACACTGGACAATAAATGGAAGGAATAGGTTTGAAGAGGACACCGAGGGGCATTGTCCTGAAAGCCCTAGAACAGCAGGAAGAAGGCCTCAACAGACTCGCTGACTGTATCAGCAAAGTGAAGAAATAAACATAACTTAACGGAGATAGGGTTGCAGCAGAAATTGAGTTGCAGTTTGCCCTTGTCCAGACCTACTTCTGCTTGTGTTTTTCAAATAGGAGGTGCACGTACCACCCAATTATCTATGGCAGCATGCATGTATAGGCTGAACTATCATCAGCTCTGATGTTTCAGAGAAGGCCTCAGAAACTGAAAGAAAACCACCACCCTCCTATTATATCTGAAGTTTCACGTGTGTTTATGAAATCTAATGGGAAATGTATCACACTATTTCTTTAAGGAAATACAAAAAAGTAAAAGAATTATGGCTTTTACAGCAATAATACTGTTATAGGAATAAAAAATCATTGTAAAGCATCAAGACAATACGAGTAAATGAAAAGGCTGTTAAAGTAGATGACGTCATGTGTTAGCCTGTTCCTAATCCCCTAGAATTATAATGTGTGGGATATAAAGTAGGTTTTATTATTCTCCTTTAAAAATCAAAGATGATCTCTGGCCGGGCGCAGTGGCTCATGCCTGTAATCCCAGCACTTTGGGAGGCCGAGGTGGGCGGATCACAAGGTCAGGAGATCGAGACCACCCTGGCTAACACGGTGAAACCCCATCTCTACTAAAAATACAAAAAATTAGCCGGGCGTGGTGGTGGGTGCCTGTAGTCCCAGCTACTCGGGAGCCTGAGGCAGGAGAATGGTGTGAACCCGGGAGGCGGAGCTTGCAGGGAGCCGAGATTGCGCCACTGCACTCCAGCCTGGGCAACAGAGCAAGACTGTCTCAAAAAAAAAAAAAAAAAAAAAATCAAAGATGATCTCTATCACTTTGCCACCTGTTTGATGTGCAGTGGAAACTGGTTAAGCCAGTTGTTTATACTTCGTTTACAAATATAAAGATAGCTGTTTAGGATATTTTGTTAAATTTTTGAAATGCTAGTAATGTGTTTTCACCAGCAGGTATTTGTTGCAAACTTAATGTCATTTTCCTTAAGATGGTTACAGCTATGTAACCTGTAGTATTCTGGACAGACTTGTTAAAAAACAGACAAAAAGAAAAATAAAACAAAACTTGAGTTCTGTTTATCTTGCACATTTTTTATTGTTACAGTGAAAACAAAAATGGTCCAAGAAAATGTTTCCCATTTTTTTATTTTTTAGTTCTTAGCTGGAACATTTAGAAAGAAGGAAATTAATGTGCATTTTATTAATTCCTAGGGGCACAAGGAGGACAATAATAGCTGATCTTTTGAAATTTGAAAAACGTCTTTAGATGACCGAGCAAAAAGATTTTTTAAAATGGTAATGAAAATGGAATGCAGCTACTGCAGCTCATAAAAATTTTAGATAGCAATTCCTACAACCAAATGCTTTTATAGCTAGCCAGGAGAATTACGATAGCATGAGTTGATACATTTTATTACTTTTCCTCCCTTTCTCATATTTTTATAAATAGGTGATAAAAAATGTTTTGCCTGCCAATTGAATGATTTCATAGATGAAGTAGAAACATTTAGGTTTCCGTAGCATTAAATTGTGAAGACAACTGGAGTGGCACTTACTGAAGAAACTCTCTGTATGTCCTAGAATAAGAAGCAATGATGTGCTGCTTCTCATTTTTCTCGCATTTTAAATTATCAGCCAACCTACAGCCATTATCTTTTTCTTTTTTTTTGAGACGGAGTCTCGCTCTGTGGCCCAGGCTGGAGTGCAGTGGCGCGATCTCGGCTCCCTGCAACCTCCGCCTCCTGGGTTCACGCCATTCTCCTGCCTCAGCCTCCCGAGTAGCTGGGACAACAGGCGCCCGCCACCACGCCCGGCTAATTTTTTGTATTTTTAGTAGAGACGGGGTTTCACCATGTTAGCCAAGATGGTCTCGATCTCCTGACTTCGTGATCCACCCGCCTCGGCCTCCCAAAGTGCAGGGATTACAGGCGTGAGCCACTGCGCCCGGCCGGCCAAGCATCTTTAGCACGGTGATATCACCATGACTTCATAGACATGCTCTAGAATCTGTACCTTTACCCAAATATGAAGAATAAAATTGATTAAAGGTTTAAAAAAAAATAGGCTGGGGGTGATGGCTCACGCCTGTAATCCCAGCACTTTGGGAGGCCGAGGTGGGTGGATCGCTTGAGGTCAGGAGTTCAATACCAGCCTGGTCAACATGGTGAAACCCCGTCTCTACTAAAAATATGAAAAAATTAACCAGGCGTGGTGGCACATGCCTGTAATCCCAGCTACTCAGGAGACTGAGGTGGGAGGATTGCTTGAACCCAGGAGGTAAAGGTTGCAGTGAGCCGAGAACTGCACTCCAGCCTGGATGACAGAGTGAGGCTCCATCTCTAAATAAATATTTAAATTAAATAGCCACTCATGATGGTTCATGCCTGTAGCCCCAGCTACTCAGGTGGCTGAAGTGGGAGGATCACTTGAGCTCAGAAGTTTGAGGCTGCAAGGAACCATGACTGCACCACTGCACTCCAGCCTGGGTGACAGTGCAGTGACACGATCTCCATTCAGTAACCTCTGCCTCCCGGGTTCAAGCAATTCTCCTGCCTCAGCCTCCCAAGTAGCTGGGACTACAGGCACCCACCACCACGCCTGACTAATTTTGTTTTTATATTTTTAGTAGAAACGGCATTTCACCCTGTTAGCCAGGATGGTCTCGATCTCCTGACCTCGTGATCCACCCACCTCGGCCTCCCAAAGTGCTGGGATTACAGGTGTGAGCCACCGTGCCCAGCCAATATAATCCTTTTTTTTAAATTAAGAATTGAATAAAATGCAAGATTACATTAAAAGTATGTATCAATGTTTAATGTACTGAAGGTGAGACTTTATCACGGTTACATAAGAGAATATCCCAGTTCTCAAAAAATAGGTCCTGCTGTTGGTAGGAATGTAAATTAGTACAGCCATTATAGAAAACAGTATGGAAGTTTCTCAAGAAATTAAAAATAGAACTACCCACATGATCCAGCAATTCCACTTCTAGGTATATACCCGAAGGAAATGAAATCAGTATGTTGAAGATTTATCTGCACTCCCATGTTCATTGCAGCGTTATTCACAATAGCTAAGATATTGAAAAAACCTAAGTGGATTTATGGATAAAGAAAATGTGTTGTGTGTAAATGTGAAGGAAGGCAGGCGAGGTGGCTCGTGCCTGTAGTCCCAGCTACTTGGAAGGCAGAGTCAAAGGACTGCTTGAGGCCAAGAGTTCCAGCCTGGGTGACACAGTAAGATCCCATCTCTTTTTTAAAAAGGAATGCAAGTCAGCCTTTAAAAAGAAGGAAATCCAATGGGCACAGTGGCTGATGCTTGTAATTCCAGCACTATGGGAGGCTGAGGCAGGTGGATAGGAGTTTGAGACCAGCCTGGGCAACATGGAGAAACCCTGTCTCTACAAAAAATACAAAAATTACCTGGGTGTGGTAGCACACACCTGTAGTCCCAGCTACTTGGGAGGCTGGGATGGAAGAATCACTTGAGCCCAGGGAAGCTGAGGAAAGACAGCGCCACTGCACTCCAGTCTGGGTGAGGGAGTAAGACCCAGCCTCAAAAAAAAGAAAAAAAAAAAAAGGAAATTCTGTCACTGTGACAACTTGGATAAACCCGGAGGACATCATACTATGTAAAATAAACTAGGCACAGAGAAACAAATACTTAATGATCTCACATGTGGAATCTAAAACCTCAAACTTATAGAAAGACAGAGTAGAATGGTGGTTATCAGGGGAGGGCTGGGGAATGGGGGTAGGAAATGGGGAGATGATGATGAAAGGAACGGAGTTTCTGGAGAACTAATGTACATACAGCATGGTGACTGTATGTAATAGTGTATTGTACACTTGAAAAGCGCTAAGAGAGGCCAGGCATCATGGCTCACACCTGTAATCCCAGCACTTTGGGAGGCCAAGGTCGGCAGATCGCTTGAGGTCAGGAGTTTGAGGCCAGCCTGGGCAACACGGTGAAACCCCATCTCTACTAAAAATACAAAAATTAGCCGGGTGTGGTGGTGCACACCTGTAGTCCTAGCTACTCAGGAGGCTGAGGCAGGAGAATCACTTGAACCCAGGAGGTGAAGGTTGCAGTGAGTCAAGATCGCACCACTGCACTCCAGTGTATGCAATAGAGCGAGACTCCATCTCAAAAACAACAAAAAAAGAAAATTGCTGGCCGGGTGCAGTGGCTCACACCTATAATCCCAGCGCTTTGGGAGGCTGAGGCAGGCAGATCATGTGAGGTCAGGAGTTCAAGACCAGCCTGGCCAACATGGCGAAACCCCGTCTCTACTTATAATACAAAAATCAGCCAGGCGTGGTGGCGGGCGCCTGTAATCCCAGCTACTCAGGAGGCTGAGGCAGGAGAATCGCTGGAACCCGAGGGGCAGAGGCTGCAGTGAGCCAAGATTGTGCCACTGCACTCCAGCCTGGGTGACAGAGCAAGACTCTGTCTCAAAAAAAAAAAGAAAGAAAAAAAAGAAAAGAAATTGCTAAGAGAGTAGACTGCAAATGTTCTCACCACAAAACAAAAGTATGTGAGGTGATGAATATGCTAGTTAGCTTGATTTAATCATACATATACCAAAACATCACATCATATACCATAAATATATATAATCTTTATATGTCTGTTAAGCTTTAATAAAGCTGAAAAATAACAAAAAGAGATTTATCTCTATAAAACAGGGTTGTTTTTGTTTTTGTTTTTGTTTGAGACACAGTATCAGTCTGTCACCCAGGCTGGAGTGCAATGGCTCAGTCTCGGCTCACTGCAACCTCCGCCTCCCGGGTTCAAACAATTCTCCTACCTCACCCTCCCAAGTAGCTGGGACTACAGGCACGTGCCACCACACCCGGCTAGTTTTTGTATTTTTAGTAGAGACGGGGTTTCACTATGTTGGCCAATCTGGTCTTGAACTCCTGACCTCGTGATCTGCCCACCTTGGCCTCCCAAAGTGCTGGGATTACAAGCGTGAGCCACCACGCCTGGCCAAAACAAAGTTTTTCAAGTCCTAACCAATGCATCATCTTAATGCAACAAAATTTGAATATAATTTTTTAAAAAGAAATATATCCTGAAAAGTTTAAAAATAAAAGGTCATGATGTATGTAACTCACCCTCACAAAGTCCAAGGAAAAATGTGCTTATATCCATACAGATCCAGAGAGGGAGCACATGCAGATGATGACACGAATGAAGTAAACGTGAGCTCCAGGTGAATTGGGGTCAAGGGCATACAGTTGTACTTTGTGCCATCTTTATTCTCGTAACTCTTCTGTAGGATTGAAATAACAAAAAGCTTTTTAAACTATTAGGGTCTGGAATTTCCTTTGAAATACACCAAAGAGTAAGAGTAATAGATGAAATTAGGAATGATAAATGGATAGATATGGTAAAAGTGTTATAATCTCTGTTCAATTTTCTTTTTTTTTTTTTTGAGACAGAGTCTCGCTCTGTTGCCCAGGCTGGAGTGCAGTGGCACAATCTAGACTCACTGGAGCCTCCACCTCCCAGGTTCAAGCGATTTTTGTGCCTCAGCCCCCCTAGTAGCTGGGATTACAGGCATGCACCACCACGCCCAGCTAATTTTTGTATTTTTAGTAGAGATGGGGTTTCACCATGTTGGCCAGGCTGGTCTCAAACTCCTGACTTGAAGTGATTCACCCATCTTGGCCTCCCAAAGTGCTGAGATTGCAGGCATGAGCCACCGCACCCGGCTTATCTTCAATTTTTTTTTTTTTTTTTTTTTTTTTGAGATGGAGTCTCACTCTGTCGCCCAGGCTGGAGTGCAATGGTGCGATCTCAGCTCACTGCAACCTCCACCTCCCAGGTTCAAGCAATTCTCCTGCCTCAGCCTCCTGAGTAGCTGGGATTACAGGCACGTGCCACCACACCCAGCTAATTTTTGTGTTTTTAGTAGAGACGGGGTTTCACCATGTTGGTCAGGCTGGTCTTGAACTCCTGACCTCATAATCTGCCCGCCTCGGCTCCCAAAGTACTGGGATTACAGGCGTGAGCCACCTCGCCCAGCCTCAAATTTGTTTATAATAAAATGGTGTGGGGCAGAGAGGAGAACAAGACAAATCGATATGACGTGTCATGGAAAAATGTCACCAAATCAGGAAGTCTTTTGTTGTAGAAGCCACTGGAAGGGGCGTAAAGCCCACCTTCCTTTTCCTACTGTCTCCCGGTATTTCCTCCGAAAGCAGGAGTTCAGCTGCACTTGAGATTCTTACTACCCTGTGGCTGGTATGAGGTGCCAAACAGGGAAAGGACTGGTCACTTCACCAACGTAATGACAGCTCTCTCTTAGAGACACATTACACAAATCGTCAGGCTAACTTTTTTGCAAGTCCTTTAATAAATACAAGATTATTTTCATAAAATAACTGCCATATTCTGATTTATCCTAGCAATAGCACCTACACCCCATTTAGTTACAACCACCACAAAAAGCTCTGATGTTCCAAACTCAAGATAGACAGGGTCCTCTTTATCTGAAGATACTTTCCCCAAGTCCCTGCAGCTACAAGACCATTTGGAGAAGCAAAGGTATTCGTAATGATAACATATTCACTAATGAATTAACCACTTAAAAACTGATCCCTATTCAAAATTTACTCCCTGCTGAACCCCAAAGCATCGATCCCCATGTCCCATACCAATGGCCAGCCAGCCTCTCACTCGTTCTCAGATGTCTAGGATGCCAGTCATTTGGATGGTTAAATTGTGAATCTTACACACAATGCAAGATTTCACAGAATCAACAAGTGACATTAAAGCCCCACTCGAGTGGCACACAAAGCCACCGACAGGCGAGGTCAGCAGAGTTACGGACCAATCAACAACTGAACAGAAGGAAATTAACGCTGATGACTCACCAGGAGCTTCAAAATAGAATGGTTTGAAAAAAGCAATAAATTTAAAATGAATTAAAGTGAAGAGTGAGCTTAGGCTCAAAATACAAAGGGAGCAGCAATATCATAAAATGGCTTTTTCTATGAGATATCCCATAAAAATATCCAGAATGGGCCAGGTGCGGTGGCTCACGCCTGTAATCCCAGCACGTTGGGAGGCTGAGACAGGTGGATCTGAGGTCAGGAGATCAAGACCATCCTGGCTAACACAGTGAAACCCCGTCTCTACTAAAAACACAAAAAATAGCCGGGCGTGGTGGCGGGCACCTGTAGTCCCAACTACTCAGGAGGCTGAGGCAGGAGACTGGCGTGAACCCAGGAGGTGGAGCTTGCAGTGAGCCGAGATTGCGCCACTGCACCCCAGCCTGGGCGACAGAGCCAGACTCCATCTCGAAAAAAAAAAAAAAAAATCCAGAATGATTAATAACATGGTGAATGGGATAATTACTTTACCACTTTTGGTCAATTAGCTGAGGACTAGCTAAATCCAAAGAGATGTGAATAAAATGAAAATAGAGACACCAAAAAATTGACTACCAAAGAATTAAAGAGGACTTTGAGAGGAAAATGAAGTCTAAATATTTTTAGACTCTCTTTCTGACTCTACCGTGAGTCAGATGTAAAATGAATGATATCTTGAATCATGTAATTTTCCAGAAAAATTATGCACAAAAGTCAACACTTGTTCATTCTTGATTCGTTCTAAAAACTAGCACACAGTTGCAAACATATTCTAAATTTTGTTATGTATGATAAACTTATTTTCATAATTTTTGTTTTTATTATCCAAAATAAAATCTCAATCAAGGTTTTTGTAGGGGCTTTTCACCATTTATGAAACATTGATTCTTGTTTCATATGGACTCACTTTTTTATACATCTTTTTACTTTTTGTTTTTTTGAGATGGAGTCTCCCACTCTTGCCCGGGCTGGAGTGCAGTGATGCCATCTCGGCTCACTGCAAGCTCCGCCTCCAGGGTTCACACCATTCTCCTGCCTCAGCCTCTCCGGAGTAGCTGGGACTACAGGCGCCCGCCACCACGCCCAGCTAATTTTTTGTATTTTTAGTAGAGACGGGGTTTCACTATATTAGCCAGGATGGTCTCGATCTCCTGACCTCGTGATCCGCCGCCTCGGCCTCGCAAAGTGCTGGGATTACAGGCGTGAACCACCGCGCCTGGCCTTTTTTTTTTTTGAGATGAAAGTCTTGCTCTGTCGCCCAGGCTGGAGAGTGCAGTGGTGCGATCTTGGCTTACTGCAACCTCTGCCTCCTGGGCTCAAGCAATTCTCCTGCCTCAGCCTCCTGAGAAGCTGGGACTACAGGTGTGAGCCACCATGCCCAGCTAAGTTTCGTATTTTTAGTTGAGACAGGGTTTCACCATGTTGGCCAGGCTGGTCTCATACTCCTGACCTCGTGATCCACCTGCCTCGGCCTCCCAAAGTGCTGGGATTATAGGCGGAGGCCACTGTACCCAGCCCATCATTTTTACTTTTTTTTTTTTTTTTTGAGACGGAGTCTCGCTCTGTCGCCCAGGCTGGAGTGCAGTGGCATGATCTCGGCTCACTGCAAGCTCCGCCTCCCGGGTTCACACCATTCTCCTGCCTCAGCCTCCCGAGTAGCTGGGACTACAGTTACCCACCACCAAGTCCGGCTAATTTTTTTTGTATTTTTAGTAGAGACGGGGTTTCACCATGTTATCCAGGATGGTCTCGATCTCCTGACCTCATGATCCGCCCGCCTCGGCCTCCCAAAGTGCTGGGATTACAGGCGTGAGCCACCGCGCCCGGCCAAAATTTTCCTTTGTATTTAGTCAAATTCCTTTCTTCTCCGAGTGAAGAAACAGACTGAGTGTATAGTGACTTACCCAGGCCACACAGTTGGATACTAGAGATAGTAGTCACAATCGCTAACATCTGCCATGTGGTCCTTACTGCAAATCTTATTTAATAATGAGGTCGGCTTTTTGTTACCCACTTAACTAATCAATAGGAGAAGCCAGCTCTGATTTCCAGTCCACTATCGTGCACTCTTTCTTGCCAAGCCGTCATAGTCATTAGATTAAAAAAAAAAAAATTCCTGCTTTCCTGCCTCGCCTGTGCGTTTCCTTAGTCGCCCTTTCGGGGCTTGTTCTAATGAGTGCTACAGAAAAATGACGAAGTGGAAAATATAGAACATGAAATGAAAATTTAAAAGAGGAAATGGTGTCACAAAGCCAACGACGGCCAGGGAACCCCGTGAAGCGCCGGGCAGGGTGCACAACTGTCCTCGGAGAAAGTTCAAGAGGAACTTCCCCGCGAACAGGTCCTGCCGGCGGCCGGGAATACGCACACTTTTTATGTTATGACTTGGACTTTCCCGAACCTTTCGAAACAGAGGGAAGGCGAGGCGGTGAAGAGGGAGAAAAATCTCGCCCACCGAAGGGAAAGGCGGTGCCCGGCCGCACCCACCCCGCGCCCGCCCGCACCCACCCCGCGCCCGCCCGCCCGCTGGGTCACATGACACGGCCAAGATGGCCGACCGGGAAGGCGGCTGCGCTGCTGGGCGGGGGCGGGGGCGGGAGCTGGAGCCGGAGCCGGAGCTGGAGCCGGGGCCCGGGTCAGCGCTTGAGCCGGGAGAAGAGTTTGAGATCGTGGACCGAAGCCAGCTGCCCGGCCCAGGCGACCTGCGGAGCGCAACGAGGCCGCGGGCGGCCGAGGGCTGGTCGGCGCCCATCCTGACCCTGGCACGCAGGGCCACCGGGAACCTGTCGGCGAGCTGCGGGAGCGCGCTGCGCGCGGCCGCGGGGCTGGGCGGCGGGGACAGCGGGGACGGCACGGCGCGCGCAGGTAGGCTCGGGCCGGGTCTGTCCCGCGGCGGACTGGCGTGTCCCCGCTGGCCGCCGGTGCGGGCGCGGTGGGGGCCGGGCTGGGAGGGCACTGGCCGTTCCGGGAGGTTACGCGAGCTGTTGGCCGGCGGGCGGCGCCTGGCTGCGCCTGGGTCTTTACTCCGGCGGCCCAGCCGAGGCCGCCCCCCGCAGCCCCGCGTGCCTGAGCGCGCTCCCGCACCCGCGCCTCTATGCTCTCCCACTAACTAGGTGAAGGACGTGTGCGCGTCCGGGCTTCGGAACTCTGTGGTAACTCCACACACGAAACGGAGCCCGCACTGTTCTGCTTTTCAACCGTTCAGTGCGGGAGTGGAGCGCCGGCGGGTGTCGGGAGGGCGTGGGCCTTGCGCGCAGCGGACCAGCGGCGCCTCCGCTCACCTCTGCCTGTGAGATGGGGATTTTAAAGTCACCCGATGATCTCTTAAAGACCTTTTCAGCCCTTGTAATGAATACAGTGCCAGCATATCAGTAAGATTTAAGTAACTTAGCCCTCTAACGCCAGACATCCAGAGCTGTGCTATCCAATACAGCAGCACGCATACGTTTTTGTGTGTGTGTTTTTGTTTTTATTTATTTTTATTTTTTTGAGACTGAGTCTTGCTCTGTCGCCCAGGCTGGAGTGCAGTGGTGCGATCTCGGCTCACTGCACCCTCTGCCTCCCGGGTTCAAGCGATCCTCCCGCCTCAGCCTCCCGAGTAGCTGGGATTACAGGTGCCCACCACCACGCTCGGGTAAGTTCCCCCCCCCCATATTTTTGGTAGAAACGGGGTTTCACCATCTTGGCCAGGCTCGTCTTGAACTCCTGACCTCGTGATACACCTGCCTCGGCCTTGTAAAGTACTGGGACTACAGGCTTGAGCGACCGCGCCCGGCCGGATTCCTCAATTTCTAACTAAATCAAATTGAAATTCAGTACTTTTAAATTGAATTAAAAATTGAGTTCCTCGGCCGGGAGCGGTGGCTCACGCCTGTAATCCCAGCACTTTGGGAGGCCAAGGCGGGTGGATCACGAGGTCAAGAGATCGAGACCATCCTGGCCAACATGGTGAAACCCCGTCTCTACTAAAAATACAAAAAATTAGCTGGGTGTGGTGGCATGCACCTGTAGTCCCAGCTACTCAGGAGGCTGAGGCAGGAGAATCGCTTGAACCTGGGAGGCAGAGGTTGCAGTGAGCCGAGATCGCGCCACTGCACTCCAGCCTGGGTGACAGAGCGAGACTCTGTCTCAAAAAAAAAAAAAAAAAACTTGTTCCTCGATTACAGCGGCCACATTTTAAATGCTCAGTAGCCTGTGTGTGGCCAGTGGCTACTGTATGAGATAGCACATAATAGAACATTGCCAACTTCACAGAAAATGCTGGGACAGAGCTGAGGAAAGGTTGTGGTGGCTTCCAAAGAGCATCATAGCACACACTTGAGGATTTCTGATTCCTCCCCATCCACTGGTACCTTTGCTGTAGATGCACTGACCCCAGGTAGTGAATTGTGAGATTTTCAGTGGTCAAGAATAATTACTGAGTAAAGTTGAAAGGCTGACTCGTTTTGAGATCCTGGCAGTGGAAAATAGCATTAGGGGATGATGAGAGCCTGGGCAGGCCGGGAATCTACTGCCCTCTAGCTTGACACCTTTTCCTGAGACTTTTCCACACATCAGTGGATGCTGCCTTGCATACTCATTGACAGTACTGAAAGTCAAGGCATGGCGTCTCCTGGAGGCCTCTTAGATATTTCGTGGCAGGAGTGAGCAAATAATAAAAGTTCTTCCCTGATAGAATTTCTTTCCTTTAATGCAGAATCAAGGAAAAAATTAAAAAGATAAAATGAAATGTGTCAGTACCTGGCACAGAATAATAAGTGTTCGCTGAACAAATGCATATTTGAAAAATACCTGTGTTCCATCTATGGAAGTGATAGAAAACAATAGCCAACATTTATATTGTCCTTCAAAGGTGCCAGGCATTAGTCTTAAACCTGTACAAGTATTCATTCATTCCTCACAACAACCCTATGTGATAGCAGGACTAGCTTCATGGGTGGACGGTCAATGCAGGCTTTGATCACTCTGGTGGAAAGGGCCAGGCACTCAGAAGTATCCCATGCTTGAAATTCTTAATTTTATCTTTGAATTTGTGTTTTTTAAGTGAAGTCCAATGGGACAGGTTCTCAGCTGCCCTGGCCCACTCGAGCTGCCCTGGGGCTTCTCCCTACCCTCCCTGATCCCACTCTTGCCCAGGCAGCGTTGGGATTGCACCCTCTGAATCTCAGGGCAGGGTGGCTGGTACCACAGCACATTAGGCAGGCAAGTGGGCAGGGGCCTCTCACCCGTCCCATCCCTGCAGGGAAGTTGCAATCCATTAGAGCTGTAGTAAGGGGGAGTCTGACTTCTGTGCTCTGCTCCAGGCCGGGAATTTTGCACTGGGCCTTGTAAATTATGTAGATGGCACAGGGTGATGAGTACCATTATTATCCCTATTTTATAAAGAGAGTATTAAAGAGAAGTAACTTCACCAACTGCAAAATGTCAATATATATATCCCATATGGATTTAAAAAACTAGGCCGGGCATGGTGGCTCACACCTGTAATCCCAGCATTTTGGGAGGCCGAGGCAGGCAGATCACCTGAGGTCAGGAGTTCGAGACCAACCTGGCCAACATGGTGAAACCCCATGTCTACTAAAAAAAAAAAAATACAAAAATTAGCCGGGCTTGGTGGTATGCACCTGTAATCCCAGCTACTCAGGAGGCTGAGGCAGGAGAATTGCTTGAACCTAAGAGGCGGAGTTTGCAGTGAGCCGAGACCATTCCACTGCAGTCCAGCCTGGGCAACAGAACGAGACTATCTCAAAAAATAATAATAATTAACTCAATTTAAGGAAAGTATTAATAACTACCACTCAATCTAGCAAAATGGTGACCATGGCTTACAAAGAGATGAAATTTGGGGAACTGCTGGGTAGAGCCATGAGGCTGGTCCCGAAGGTCACCGGGATTTGAAGCCATCAGGTAGGACAGGAGCAGAGGTGGGGAAAGGAAATGGGCCAAGGGCGGCTCGCTCTGCAGTGACACAAGAAAAACAAGAAGGGAGAAAGACAGTGAAACCACTTCAGCCAGGGCCAGGCCCAAGGCTGACTCATGGTCTCTTTCCCCACTGATCTGCCTACACAAGCAATGAGGACAGGCAGGACTTTCAGAGGGAGCAGTTTAGGAGCAGAGATTGAATGTGAGCAGCACTCTTGCTGGATGATATTTTTTCAATGGTAGAAGCTAAAGAAAATGCTGCAGAATATTTTGAATACTTGTTTTAAAATGTTGTCCCGGTCGGGTGCAGTGGCTCACGCCTGTAATCCCAGCACTTTGGAAGGCCGAGGTGGGTGAATCACCTGAGGTCGGGAGTTTGAGACCAGCCTGACCAACATGGAGAAACCCCGTCTCTACTAAAAATACAAAATTAGCCAGGCATGGTGGCGTAGGCGTGTAATCCCAACTATTCGGGAGGCTGAGGCAGGAGAATCTCTTGAACCTGGGGGGTGGAGGTTGCAGTGAGCCAAGATCGCCGCATTGCACTTCAGCCAGGGCAACAAGAGCAAAACTTTGTCTCAAAAAAAAAAAAAAAAAAAGTTTTCCCATGTGGCGTCTGGTATGTGATTGCATTGTCCATAGGTGTCCTGTTTGGTTTTGGGGGATTTTTTTTTAAGGTAATAAGCGAACATGATTTTTAAAAATCAAACCATACAAAAGAACATTCGGACAGGCATGGTGGCTCATGCCTGTAATCCCAGCACTTTGGGAGGCCGAGGCGGGCGGATCATTTGAGGTCAGGAGTTTGGGACCAGCCTGGCCAACATGGTGAAACCCCGTCTCCACTAAAAATACAAAAATTAGATGGGCGTGGTGGCGCACGCCTGTAATCCCAGCTACTCTGGAGGCTGAGGCAGGAAAATTGCTTGAAACCAGGAGGCAGAAGTTGCAGTGAGCCAAGATCACGCCACTGCACTCCAGCCTGGGTGACGAGCAAAATTCTGTCTCAAAAAAAAAAAAAAGGACAAACACTAAATCCTCCTTCCCAGAAATTTTCCCCAGTACTATTGTATCTTTGAGCGTTTCCGCACATAGCACATGTGCTTTCCTCTCTCAACACTGGCTGTTTTCACGCAAGCAATAGGATGTACCCACAAGGAATGTATCTTGCTTTTTAGAGTAATGCTTCCTAAAGGATGAGTAACAAACATGCGTGTTTTAAGAATTAACATGCTGGCAGGGTGCAGGTGGCTCATGCCTGTAATCCCAGTACTTTGAAAGGCCAACGAGACAGGATTGCTTGAGCCCAGGAGTCTGATACTGGCCTGGCAATTTATTTGGCAATTCAGTAGATGTAGAACTTCACGATATTCTCTGTGTCATGTTGAATTATTATTAATGAAGCTTAGAGATGTGAGTAGTTTGGCCAAGGTCACAAAGCCAGTAAAATTGAGAGATGGAACCGCTAAAAGATCGTTCCAGGTTTAATTTTCCATGCCTCTAACTTGAGTGCTAATGGGTACAGGTAACCCCATAGTAGGGGATGCATGAGATGGCAAAACACTGCCAGCAGCACTTCCAGAGACAGCACCACCCAGCACTGATTGCCTGGAACACTGGTCTTAACATTTTTTGCTCATGTAACCCCCTAAGAAAACTCCCAACTTTTTTTTTTTTTTTTTTTTTTTTGAGCCGGCGTTTTGCTCGTCACCCAGGCTGGAGTGCAATGACGTGATCTTGGGTCACGGCAACCTCCGCCTCCCAGGTTCAAGCGATTCTCCTGCCTCAGCCTCCCAAGCAGCTGGGATTACAAGCATGCACCACCACGCCCAGGTAATTTTTTGGATTTTTAGTAGAGACAGGGTTTCACCATGTTGGCCAGGCTGGTCTCAAACTCCTGACCTCAAGTGACCTGCCCACCTCAAGTGATCTGCCCACCTCGGCCTCCCAAAGTGCTGGGATTACAGGCATGAGACACTGCTCCCAGCCGAAAACTTAACTTTTAAAGTGAACATATAAGATTATTCATCATATTTTAAAGTTGCTCAGAATTCATTTTCTGGCATAGTGTAAATATTGACTTTTTAAAATAAAACTGTTACATTGTTTTTTGAAATGTATCAAGTGGTATGTAAATACCTTAATGGATAATTACCACCATCCATCTTTAAAATAGCAAGTTATTTAATATTTGAAAATTTTACATTTTCCCTTTTATTCATTGAACTTGGATTTCCATTCCACTTCTGCCATAGAATTAATGTAATAGATTTGTATGTTTTTAAAAGTGTTATTGGTCATCTTATAAGTCTCAGCAAAAAGTATGTAAATAAGTTAAAGTTTAATAAATTTTTATTGTGACTAAAGCTCTAAGTGTATAAAAATTTTTCTTCTGGAGTGAATTATCATTAAGTTTATTAGTAATGTTACATTGGTAACAGGAACATAAATATAATTTTTATAAAGAATTATACATAAATTTTTCTTGAATTGCATTTTTTTTTTTTTTGAGAAGGGTCTCACTCTGTTGCCCAGCCTGGAATGCAGTGGCGCAATCTCCGCTCACTGCAACCTCCGCCTCCCGAGTTCAAGTGATCCTCCCACCTCAGCCTCCCCAGTAGCTGGGACTACAGGTGCACGCCAGCACGCCCAGCTAAGTTTTGTATTTTTGGTAGAGACGGGTTTTACCATTTTGGCCAGGCTGATCTCGAACTCCTGACCTCAGGTGATCTGCCTGCCTCAGCCTCCCAAAGTGCTGGGATTACAGGCGTGAGCCACCACGCCCAGCCAATGAATTGCATCTCTAAATGAGATGAATGGTGTTGGTTTTTGTCATTAGCGTATATCTGTAGATGAATATATATGATTTACTGCTAAAGCGTGATAGAATTCAGCATCAGTTTTAGTCCTGTTTTTTGTTTGTTTGTTTTAGTAATGTTGGTCATCTTTGAACTCTTTCCAAGTTATATGCCCCAAATCACACTGATCTAAAGCCAAAAATTATTTTTCGTTCCCTTATTTTCATTCAAAGCAAATAATTGAAAATTACCTGACCTGCAACCTATCATATTAAGAAAATTTCTCAACTTTTGGGAGTTACCGAAACAAAAGTTTTACCAAGACTTATGTAGTGTGAGCCAGGCACGGTGGCTCATGCCTGTAATCCCAGCACTTTGAGAGGCTGAGGCGGGTGGATGGCCTGAGGTCAGGAGTTCGAGACCAGCCTGGCCAACACAGTAAAACCCCGTCTCTACTAAAAATACAAAAAATTACCTGGGCATGGTGGCGGGCACCTGTAATCCCAGCTACTGGGGAGGCTGAGGCAGGAGAATCTCTTGAACCCAGGAGGTGGAGGTTGCAGTGAGCCAAGATCGTGCCATTGCACTCCAGCCTGGGCAACAAGAGCAAAACTCCATCTCAAAAGAAAAAAAGACTTATCAAGGGATAATTTCACTTCTTATTCTTTCACTTAGGCACTTTGGTTAACCCAGAATACTCAGAATGGTTGGAGACATCTGAGTGTTGCTTATTTCATTCACCTTTGCCAATACAGTACTTTTTGACAAAAATACTTTTAGTTTATCATGTATTTCAAATCCATTTTCATCAAATACTTAGCTGCAGTTTGGGCTCATTTAATTTACGGAAAATGGCCATCAAGCTAATGGCACATCTTAGGGTTGTGAATATTGACTGGTTGAACATAATTACATAGATTTGTAGGGAGAACAATTTAATTTTCTAAATTTAGGATACCCAAGCAGAGGGTTAGAGACCACCCCTCTGCCCCAAGACCAAGCTTAACTGAATACCATAAAGCAGTAAAAGACTGGTCTTCACGTTTTTGATTACTTAATCATCAAGGGCGACACCACCTCCATTTGGTGTATGGAACCTAGGGCACCCCAGGTCACCGTATCAAGAGGAAGACAGGTTATGGAGTGAGTTGCCATTCTTTAGAGGGAGGAGAAAGAGTGCCTGTGAAACTTGAAAATCTGGAAATTGAGTTCCTTAAAACATCTGGGCATACCTAGCTTTGGCAAGACTGCTGTATATGTATTCCAATTTCAAGACCACTAGATGATAGAACTGGGCTTGATGTCTTCTTTAAGGATAAATCTTTACAAATTGCTTTTATGGTCATTGCTGTCTTCAGAGTTTCTCCCTTCTCTTGATGAAGTTTTACAAGTTTTATTTCCTTTGCCAATCATCCATTAAAGTTTTAAAATTTATAAATATAATACATAGGCTTCTCTCGAAATATAAAAATAATTATACTGGCCAGACATGGTGGCTCACGCCTGTAATCCTAGCACTTTGGGACGCCAAGGCGGGCGGATCACCTGAGGTTGGAAGTTCGAGACCAGCCTGACCAACATGGAGAAACCCCGTCTCTACTAAAAATACAAAATTAGCCAGGCGTGGTGGCGCATGCCTGTAATCCCAGCTACTCGGGAGGCTGAAGCAAGAGAATCGCTTGAGCTCAGGAGGCGAAGTTTGCAGTGAGCCGAGATGGCGCCATTGCACTCCAGCTTGGGCAACAAGAGTGAAACAACATCTCAAAAAAAAAAAAAAAAAAAATTATACCACCCCCAACGAAATGCTTTACTTAAGCCACTTTTAACCCTCTCCACAACCAAGGTGAAATGCTTAGGCTGTTTCTTCTTGCCCAGCAGCTCTGCCCCTACCTTCTTGGGTTTTGCTGAGATAATTTTGAATTTTTAGTCCCAGGATGTCTCAGTATTTATTTAAGACCTTTACTACAAGTTCACGGCCATAATATTATCGTTCAGATTTAACTGTAATTAACTATATAAAAATATAGTACGTATAAATATGCTCTTTAATTGTCCATATTAATCAATGCTGGTGAAATAAAACAGGTAAAGGATTAGTATCCAAAATATACAGGTCAGTAAAGGATTAGTATCCAAAATATACAGGTCAGTAAGACAAAGGCAAGCAATTCAACACGAAAGTCAATTGAGCAAGCAATTCACAGAAGAAATACTAGGAGACAATAAACAGAAGTTATTTAACCTCAGTAGTAATTGGACAGCTGCAAACCAAAAACAATACGATCCCCCGCCCCCATTCCAATTGGCAAATATTTCCAAGACAATGTAAGCAAGCGCGCGCGCCCGCGTGAGGGCCGCGCTTCGCACCTGGGACTTTCCTGCCAGGACTCTTACTTTGGGATCTAAACTTTTAGTTTCTAGGATACCAGCTTACTGGGTTTGAGAGAACATTTGGCCAGCACGTATAGATATCTGATGATAATTGCAGACAGTCTTTATTACACCCTCAAAGCAATGCGACAAGATAATGGGAGTTGAAATGGAACTCTCTGAATTCATTTGACTCCAACGGTTTTCCTTACCAAAAAACAAAGTGTGCGTAAAACCTAAAATTGTCCACTAGTAGCGGACGAAAGATCGGCAACAAGAATTTGAGCCTGGAACTGAGGGGAAGATGCTTCCCTGCAGGCACCCGGCTGGCACTATCCGGCAAGAGAGAAGGCTGGAAAAGCCTTCCGGGCGGGGTGCGCATCCTCCTCCGTCCGGGACAGAGGCTGCAAAATGGCGCCCACTAGCTCCGTAGGCGAGGCCTTGAGCTGGACTCACCCAATAGGAATGTTTGGGGGCGGGACGCTTTTCCAGCACGCCCTCTAAGAGCTTGGGGCAGGGCTTCCTGTAGGTAGCGCCCTTCCATTGGTCAAAAATGGAACCGGGGTTGCGGGAGAAGCCAAACGCGGCGAGTCTTGCTAAAGCCGTCGCCGTAGCAACGCGCGGAGCCGTCTGGGAGAGGCCTCTGGAGCAGGAGGCCCAGTGGCTCTTCTGACCGAAGGCCCCGCCGTCCAGGTAGGGGGCTGTGGCCTCTAGGGATCAGGGACTACTTACCTGCGAATCCCGGTTGCCCGCCCGCCACCACGTCCGTTCCCTAAGCAGACCGCCTGGCCTCCTGCCTGACCCGTCTTCTCACCGTTGCCCGGAGTCTGACCTCCCCACACTCAGTCCACTAACGAAGCTATCCCTGCTCCTGCCCCACAGCTTCTAAGTGCCAGATGATGGAGGAGCGTGCCAACCTGATGCACATGATGAAACTCAGCATCAAGGTGTTGCTCCAGTCGGCTCTGAGCCTGGGCCGCAGCCTGGATGCGGACCATGCCCCCTTGCAGCAGTTCTTTGTAGTGATGGAGCACTGCCTCAAACATGGGCTGAAAGGTGAGCCTGAGGGGGCGTTTGGGAGCGTGGAAGTTCGGGCTGGGTGTTTGCTCAGCATTTTTTCATCAGTGCCAGACATCCTTCTAGATGCTGAAATGCCAGCAGTGTACAGAACAGGCCAGGTTCCTGTATTCAGAAGCGACGTCCTAGAGCAGCGCTGACCGATAGAAATAGCATGCAAGCTATATAGGCAGTTTTAAAGTTTCTGGTAGCCAGGTTACTTTAAAAGCGTTAGATGAGGCTGGGCGCGGTGGCTCACGCCTGTAATCCCAGCACTTTGGGAGGCCGAGGCGGGCGGATCACGAGGTCAGGAGATCGAGACCATCCTGGCTAACACGGTGAAACCCGGTCTCTACTAAAAAAAAGAAAAAAAAAAAAAATCTAGCTGGGCGTGGTAGCAGGCGCCTGTAGTCCCAGCTACTCGGGAGGTTGAGGCAGGAGAATGGCGTGATCCCGGGAGGCGGAGGTTGCAGTGAGCTGAGATCGCGCCACTGCACTCCAGCTTGGGCAACAGAGCAAGACTCCGTCTCAAAAAAAAAAAAAAAAAGAAAGAAAAAAAGTGTTAGATGAGATGCCTTTCTGTGGGGATAAAACTTTTAAAAATTAAGAAAAAAAAAAGGTTAACCTAATTTGCTAAAATGTTTTAAAATTAGTGTTAACAATATATTTTATGGAACCCGTATATCCAAAATATCATTCAACACATATTCAGTATTTAAAAACCTTATTAGGCCAGGCGCGGTGGCTCACGCCTTGTAATCCCAGCACTTTGGGAGGCCGAGACGGAAGGATCGCTTGAGCTCAGTAGCTGGAGACCACCCTGGCCAACATGGTGAAACCCTGCCTCTGCTAACAACACAAAAATTAGCCGGGCGTGGTGGTGCGTGCCTGTAATCCCAGTTACTCGAGTGGCTGAGGCAGGAGAATCTCTTGAACCCAGGAGGCGGAGGTTGCAGTGAGCTGAGATTGCACCATTGCACTCCAACCAAGGCTACACGGTGAGATTCCGTCTCAAAAATAATTAATTAATTAATTAAAACAGATGCAAAGGTCCTGAGTGGGACCAACCTTCCTCAGCTTGAGAAAGACTCCAGGTAACAGGTGTGCTAAGTGTGCTGAGGGAGAGGAGGGGAGGACATGAGGTCAGGGGAGCAGGGAGAGGCTGGACCATATATGTCCTTAAAGGTCAGATGAGGAGTTGCATTTTATTCTTAGTGTCTTTGGAAGATCCTAAAGGGAGAAATGTGTCCTAACTTCAGTTCTTAAAAGAACTTCTAGCTATGTAGAGAACAGATTGTAATGGTGGGGAGGTGACAGTATTAGGAGCAGGAAGACCAATTACAGCAGTACAGATGATGAGGATCTGAAAAAACAAAAAAAATCAATCCTTGATTTTGCCATCAAGGAAAAAAGGGGGAAGAATTTCATAGATGAGCGTATAAGGCAACCGGTTTTTTTCTTTTTCTTTTTTTTTTTGAAGAGTCTCGCTCTGTCCCCCAGGCTGGAGTGCAGTGGTGCAATCTCGGCTCACTGCAAGCTCCTCCTCCCAGGTTCACACCATTCTCCTGCCTCAGCCTCCCGAGTAGCTGGGACTACAGGCGCCTGTCACCACACCCGGCTAATTTTTTTTTATTTTTAGTAGAGACAGAGTTTCACCGTGTTAGCCAGGATGGTCTCGATCTCCTGACCTCGTGATCCACCCGTCTCGGCCTCCCAAAGTGCTGGGATTACAGGTGTGAGCCACTGTGCCCGGCCGAGGCGCCTGTTTTATTCCATGGGCAATACATACTTCCAGAAAGAGCACAGTAAGCATATCAGAGAAACTCTGTTGCCAGAGAAAGAGAGACTAATTTATTACATGGCCTCTCCCAGTCCCCAAGAGTAAATCAAGAAGGATTAAGCAGGCCGGGCGCTGTGGCTCACGCCTGTAATCCCAGCACTTTGGGAGGCCGAGGCGGGCAGATCACGAGGTCAGGAGTTCAAGACCAGCCTGGCCAACGTGGTGAAACCCCGTCTCTACTAAAAATACAAAATTAGCCCGGCGTTGTGGGCACCTGTAACCCCAGCTACTCAGGAGGCTGAGGCAGAGAATTGCTTGAACCCGGGAGGCAGAGGTTTTAGTGAGCTGAGATTGCACACTGCACTCTAGCCTGGGCGGTAGAGTGAGATTCCATCTCAAAAAAGATTTTTAAAAAAGGATTAAGCAGTGAAGTTTAGCAGCTTTCACTTCCACTTGGCTTTTGGGGGAGAGGCTGTGGGTCCCTGAAGAAATTTTGCAACCTGTTCTTATGAATAACACTTTTGTTTTTCCTTTTAGTTAAGAAGAGTTTTATTGGCCAAAATAAATCATTCTTTGGTCCTTTGGAGCTGGTGGAGAAACTTTGTCCAGAAGCATCAGATATAGCGACTAGTGTCAGAAATCTTCCAGAATTAAAGTGAGTGAGAAGTAGTTCTGCCAATTTGATGATTTTAAAAACTCCCTCATATTTACTCATTTCTCAATTCCTTGCTGATGAAGCCCTTTCTAATTGGAAAGAGCTCTGCTGCTCATTATCAACATGATCTGTAGCAAGATTTGACTCTTTCTGAGCCTCAGTTTCCTTTTCTTTAAAATGGGGACAGTGATTCCTGCTTGCCACACAGGCCAAATAGGTTGAAAAGGTGTTGTCAACCAAAGGGCACTCACAGGAGGAAAAGGAACTACTGGTACACTCCCGGAATCACTGCTTCAGACACAGGTGGGCAGTTTTCTGAATAATACATTTTGGGCCAGATTGTAGATTCCAGGCCCAAGGACATTTGTAATTTGTTAGGGTGGGACTAACGAATTATTTGCCATGTCTGGATTTGTCCTTGGGATCGCTATGCTTAGGCTCAAAATCAGAAACAGTCCAGAACACAAATAAGTCATCTTCATGGAATTTGGCATCTAGAAAGGGTCTTAGGGATCCTTGAGCCAATGCAAAAGAACCCTCTGCAGAGTTTCCCAGACAGGACTGGACTGTTCAGCGTTTATTTGACCCTTCTCCTAGGGAGCCTGCCTATTCCATTTTCAGATAATAATAATAGCCACTGCCCTCAGGGCCTGCTCAATGACAGGCATTGTGCTGAGAACATTCCTTCTCATTTATCTCATTTAATCCTCCACAACTATCCTCTAGGATAGCTGTTAGTGTCCTCATCTACAAGTGTGGGAACTGAGACAGAGTGGTTGAGTAACTTACCCGAGGTGCCTTGGCAGGTGAGTGATGGAGCAGGAAGAGGACACAGGTCTGTTATGCCCTGAAGCCCTCCAAATCCCATGAAACTCCATTTCTGCCAAGCCCTGTGCATTCTTCTCATGATTAGACTTAAGCCCTCTATGCAAATTCTGCCTGCCCGGCCTACATCGCATATATTTAAAGCCTTTTGCACCTGCCAAGCTTTCAAATGTTTATTTCATGACCTTTTTTTTTTTTGAGAAGGAGTCTCACTCTCGCCCAGGCTGGAGTGCAGTGGCACAATCTCAGCTCACTGCAACCTCCGCTTCCTAGGTTCAAGTGATTCTTATGCCTCAGCCTCCTGAGTAGCTGGGATTACAGGCACGTGCCACCACACCCAGCTAATTTTTGTATTTTTTGTAGAGACAGGGTTTCGCCATGTTGGCCAGGCTAGTCTCAAACTCCTGACCACAGGTAATCCACCTGCCTTGGTCTCCCAAAGTGCTGAGATTACAGGCGTGAGCCACCGCACCCGCCCTTAATGACCTTTTTCATGAGCCTCTCAAGTCTACTGCCCTGCGTCTTCAGTTGTTCTTTATATGGTACAATTTCTCTTACCCTTCCTGTCCAGCTCACTCACTCCCTCAAGAGTAAAGCACCTACACAGACAGTGTCCTGATGTTTTCTTTTTTTTTTTTCTTTGAGATAGAGTTTCGCTCTTGTTGCCCAGGCTGGAGTGCAGTGGCGCGATCTCTGCTCACTCCTACCTCCACCCCCTGGGTTCCAGCGATTCTCCTGCCTCTGCCTCCCAAGTAGCTGGGATTACAGGTGCCTGCCACCAGGCCCAGGTAATTTTTGTATCTTTAGTAGAGATGGGGTTTCACCACATTGGCCAGGCTGGTCTCCAACTCCTGACCTCAGGTGATCCATCTGCCTCAGCCTCCCAAAGTGCTGGGATTATAGGCGTGAACCACTGTGCCTGGCTGTTTTTTGTTTTTTTTTTTTAAGACAGTCTCTCTGTCGCCTAGGCTGGCGTGCAGTGGTGGTGCAGTCTCTCAGCTCACTGTGAGCTCCACCTCCCAGGCTCAAGTGATCTCTCCCACCTCAGCCTCCCAAATAGCTGGGACTATAGGCTGAGGCAGGAGAATTGCCTGAACCCAGGAGGTGGAGGTTGCAGTGAGCAGAGATCACACCACTGCACTCCTGCCTGGATGACAGAGTGAAGTGAGACTCCATCTCAAAAAAAAAAAAAAAATCATCTGCACTTTGACCCAGAAATTCCACTTACATGCATTTTATGCTACACATGTAACACATGAAAATGACACATGTACAGAATGATCTATTGCAGTCGTTATTGGTAACAGGAGATTAGAACCACCCTAGTTTTTTTTTAACCCAGCTAAATAAATTATGGTGCTGTCCAATAATGACACACTAAAGCTATAAAAAAAGTAAAGTCCTCTGTGTACTGATATGGAAAGATTTTCAAGATGACAGATACTCAGCGAAATAAGCAGGTTGAGAACTGCATGTAAAATATGTTAAATTTTTTGTAAAAAGAGAGAAAAATAATTTATATTTGGTACCTGTTTTCATGTGTAGAAACATGTTTCAGAAATGAACTTAAACAAAGGACACTGTATTAGTGTATAGGGGAGGGGGATGGGAAGGTGGAGGACAAGGAGACAAGTATATGCCTTTTAATACTTTCTAGGTTTTCTTTTTTTTTTCTTTTTTTTTTTTTTTTTTTGAGACAGAGTCTCACTCTATCGCCCAGGCTGGAGTGCAGTGACACAATCTCGACTCACTGCAGCCTCTGCCTCCCGGGTTCAAGCGATTCTCATGCCATCTCACTCTGTCGCCCAGGCTGGAGTGCAGTGGCACAATCTCGACTCACTGCAGCCTCTGCCTCCCGGGTTCAAGCCATTCTCATGCCTCAGCTTCCTGAGTAGCTGGGATTATAGGCATGAGCCACCACACCCAGCTATTTTTTGCATTTTTAGTTGAGATGGGAGTTTATCGTGTTGGCCAGGCTAGTCTCAAACTCTTGACCTCAGGTGATCCACCCCACTCGGCCTCCCAAAGTGCTGGGATTACAGGTGTGAGCCACCACGCCTGGCCTACTTTCTAGGTTTTAAACCAAGTGAAGATATTGCCCATTCAAAAAAAATTCAGCATTAAAGTGCATATACTGTTTTGTAGCCTTTTTTCCATTTATTCCACTTAATATTAGATTTTAAATCTCTTTGTGTATCGAATATTCATTTACAATATCATTTTTTAAATGGCCAAATAATATTCTGTTGTCTATCTAATTTTGTTTAACCCCCCTTGTGGCTGTCTTCAAATTCTTGTTACCACAAACCGTGATAATGATGAGGTGACCATCCCGAAACATACTTCTTTGTGTCCGTCTTCAGTAATTTCCTAGGATATATTACTAAATGTAGAATTTTGGTAACCTGTTGTCATCAAATTGCCACTAGAAAGTTGCACAGTTGGCCAGGCACAGCGGCTCACGCCTATAATCCCAACACTTTGAGAGGCTGAGGCGGGGAGAATGCTTGAGCCCAGGAGTTTGAAACCAGCCTGGACAATGTGGCAAAACCCCATCTCTACAAAAAAAAAAAATTAGTTGGGTGTGGTAGCGCATGCCTGCTGTCCCAGCTACTCCGGAGGCTTAACGCAGGGTTATCACTTGAGCCTGGGAGTTCCAGGCTGCAGGGAGCCATCATCATGCCATTCAACAGCATGGGCGACTGAGCAAGACCCTGTCTCCAAAAAAAAAAAAGAAAGTTGTGAAGTTTACAGTCTCACCAAGCAGCACTTGAGAGGCCTTTTTTCTTTTAATGTTTAATGCAGGCCTGTTCTTTCTTTCTTTCCTTTTCCTTTTTTCTTTTCTTTTCTCTTCTTTTCTGCTTCTCTGGAGATAATGCTAGAATACAGAAAAATTACACCTTCAAGATTGGGGCCAGGCCTGTAATCCCAGCACTTTAGGAGGCCAAGGTGGGTGGATTACTTGAGGTCAAGAGTTCGAGACTAGCCTGGCCAACATGGTGGAAACCCCATCTCTACTAAAAATACAAAAATTAGCTGGGCGTGGTGGCAGGTGCCTGTAATCCCAGCTACTTGGGAGGCTGAGGCAGGAGAATCACTTGAACCTGCGAGGTGGAGGATGCAGTGAGCCAGGATCACAACGGTGAGCCAAGATTGTGCCACTGCACTCTGACCTCGGTGACAGAGTGAGGCTCCATCTCGAAAAAAAAAAAAAAAAAAAAGATTGGTTCCACAACATTGTGAATGTACTTAACACTACTTAACTGTAAGGTTAAAAATGGTTAACATGGTAAATTTTATGTTCTGTGTATTTTACCACAATTAATAATAAAACATAAAATTGTACCTTTAAGGCCAGGTGCAGTGGCTCATGCCTGTAATCCCAGCACTTTGCGAGGCCAAGGCAGCCTGATCACTTGAGGCCAGGAATTTGAGACCAGCTTGGCTAACATGGCAAAACCCTGTCTCTACTAAAAACAAAAATTAGCCAGGTATGGTGATGCATGCCTGTAATCCCAGCTACTCAGGAGGCTGAGCCACGAGAATCGCTTGAACCCAGGAGGCGGAGGTTGCAATGAGCTGAGATTGCACCACTGCACTCCAGCCTGGGCAACAGGCAAGACTCTATCTCAAAAAAAAAAAAAAAGTACGTTTGAGCTAACCCTAACCCCTTAGAGATTTTGTAAGCTTCAGCACTTTAACAAGCACTAAGTTCTCTATTCTCTTTTGAAAGAATGTTTATCCATTACACAAATCTAACCTGATATTTTCCTGTGATATTTTATGACTATAAGCAAAGCATTATCTAATTGTATTTGTAATAGTACTCAAAGGTGTGTGGTGAGCCATTTTCACTGCCTGCCCAGGCCGTGTGCATCCCTCCCCAACCCCAAACAGCCATTCTTAGAGTATCGTCTGCATTTACAAGGGTGTGTTTCCTATGTGTCTCCCTGGCTAAATCAGGTGTCTTTTCTGTGTTTGTTGTTGTTATGCCACAATAGTTGATTCTCTGTTTGAATTCTAGGACAGCTGTGGGAAGAGGCCGAGCGTGGCTTTATCTTGCACTCATGCAAAAGAAACTGGCAGATTATCTGAAAGTGCTTATAGACAATAAACATCTCTTAAGGTATTTCATCAACCATGTTTGCTTATCTTTTGCTTGGTAAATAATTAGAACATAGGCTGGGTGCGGTGGCTCACACCTGTAATCCCAGCACTTTGGGAGGCCAAGATCAGGTGGATTGCTTGAGGTCCGGAGTTCAAGACCAGCCTGGCCAACATGGTGTCGTATTTTTAGTCTCTACTAAAAATACGAAAATTAGCCAGGTGTGGTGGCGGTTGCCTGTAATCCCAGCTACTCAGAAGGCTGAGGCAGGAGAATCGCTCGAACCCGGGAGGCGGAGGTTGCAGTGAGCCGAGATCACGCCACTGCACTCCAGCCTGGGCAACAGAGGGAGACTCCATCTAAAAATAAATAATAATAGTCTGAGAGCGGTGGATCACGCCTGTAAACCCAGCACTTTGGGAGGCCAAGGTGGGCAGATCACGAGGTCAGGAGTTCGAGACCAGCCTGGCCAATGTGGTGAAACCCCGTCTCTACTAAAAATACAAAAATTAGCTTGGCATCCCAGCTACTCAGGAGGCTGAGGCAGGAGAATCACGTGAACCTGGAAAGTGGAGGTTGCAATGAGCCGAGATCGTGCCATTGCACTCCAGCCTGGGCGACAGAGTGAGACTCCTTCTCAAAAAAATAATAATTAGAACATAGTTCTGTAGATCATTTTGAATTAAAATAAGTATATCAGCCAGGTGTGGTGGCTCATGCCTGTAATCCCAGCACTTTGGGAGGCCAAGGCAGGCTGATCACTTGAGGTCAGAAGTTCAAAAACAACCTGGACAACATGGTAAAACCCCATCTCTGCTAAAAATACCAAATTAGCTGGGCATGGTGGCTTATGCCTATAATCCCAGCTACTCAGGAGGCTGAGGCAGGAGGATTGGTTGAACCCAGGAAAGCAGAGGTTGCAGTGAGCCAAGATCACACCCCTGTACCTCCAGCCTGGGCAACAGAGCAAGACTCTGTCTCAAAATAAAAAATAAAAAAATAAAATAAGTATATAATATTTACAGAAATTTATGACTGGTTCATTTTTGATATTTATAAGTAAGCAATAATCATTATAAAAGGAATGTTCTCTAGACTGTGATGATTTGCGAGGAAGGACTCTTTCCAGAGTTAAAGCTCTCTTGTAATTGAGAAATAGATACATTTTACAGCGTAGCCTAAAACCCAAGCTTTTCAGTGTTTTCAAGTCATGGCTTATTATCGAACATATCTTTACATGACAAATACTGATTTACAATATTTCACATACTCTGAGTACAGTTACACTGAGTAACTTTGAGTTACAGATTTTCTTCTAATGAACAAATTATTTTTCAATTAATTTTTTATTTATAATCGATACAAAATTATACATATTTATGGGATACTGTGTGCATGTATACACTATGTAATGATGAAATCAGGGTAATTACCATATCCCTCACTTTACTAATGAACTAATTCTCAAGAGAAAAGTCTTATGCACACACACACAGTGGCCTGGATGCCACTGGATTTGGTACATTAGCAAGTCATTGCTGACCAGAGCAATATCAGGCAGGGGATGGACCACCCCCTGCAAATGGCCGCGATAACTGGGCAATAAGGAAGTAAAGCAACAGATGTTGCTCCGTGGGACGCAAGAAGGAGGAGTGTTATTCTTGGATGTGGGATCCCATTTCCTGTTTATATGAGCGTAAGTGGAGAAGTAGTTCATATCAACACAGAACAGGAGCCAGTGGAGACACAGGAGGGGAGAGTGACAGGAGTCAAGAGGAGATGAGGAGAACTGGGGTCCAGGGTCTGCATGGAGGAGTTAACTTTAGACAGGAGGAGAGGTGAGCCCATTCTAAGCCACAGGAAGAGAGGAGAGGACAGGGGAGAAAAAGCAGCCGTTGAAGCAGTGAAGAGAAACGAAAGGGAGGGAGGAAATCCACGGCAGTATCTTCTGGCTCCAGGGCACAGTTGAAAAGGCAGGTCAGGGTGGGGAAGGAGTGGGGATGGGGAAGCTGTTTCTGAGCATCGCCCTGTCCTGTCCATCTCTTTCAGCGAGTTCTATGAGCCTGAGGCTTTAATGATGGAGGAAGAAGGGACGGTGATTGTTGGTCTGCTGGTGGGACTCAATGTTCTCGATGCCAATCTCTGCTTGAAAGGAGAAGACTTGGATTCTCAGGTAAAATGGAATTTTGGCTCTAGATGAACACTTTCATTAGTCCAGGGACTTTACATAGGATCTGCAGACAGGTACTGAACCCAAAGAAGGGCAAATGGCAAAGAGCCCACTGGAAGAGGACCGGCCAGGGGCAGGTGGGGATGCAGCTGGGGAAGGTCTCGGAAGGGTGAAGAAGTTGCATAGCCAGAGGTACACACGGAAAGCTTGGCAGGTTTTAGGAACAGGCAGACAGCTCTCCATGGCTGGAGTAGAGGATGCTCTGTGGGTGAGGTGAAAGTGGAGGCTGGGCCTGATTGTTAGGCCATTGGTGCTATGCTGAAGGGTGTAGCTTTTTTTTTTTTTTTTTTTTTTTGAGACGGAGTCTCGTTGTGTCTCCCAGGCTGGAGTGCAGTGGCGCTATCTCGGCTCCCTGCAACCTCCACCTCCCACGTTCACGCCATTCTCCTGCCTCAGCCTCCCGAGTAGCTGGGACCACAGGTGCCCGCCACCACGCCCAGCTAATTTTTTGTATTTTTAATAGAGACGGGGTTTCACCGTGTTAGCCAGGATGGTTTCGATCTCCTGACCTCGTGATCTGCCCACCTCGGCCTCCCAAAGTGCTGGGATTACAGGCGTGAGCCACCGCGCCCGGCCTGTATTTTTTTTTTTTTTTAGTAGAGATGGTGTTTCACCATGTTAGCCAGGATGGTCTCAATCTCCTGACCTCGTGATCCACCCGCCTCGGCCTCCCAAAGTGCTGGGATTACAGGTGTGAGCCACTGTGCCTTGCCTGAAGGGTATAGCTTTTATCCCCTTTTATCCTGAGCTTTGGGGAGCTGTTAGAGGTTTTTAAAAAGTACACTGAAATGATCATGCCTGGGTTTGCGAAAGCTCAATCTAGCAGCCATTCAGGTTACGAGTTGCAAGTGGCCAAGAGTAGATGCAGCAAAAGCCTTGAGGAGACTAGTCTAGAAGTCCCGCAAGGCTGGATGGGGAGTAGGAAGATAGAGTCAGGAGAGATTTGGGAAGTCAGGTTGATAAAATGGCACAAAGGAGAGTAACCAGTAAGGTGTAGAGTGCTCTGTGGGAAGGACAGCCCTCTTGGGATGGGTTTTCTTCCTGCATAGGAACTGGTGACCAGAGCCAAGGCCTAAACTGGTGGCAGGGACTGTAAATGTGTGAGGGGAATAGGTACCCTAACCCATTCCTCACTTCCACCCCCTCTTCGGGGCATCCGCAGCTGTGGCTGGGCCACTGCCCAGAAAAAAGAGATTATTTTACACTACCTAGCAAAATTCCCAGCCTTTTTCCTGCATTGTGTTTGGTGAATCTAAAGATTCCCTGATCCCTCCATGTGCAGGTCAGTGTTTTTTTGTAACCTCTCCTCCCTTTAAAAAAAAAAAAAAGTTCGATTGTCTTTGCATGTTGAAAAATATCTTTTTTTGAATTCAGAGAAGTGTTTTTGAAAAGACACTAAACATCACACATATTCTCATTACTCTTAGACCGATAATTCAGTGTTACATTCTGGTATACACCCTTCCAGCAGATGAATAAAGGTGTGTGCATGCATGTGTGTGTGTGTATGTTTGTGTATTTTAGAGTGAGATGTTTGAAGGGTTTCTTTTTTTATGAAACCAAACTATGATTATTTTAAGCACACCATTTTGTAATTTTAAAAAATTTAACAATATGTTCCACACAGTTCTCAATAATGAGAGATATAAACCATTTAAAATGACTATGTAGTATTTCATTTTTTAACGTACCGTTATGTAACCAGTACCTTATTAATTTCGATTGTTTCCATATTGTGACAATACTGTTGCTGGGCACATGGCTCACGCCTGTAATTCCAACACTTTGGGAGGCCAAGGTAGGAGGATCACTGGAGCCCAGGAATTTGAGACCAGCCCGGGCAACATAGTGAGACCTTGTCTCTACCAAAAATTAAAAAAAATTAGCCGAGCATGGTGGCATGCTGTCTGTCATCCCAGCTACTCTGGAGGCTGAGGTGGGAGGATTGCTTGAGCCTGGGAGATCAAGGCTGCAGTGAGCTCTAACCATGCCACTGCATTGCTCTCCAGTCTGGGCAACAGAGCCAGACTCTGTCTGGAAAAAAAAAAAAAAAAAAAAAACACCAGTATTATAGACATCCTTGAAGTTCTCTGTACTCTTGTCCATGTATTTCCTTAGGATAAATTTGGGGTTGTTGTGTCAAAGTATACAGGCTACATTTTGCTAGATAATGTAAAACGGACCTCCAGAAAGGTCTTCATTATATACACCCACCAGCAGTGTGGGAGAGAACACATTTCCTCCTGACACTGGATGTGATGAGCATTCTCAGTCTTTTTCAGCCTCATGGACAAAACAACTCATTATCTCAAATTTACAAGTATTTTCCTGTTTTATTTGCCATTGGTGGTTCAGCATTTGTGATTATCTTTTCATATTCTTTGTCCATTTTTGAGTTTTCTTTCTCTACTTCTTTATTAAAGACTAAGCACATTGACCCTTTTTCAGAATTATTTGTTATAAATTTTTTTTCTGGTTTCTCAGTGGTGGTTTGCCCTGTAAGTTTTTTATTTTTAATTTTTGGCAACCAGATTTAGCAGATGTTTCCTTTATACCTTCTAAGGTATTGTGCTTTGAAGGTCCTTCCCTATCTAAAAATTACCCTAACTTTTAATATCAAATGTGGGGCGCTGGAACCTGGGTCCACGCGTCTGGTTGTCAGTCTGTCCAGCCTTTACCACCACAGCTTTCAGTCATGGCTTCCAGTCAGTCGCAGCTCGGAAAGCCAGCCCCTGACTTCAAGGCCATTGCCCTGGTGGATGGCGCCTTCCAGGAGGTGAAGCTGTGGGCTACAAAGGGAAGTACGTCGTCCTCTTTTTCTACCCTCTGGACTTCACTTTTCTGTGGCCCACGGAGAACGTCGCATTCAGCGACCATGCTGAGGATTTCCGCAAGCTGGGCTGCGAAGTGCTGGGTGTCTGGGTGGACTTAGTTCACCCACCTGGCTTGGATCAACAACCCCCAGAAGTAGGGAGGCTTAGGCCCCCGAGCATCCCCCACCCGCTGATGTGATGGGAAGCTTGTCTGAGGATTACCGTGTGCTGAAAACCAATGAGGGCATTGCCTACCCTGCCTCTTTATCATCGATGGCAAGGGTGACTTTTGCCAGATCACTGTTAATGATTTGCCTCTGGGGTGCTCCATGATGAGGCTCTGCAGCTGGTCCAGGCATTCCAGTATGCAGATGAGCACGGGGAAGTTTGTCCCACTGGCTGGAAGCCTGGTAGCGACAATGAAGCCCAATGTGGATGACAAGGAATACTTCTTCAAACACAACTAGGCTGGCCGATGGATAGTGAGCTTGTGCCCCTACCTGGGTACGCTGTGCTGACCCAGGAAAGGCCAGACCTGCCCCTCCAATCTCCACAGTCTGGGACCCTGGAGGGCCAGGCCAAGACCTTCTGCTTCTACCTGGGTAATTTTTTACACACTTTATGTGTAAAAAATGTGTAAATTTTACACATTTTTGTCATTTGTTTTGGCATAGTGTGAAGTAGGAATCTAAATTTCTTTTACAAATAGTTAACCAGTTTTTGCAATATCATCATGTAATATATTTTTTCTACTAATTTGAAATTCCACTTTTATCATATGTGAAATATCCATAATATGCATTGGTTTATTTCTGGACTCTTCTGTTGTAAATCTGAATCTGTGTTCCTGTGCCAGTGACACATTCTTTTAATGACTGGAGCCACATAGTATATTCTAGACTCTGGTAGTTAAGCGCCTGCCTACTCTGCTGTACTTCTGTTTCAAATATTTCTGGGCCATCCATTCTGCCAGATGAACTTGAACATCATTTTGTCAAATTCCAGAATAAAAACTCCATTGAGATTTTAATTAATTAATAGACATGAGTGAGCAATCTGGTCCAGTGCTATCTTGAATGGCAGTGCCTATAGTGTGTTGTCATAAAGTATACATGTTTGCTGCTGATGTCTGAGGGATGCTGTTTCTCATGTTTAGAGAGTGCTTTCCACTCCAGTTTACCTTGTGTTTTGTTGTTGTTGTTGTTGTTTTGTTTTTTCTTTTTTTTGAGATGGAGTCTTACTCTGTCACTCAGTTGAAGTGCAGTGGCATAATCTCCACTCACTGCAACCTCTGCTTCCTGGGTTCAAGTGATTCTCCTGCCTCAGCCTCCTGAGTAGTTGGGATTACAGGTGCCTGCCACCATGCCCGGCTAATTTTTTGTATTTTTAGTAGAGATGGGGTTTCACTATGTTGGCCAGGCTGGTCTTGAACTCCTGACATCGTGATCCGCCCAGTTTGGCCTCCCAAAGTGCTGGGATTACAGGCGTGAGCCACCGTGCCCGGCCTACTTTGTGATTTTTTAAGAGATGAACGTTGAATGTTGTCAGATGCTTTTTTTGGATCTATCAACATGTCAACCTGCTTTTAACCCATAAATATAATTGAACTAATTCATAGGTTTCTTATTGAATACTATCCCTGAATTTCTAAAATAATCCCTACCTGATCATTGTAAACCCTGGATTTCATATGTTTACTGTTTGGAATTTTTGTGTCTCTGCTTGTAAGTGAAACTATTCTGAATTTTCTATACTGCCTTTGCCACCTTTCGGTGTCAGAATTGTATTAGCCTCATAAACTGGAAGGCTGGGCATGGTGGCTCACACTCCCAGCACTTTGGGAGGCCATAGTGGGCAGATCATGAGGTCAGGAGGTCGAGACTGCCCTGACCAACATGGTGAAACCCCATCTCTACCAAAAATACAACAATTAGCTGGGCGTGGTGGTGTGTGCCTGTAATCCCGGTTACCCAGGAGGCTGAGGCAGGAGAATCGCTGGAACCTGGGAGGCGGAGGCTGCAGTGAGCTGAGACCATGCCACTGCACTCCACTCTGGGCAACAGAGCAAAACTCCATCTCAAAAAAAAAAACATAAAAATAAAATAAACTGGAAAATAGCCTTCCTTTTCTTGTTTTCTACCGCAGCTTATTAGATCAGTAATTACTTTTTCTGTGCAGGCTTGCTAGAACTTACTGGTATGACCACTTCACCCTTATGCCTTTTTTAGTCTTTGTTCTTTGACCACTTTAACTTTTAGCATAGTTTCGATCAATTTATTGGTTTCCTAAGTCTTAAGACAATTTTTAAAGTCATTTATAATTTTTTTAGAAACCATTTCATTCAGATCTACTAAGCTAGAGTTGTATGAAAGTATTCTCTTACAGCTTTTGAAAAATCTCACTGTTCTCATTTATAATGTGTATTTGCTAAATATTGATCACACTTAGTAGAAATTTGTCTACTTGGTTCAACTTTGACAAACCAGCTGTCTTATTTATCAATTCTACTTTGGGAGTAGGGCTTTATTTGCTTTCTAATCCATTGATTTTTGCTTTGGGTATTAATTCTTTCTCATCTTTCTGTTGGATTTTTCTGGCTGTATTTTTTTATGATTTGGTTTTTTATTATAAAAGAAATGCTTGCTTGTTGAAAAAAGTTAGGCAGTACCAAAGTATATAATGTGAAAAGAGAAGTTGAACCTCCTCTTCTCACCCCACCCCCCGCCCCAGCCACAGTCCTCCTCCCTTTCCCACGGGTGATGGTAAAGATTCTGGGGAAAATTTTTCTAGAAGCTTTTCTGCTTTTTCTATACATTTATGGTCACGTAGGTTTTGTTTTAAATTAAATATTTTCTGGTCTTCTATTACTGTGTAACAAGTCAGCAACAGCACTTAATAACAATCACTGTATCTTTCACAGCTGGGGGCTAACTGGGTTCAGCTAGTCGGTTCTTGTTCAAGAGCGCACGTGCTTACAGTCAGGTGATGGCTGGGGCTGAAATCACCTGAAGGCTTGCTCTCTCCCGCGTCTGTCTGCTGTGCCGAGAAGACCAAGGAGCTGGGGGTTGGAATGGCAGGGGTTTCTTGGACATCTCTATGTTTACATGGTCTCCAGCATTGTGGCTTCAGGGAAGTCAAGACTTTTTACATGAAAGCTCAGAACTTCAAACGCATATGCCTCAAGAGAAAGAGCTGGGTGGAAGCTGTATTGCCCTTTTTAACCTAGCTGCAGAAGTCACACGGCATCATTTCTACTGCATTTTACTCATCGAGACAGGCACTAAGACCCCCCAGAGTTGAAGGTTGGAAATATGGATTCCTTTTGGTAGGTGTGTCAGAGAGGTTGCAGACATGTGTTAGAACCGTTACACATAGCCTTGGTTGCAACATAAGTAGGATTACTATAATGAGATTGTACATATGATTCTTTGACTTGAAATTGCATCCTGGAGTTTTGTTGTTTTTTTTGTTTTGTTTTGTTTTGGCAGTGTCTCACTCTGTCACCCAGGCTGGAGTGCAGTGGCATGATTTCAGCTCACTGCAGCCTTAATCTCCTGGGCTCAAGCAGTCCTCTCACAGCCTCCCAAGTAGCTGGGACTACAGGCATGTACCACTGCACCCAGCTAATTTTTGTATTTTTGTGGACACAGGGTCTCACTGTGTTGCCCAGGCTGGTCTTGAACTCCTGAGCCCAAGCCATCCACCCTCCTGAGACTCCCAAAGTGCTGGGATTACAGGCATGAGCCACCGTGCCCGGCTTTTCTATATTTCTGCAAATGTATCTACTGCGTTCTTTGTTATAGTTGTATAGGTTCTGTGATATGGCTGTAACGTGATTGATTTCAACTTTTCTCTATTGATGAACATTTAGGGTACACCCAGTTTTCCTGTATTTCAGATAAGAATGACCTCACTTATTCATTCTCAAGTGCTTTATTTCTTGGCAAAGCCGTTGATGTTTAGATGTGTAAGGGGCCTTGGTTCTCTAAGGGATGGGGAATTTTCCTGAAATATTGATTAGACCATTTTACCAAGATTTGGGGGAAGAAGGACTCAGAAATGTCAGTTAAGGTCACCACTTTATTTTTATTTTGTTTTATTTTATTTTGAGATGAAGTCTCACTCTGTTGCCCAGGTTGGAGTGCAATGGCACGATCTCAGCTCACTGCAACTTCCGCCTCCCAGGTTCAAGCGATTCTCCTGCCTCAGCTTCCCGATTAGCTGGGATTACAGGCACCTGCCACCATGCCTGGCTAATTTTTGTATTTTTAGTAGAGACAGGGTTTCACCATGCTGGCCAGGCTGGTTTCGAACTCCTGACCTCAGGCAATCCACCAGCCTCGGCCTCCCAAAGTGCTGGGATTACAGGCGTGAGCCACCATGCCTGGCCAGGTCACCACTTTAGAGATCCAGAACTTTTTTTTTAATTATTATAATTACTTTGTACACAAATAATTTTGTTGATCTTTGTAAATAATGTGATTATTGAATAAACAGAAAACTAAACTAGGTCGTGAAATTTCAGAATAGTCTCTGAAATCTGATATCTAGTAAGTTTTTCTTCTAGAAGGTGGTAGGGTTAGGTTTTTTTGGTTTGTTCAGTTGATTTCCACTTCATAGAGCTGGTTGACCTAAATAAATGTTCATAGGAAAGAGATAAGAATGAAATACCTGAATTTCAAAGGTTGTAAGGTTTATGAAAAATAGGACATTTTATTTAAACTTGTGCATTTTATTTCATTTAGGTTGGAGTAATAGATTTTTCCCTCTACCTTAAGGATGTGCAGGATCTTGATGGTGGCAAGGAGTAAGTACTGCGTTGTACGTCACTTTTTTTTTTTTTTTTTTTTTTTGAGACAGAGTCTGGCTTTGTCGCCCAGGCTGGAGTCCAGTGGCACAGTCTTGGCTCACTGCAACCTCCGCTTCCCGGGTTCAAGCGATTGTTCTGCCTCAGCCTCCTGAGTAGCTGGGACTACAGGTGCGCCCCACCATGTCCAGCTAATTTTTGTGTTTTTAGAGACGGGGTTTCACCATATTGGCCAAGCTGGTCTCGAACTCCTGACCGTGATCCGCCCGTCTCGGCCTCCCAAAGTGCTGGGATTACAGGCGTGACCCACCGCGCCCAGCCACGTCACATTTTTAATAAAATTCTGGCAAAGGCGGGTCTTTGGGCCTAGCGGAGGGCCGGGTCTCCGGACGGAAATTGCCGAAGACTAGTGGAGGCTCCGAGGCCGGGCGTGGTGGGGCTGGAGGGGAGGGCGGGGGTGGGGAGTTTCGGCCGAAAGAGCAAATCCGGGTTGGACTGTGTGATTGGGCCCGGTGGGGGTGGGCAGGGCAGGTTAGGTGTGTCCGCTCCTTTCACACTCACCGGTGGTCGGGCCGGCAGAGGCGGTGGGAGCGCCGGAGTTGGATGTGCGCACATCGGGTGGTGTCCCCCGCCTGCGGAACGGGTAATGAGGCTCTTCTCTGCAGAAAAAAAAAAAAAAAAAATTCTGGCAAAGAACACTTTTCTTGTTTTTGCTTTGAGATTTTAGATTTTGTTTAGTTATTTTTAAATACAGAAGCAATGCATTATTCTCATTGTTTAAGGAATTTGGCTCTGCTGAAGAATAGAGTGTACAGGTGAAATTTCCCCATTCACACTGTCCCCTTGCCTCCATGTCAATCTCATTCCTCCCCTCAAAGGAAGACTGTTTAATGCCTTGCAGGTATTTGTTTGTTGATCGTCTATTTTGCTTTACCATTTGTTCAAATATAAATGGGATAGTATTATATAAGTTGCCCTTGGACTTGTTCTGTAATCATAGTGTTTTAGATTTGTTTGTCTGTTTTGTTTTGTTTTGTTTGAGATGGATTCTCGCACTGTCGCCCAGGCTGGAGTGCAGTGGTGCAATCTCGGCTCACTGCAACCTCCGCCTCCCCGGTTTAAGCGATTCTTCTGCCTCAGCCTCCCGAGTAGCAGGGATAACAGGCGTTCCCCATCATGCCTGGCTAATTTTTTTTTAATTTTTAGTAGAGGCGGGGTTTCACCATATTGGCCAGGCTGGTCTTGAACTCCTGGCCTCAGGTGATCCGCCTGCGTCGGCCTCCCAAAGTGCTGGGATTACAGTCATGAGCCACCGCGCCCAGTCTAGTATCTTTTTATGCCATTATGAAGCTCTCCCTCACCCTTGTTAACAAGGGTATTTTTTTTAAATAAGTTACCCAAGGGAAAAAAAAAAACAATGTATAACATACTACCATTTATGTTTTTTGTTTGTTTGTTTGTTTTTGGAGACCAAGTTTCGCTCTTGTTGACCAGGCTAGAGTGCAGTGGCGTGATCTTGGCTCACCGAAACCTCCACCTCCCAGGTTCAAGCGATTCTCCTGCCTCAACCTTCCTGAGTAGCTGGGATCACAGACATGCGCCACCATGCCTGGCTTATTTTGTATTTTTAGTGGAGATGGGGTTTCTCCATGTTGGTCAGGCTGGTCTCGAACTTCCAACCTCAGATGATCCGCCCGCCTCAGCCTCCCAAAGTGCTGGGATTACAGGCGTGAGCCACCGCTCCCGGCCCCATTTATGTTATAATAAAAAAGGATATGCATACATATGTTTTACTTTCGTATGTATGCATGGAACATTTCTAGAGTGGCGTATCAACCTTATAGTAGAGGTTGCCTGTGGATGCAGGCCTGGGAGGGGGTTTTCACTGTAAACCTTGGGATCGCGTTTGACTATTTCACTTTGCACGTATGTTACCTGCCCTTCCACGTCTTCCTGAGGACTCTCACGGTCTGAGTGCCTGGCAGTGCACCTTACCAAAGAATAGACCAGCAAGAACCACACTAAAGCTTCATGCATCCTAAGTACAAGGGCTCACCCACTTGAAATTTAAACAAAATATATTCTTTTATTTCATATCAGGCCAAATACTTCAGAGGAACAAAATATATTCTTTTTTCTTTTTTTTTTTTTTTTTTTTTTTTGAGACAGTTTTGTAGTTTCGCTCTTGTTGCCCAGGCTGGAGTGTAGTGGCACTATGGCACTATCTCAGCGCACTGCACCCTCTGCCTCCCAGGTTCAAGCAATTCTCCTGCCTCAGCCTCCCGAGTAGCTGGGATTACAGGCGCCCGCCACCTCACCTGGCTAATTTTTTGTGTTTTTAGTAGAGACGGGGTTTTGCCATGTTGGCCAGGCTGATCTCAAACGCCTGACCTCAACTGATCCATCTGCCTCAGCCTCCCAAAGTACTGGGATTACAGGCATGAGCCACTGTGCCTGGCCTAACAAAATATACCCTTTTCTTCTTCTTTTTTTTTTTTTTTTGGTGGGGGGGATGGAATCTCTCCCTCTGTCGCCCAGGCTGGAGTGCAGTGGCACAGTCTTGGCTCACTGCAACCTCTGCCTCCCGAGTTCAATCAGTTCTCCTCCTCAGCCTCCCTGAGTCGCTGGGACTGCAGGTGCATGCCACCACGCCCAGCTAATTTTTTGTGTGTATTTTTAGTAGAGACGAGGTTTCACCGTGTTGACCAGGCTGGTCTCAAACTCTTGGCCTCAGGTGATCTGCCCACCTCGGCCTCCCAAAGTGCTGGGATTACAGGTGTGTGCCACCACACCCAGCCTCAGAATATACTTTTAATGTCAAAAGCTGGAAATAAACTGAGTATCTTCCAGTCAGGAAATAATTGAATTAATTATGGAACATCTGTAATATTCCACACTGTGGTATATTTTGCAGACATAAGAAAGAATAAAGTGTATCTACTGGTATATTGAATGAGACTATACTATATTGAATGAGGAAAGTATGATGCTGAGGAGTACGTATATCCCGTTTTTGTAAACAAATCAAAAAATTCCTTTGTGTGTGTGTGTGTGTATATATATATATATATATATTTTTTTTTTTTTTTTTTTTTTTTGAGATGGAATCTCACTCTGTCACCCAGGCTGGAGTGCAGTGGCGCCATCTCGGCTCACTGCAAGCTCCGCCTCCCGGGTTCCTGCCGTTCTGCTGCCTCAGCCTCCCGAGGAGCTGGGACTACAGGTGCCCGCCACCACGCCCGGCTAATTTTTTGTATTTTTAGTAGAGATGGGGTTTCACCGTGTTAGCCAGGATGGTCTCAATCTCCTGCCCTCGTGATCTGCCCACCTTGGCCTTCCAAAGTGCTGGGATTACAGGCGTGAGCCACCGCGCCTGGCCAGTTTGTTTTTTTTTTGTTTTTTTTAATCCAAACTGGCCTAGACTTTAGACTGATGAGCTTTGTGTTCTGAAAAGTCCTGTGCGCTCCTTTCCTTCAGTAGTATAAGGGTTGTGTCGAGCCATTTGCATGTGGCAGGTTGGTGTTTTCACCTTGCTTGCTCATCCTGAAACCTTGGTCTGCAGGGAGCCCACTCTCCTGGCAGCCTGGCCCTGGAGACGCTGACTACTGTGCCCCAGGCTGGCTTTCTCTCTGTACTCTGGGATGTGGATGTTACTGAGCTCTGGCTGTCTCTTGGTTTCTTGAAGACATTGGTACTTCTACAAGGTGATTGGAATATTGGGGAACAGTTACAAAGTATTAACCATTAATAAAAAAAGTTCTTCCTTCTTATGCTCCTTTTAAAAGGCATGAAAGAATTACTGATGTCCTTGATCAAAAAAATTATGTGGAAGAACTTAACCGGCACTTGAGGTAAGACTCCTTTTTTTTTCAATGTGACAGTTACATACTTGGTATCCTGTCATTGCTTCATGGAACTTCTTTGAGTTGCCACGTATTTATAAATAACTTGTTTCCAAACCAAGACAAAAGGGTCATCATTCAGGCAACATTTGTTTGTACAAACTGAAGAAGTATGATTTCTTCTTGATAAACTCTTGGGAAATCTTTATTCTGTGCTTTTTGCAGTTACATAATACACAGAGGTAACTACATTAAACCTTGACTCTCCATTCCTCGCCCCACAGCCACGTGGCTGGAAATCCCTTCATGGCAAGCACTGTTGCTGCTGGGAATCACCACACAGCACCCAGTGCATTAGGCCAGGAAAAAAGAATTGAAAACCACTGGGCTAGACCCTCCAGAGCAATGTACTAGTAGTGATCACAGGCATCTTTATCTTGATTTTTTTTTTTATTTTTGCTGGAAATCTGTGGATGTGTTTCATGAAACACTAACCCTTGGAGGTATTTGTGGGGAATGTAGAGAGACATGTTATTCCCTTTCTGAGTCCCCTCTAGAGAGTACATTGCACATTACAGTTCTCCACAAGGGGCCACCTCTCTGGCCCTAAAAGCCAGGTGAAGAAGCTGGCATGTTCCTCCCAGTGCAGTTACGGACACATTGCTCTGGGGCTGTTTTTACTTTTCTTTTTTTTTTTTTTTTTTTTTTTTTGACAGGGTCTCACTCTGTTGCCCAGGCTGAAGTGTAGTGGCGTGATCTCGGCTCACTGTAGCCTCGAATTCCCAGGCTCAGGCAATTGATTCTCCCACCTCAGCCTCCTAAGTAGCTGGGACTACAAGCACACGTCACCCCTCCTGGCTAATTTTTGTATTTTTTGTAGAGACAGTGCTCCGCCATGTTGCCCAGACTGGTCTCAAACTCCTGGGCTCAAGCAATCCTCCCACCTTAGCCACCCAAAGTGCTAGAATTACAGGCATGAGCCACCACACCCAGCCTGAGGCTCTTCTTAACTGTGATGTTGGCTATTTTTTGAAAGAGTTTTTTGGTCGATTCCTAGTTTATTGAGAGTATTTATAAGAAATAGATATTAAATTTTATAAAATACCTTTTAGTGTCCATTAATGTAATCATGGTTTTCATCCCATAATCTACTGATGTGGTGTATTTTATTAATAGACTTCTTCATACTGGACCATTCCTGTATCACAGGAATAAACTCCACTTGATCATAATATTTTTTATTATGATTTTTTGAGACAAGGTCTTACTCTGTCACCCAGGCTGGAGTGCAGTGGTACAATCGTGGCTCACTGCAGCCTCCACCTCCCTGGGCTCAGGTGATTTGCCCACCTCAGCCTCCCAAGTAGCAGGAACTACAGGCATGCACCACTACACCTGGCTAATTTTTTGTATTTTTTGTAGAGACAGGGTCTCACTTTGTTGCCCAAGGTGGTCTCAAACTCTTGGCCTCAAGCAATCCTCCCTGGTTAGCCTCCCAACTGCTGGGTTATAGGCATGAGCCACCTCGCCCAGCCAGGATCATAGTTTTCATAATTCAATTATCCTTTTAACATGTAACCTGGTTGGGTGTGGTGGCTCACACTTGTAATCCCAACACTTTGGGAGGCCGACGTGGGTGGATTACCTGAGGTTGGGAGTTCGAGACCAACATGGAGAAACCCCATCTCTACTAAAAATACAAAATTAGGCAGGCGTGGTGGTGCATGCCTGTAATCCCAGTTACTCGAGAGGCTGAGGCAGAAGAATCGCTTGGACCCGGGAGACGGAGGTTGCAGTGAGCTGAGATTGCGCCATTGCACTCCAGCCTGGGCAACAAGAGCGAAACTCCATCTCAAAAAAAAAATAAAAATAGAAATAAACCTGACTTGCTGAAATTTTATAGTTTTCTTTCTCCACCATCATATCAGAGTTATGTAGCATTGCAAAATAAATTAGTAAGCTTTTCCTTATGCCTGGGAACAGCTAGCTTCTAGATCATGGGCATTATTTGCCCCTTGTGAATATGAAGCAGCCAGGTGTGGTGGCTCACGATTGTAATCCCAGCACTTTGGGAGGCCAAGGCAGATGGATTACCTGAGATCAGGAGTTCAAGATCAACGTGGCCAACATGGTGAAACCCCATCTCTACTAAAAATACAAAAATTAACCGGCATGGTGGCGGGCATCTGTAGTCCCAGCTGCTCGAGGCTGAGGCAAGAGAATCACTTGAACCTGGGAGGCAGAGGTTGTGGTGAGCTGAGATTGCGCCACTGCACTCCAGCCTGGGTGACAGAGTGAGACTCTGTCTCAAAAAAAAATTTATGAAGCTGAAAGCATTTATGAGGCAATACGTTGCGAGCTTTTCAGTTTTTACTTAGTTCATCTAGGTTTTCTTTTGAGGATATATCTTTCTTTTCTCATATATATATATATATATATATATATATATATATATATTTTTTTTTTTTTTTTTTTTTTTTTTTTTTAGACGGAGTTTTGCTCTGTCGCCCAGGCTGGAGTGCAGTAGCACGATCTCGGCTCACTGCAAGCTCCGCCTCCCAGGTTCACGCCGTTCTCCTGCCTCAGCCTCTCGAGTAGCTGGAACTACAGGCACCTGCCACCACACTTGGCTAATTTTTTGTATTTTTAGTAGAAACTGGGTTTCACTGTGTTAGCCAGGATGGTCTCAATCTCCTGACCTCGTGATCCGCCCGCCTCAGCCTCCCAAAGTGCTGGGATTGCAGGTGTTGAGCCACCGCGCCCAGCCAGTCGTTTATATTTTTATTTATTTTTATTTTTATTTTTTATTTTATTTATTTATTTTTTTTTGAGATGGAGTTCTGCTCTGTCGCCCAGGCTGGAGTGCAGTGGCGTGATCTCCGCTCACTGCAAGCTTCGCCTCCCAGGTTCACGCCATTCTCCTGCCTCAGCCTCCCAAGTAGCTGGGATTGCAGGTACCCACCACCATGCCCAGCTAATTTTTTGTATTTTAGTAGAGACAGGGTTTCACCGTGTTAGCCAGGATGGTCTCGATCTCCTGACGTTGTGATCCGCCCGCCTCGGCCTCCCAAAGTGCTGGGATTACAGGCGTGAGCCACCACGTCAGGCCTATATTTTTAAGAAAAATATAAAATTTGGGGGTATTTTCTAAATTATCAAGTTGGCACAGAATTGACAATTGTATACTCTTAAAACTTTCCATTCCCTCTGTATCTTTTGGTTTTTTTCCCTTTTTCATTTTGTGTCTTTGTATTTTTATATTTGTCCCCCGGTTCCTAAGCCTTGGTTCATTAGCCTTGCTAAGTTTATTTCTTTGTCCCCCACTCACTGGCAACAGGGACTGGTCTTTGGCAGCATGACCTGTTGCCCAGAAGTACAGGCTCTAGAGCCAGATTCCCTGGGTTCAGATGCCAGCACCCCTTTGTAGATATGTGAACTTGAGTGAATTCTTTTATATAAAATTATGGCTGCCTTGTCTGTAAAATGGGCTAACAGTAGGATCTACCTCATTGAATTGTGGGGAAGATTAAATGAGTTGATGCATTTAAAGTGCTTAGAGGCCAGGTGTGGGAGCTCATGCCTGTAATCTCAGCAGTTTGGGAGGCTGGGGCAGGAGGAGGATCACCTGAGCCCAGGAGTTCAAGATCAGCCTGGGCAACATAGTGAAACCCCACCTCTACAAAAAAATACAAAAATTAGCTGGGCCTGGTGGCAAGGTGGGAGGCCAAGGTGGGAGGATCATGAGCCTTGGAGGTTGAGGCTACAGTGAGCCATGATTACACCACTGCACTCCAGCCTGGGCGACAGAGCAAGACCCTGTTTCAAAAACAAAAAAAAACAAAAAAAAAGTAGTACATATTATTAAATAATATTTTTTAAATGGGGAAGGTGTAAAAGGGATTTAAAAACACCTTGGGGCCGGGCGCAGTGGCTCACACCTGTGATTCCAGCACTTTGGGAGGCCGAGGCAGGCAGATCACGAGGTCAGGAGATCGAGACCATCCTGGCTAACACAGTGAAACCCCGTCTCTATTAAAAATACAAAAAATTAGCCGGGCATGTTGACGGGCGCCTGTGGTCCCAGCTATTTGGGAGGCTGAGGCAGGAGAATCACCTGAACCCAGGAGGTGGAGGTTCCAGTGAGTTGAGCTCGCGCCACTGCACTCCAGACTAGGCGACAGAGTAAGACTCTGTCTCAAAACAAACAAACAAACAAACAAAAAACACCTTGGATCCTTCTACCCAAAAATACTAATACCTTGTTAATGAATTTTACTTTAGGTATATGACTGCCAACGCATTTTGGTTTCTATCACCATTTGTGTTGGGAGAAAAAAATTCTCTTTCCAGATGACTAAAAAAGAAATAGGCCGGGCACAGTGGTTCATGCCTGTAATCCCAGCACTTTGGAAGGCCAGGGCGGAAAGCCTCACCTGAGGTCAGGAGTTCGAGACCAGCCTGGCCAACACGGTGAAACCCTGTCTCTACTAAAAATACAAAAAAATTAGCCAGGTGCAGTGGCACGCACCTGTAGTCTAGGCTATTCGGGAGGCTGAGGCTGGAGAATCGCTTGAACCCGGGAGGCAGAGGTTGCAGTGAGCCAAGATCACTCCACTGCACTCTAGTCTGGGCAACAGAGCGAGACTTTGCCTCAAAATAAAAAAAGAAAGATTAAATTTTAGGGACAAAGCTTATTGAAAAGTATGTCGCAAATGTGTATTTAGAATTCTCATCTCCTCTGAGTTAATTGGAGACCCTCTGCCTTTCCACTTCATACAGGAAATCTAGGAATCTCTCTTACTGTTTACAGATTGAGAAAACAGTCAGCTTGTATAAGTTTATGTTTACTTAATATTCTTATTTTCTACAGCTGCACAGTTGGGGATCTTCAAACCAAGATAGATGGCTTGGAAAAGACTAACTCAAAGCTTCAAGAAGAGGTTTGTAAGTTTTATTGAAATTTTTAGACAAAACAGAATGACCCAAGGTTAAGAGAATCTGTGTAGTCGGTCTGCAATAGCAGAGCTTCCTGCTGGTAGGAAGGGGACTTGCTAGCCTCCAGCTATCCCACGTGGACAGGAGAATGTCTGTGTTCTGCCCTGTCCGAGGCTCCCAGTGAGACACCGCAGCGGATCACGAGCCAGTTCTAAGTGACTTAGATTTTATCACCTCAAAGTCATCCCATAGAAGGAAATTGTTCTTTGGAAGAGCCCAGCTTATGTTGTGGAAGTGCCATGTCTTCCTCTTTTTCTGCCCTTCCCATGATGCCGTGTGCCTCCCTGCTGCCCCAGAAAGCACAGACTCTGTCATAAGCCCACCCCTTCTGCTTTGGCCTCAGGAGCATGCAACCAGCCTCCCCACAGTGCGGTCTTTCTCTGCTTTCTCACTAGGAAGAGAGAATGAAAGGACAGGACAAAGGAGGGCTGAGCCGAGGAAGAGAGCTTGCTGCCAGCTGCCCGGCAGTCTCCTTGCTGGACACATCTTGTCTCCTGTTAGCAGGAGGGGGGTGCTCAGTCCTTCTGAGGCTTTCCACAGGTAGCAGTCCCCGGCTGCCCAGGCCTCCCACCTAGAAGGACAAGGGCTCTGAGAGGGGCTTGAGAAGGAACACCTCCACGGCATGGAGGTGGGTTACAGCAGAGAAGAGAGCCTCAGAGCCCATCTCTGTAATGAGGGACCCCGTGTAAGCCTCCCTTAAAGCTGACTGCTCCCTCCTGAGGCGCCAGCCCTGAAAGGCCTTCAGGAAAGGAGCTCAGGTTTGTGTGAGTAGAAGGAAATTCAAGACGGTGTCACAGATGGGGGTGTCATGGGAGAAGCTTCATGGAACTTAGGATTGGAGGCTTCACAGTCACCTTGGTAGGCAGGCCTTTGAGCCTCAGGTCAGGCAGGTCGGTGGTTGAGCCTTACTTTTGTCACCTCCAAATTAGGTAATAATACATACTTTACTGTTGCAAAGATTAAGACGAATATCTTGTAAATGTGCTTAGGACAACACTTGCCACGTGGGAGCACTCGAGTTGTTTGATTTTAGAACAAGCAGATTCCCTGCATCTCAGTCAAGATGGCGTGCTTTGATGAAGCTCCTATTTAGCTTTTGAAACTAAGCAGAGTTATGTGGGGTTTTTCTGCTTTTTGAGACAGGGTCTCACTCTGTCACCCAAGCTGGAGTGCAGTGGCACAGTCATAGCTTACTGTAACCTCAGACTTCTGGGCTCAAGAGACCCTCCTGCCTCAACCTCCCAGTAGCTGGGACTACAGGTACACACCACCAACACCTGGCTAATTTTTTAACTGTTTGTAGAGACGGGATCTCGCTTTGTTGTTCAGGCTGGTCTCAAACTCCTAGGCTAAAGTGACCCACCCACCTTGGCCTCCCAAAGTGCTAGGATTACAGACATGAGTCACTGAGCCCAGCTTCGGTTATGTTTTCTTTTTTCTTTCTGTTTTTTTTTTTTTTTTTTTGAGACAGAGTCTTGCTCTGTCTCCCAGGCTGGAGTGCAGTAGTGACGTGATCTCCACTCACTGCAAGCTCCCAAGCTCCGCCTCCCGGGTTCACGCCATTCTCCTGCCTCAGCCTCCCGAGTAGCTGGGACTACAGGCGCCCACCACCACGCCCGGCTAAATTTTTTTTTTTTTTTTTTTAGTAGAGATGGCATTTCGCCATGTTAGCCAGGATGGTCTCAATCTCCTGACCTCGTGATCTGCCCACCTCGGCCTCCCAAAGTGCTGGGATTACAGGCGTGAGCCACTGCACCCAGCTAGGTTATGTTTTCTTTAAAGGCAAATGATTGTAATAGAAAATGTGCTTCAGGCAGGTGTGGTGGCTCATGCCTGTAAATCCCAGCTCTTTGGGAGGCCAAGGTGGAAGACTTGCTTGAGCCCAGCAGTTTGAGACCAGCCTGGGCAACATGGCAACACCCTGTCTCTACAAAAAATTTAAAAGTTAGCTGTGGTGACACACACCTGTACTCCCAGCTACTCGGGAGGCTGAGGCGAGAGGATCACTTGAGCCTAGGAGTTGGAGGCTGCAGTGAGACAGAGTAACACCCTGTCTCAATTAAAAAAAACAAAGAAATGTGCTTAATGAAAAGCATAGCCCTCTTCAGGGTGTGCTCTCTGCATCTCCAGAGAGTGGAATGGGAATTAGCTTATGGTTTTTGCCTGCTTCTTCCCTTCGAGCAAGTAACACGCCCTTTCAAGCCTTGGTGTTTCTTTTTTTGGGCACAGCAGTTATGTGTAGAAACCCCAGGCCTGGGTTCTGAGTCTAAGTGGAGAGGAATTCTCAGGGGGTGTAGACACTGTTGACAGAGAAAGTGAGGAGTTCAGTGCTTCAAGGTCCCTCCACTAGTGAATGATGCCGAGAGCCAGCCAAGCACCAAGGACAGAGATCTTGCTTCTTTCCTCCCAGCTGCACCTTCCTCTCTGCAAGCTGTGTGATGAGGCTGGAATGAGGAGGGGTGGGTTGGTGTGTTTACTCATCTGCCTTGCCTCTTGCGACAGCCTCTCCTTAGGCAGGTCCCAGACAGCGTCCTGCTTCTCTATGCTTTTCCCTCAGCCATGAGAAGTCCTTCCAGGGGAATAAGAGGTCCTCTTGGGCATGTATCTTCAATGATTTGTTTTTTATTCCTCCCTGCAAATTCTTTAATTCTCCCTCTAGTGATTTAAATATACTTTTACCGATCATTAGCTAGAAAAACTGGAAAGAAAGAAGAGTCAGGAAAAAAGCCCATAACCCCTTTACTAAGTGACAACTTTCTTGTCATTTTATTATTTGGTTTGTATTGTTCCCAACTTTTCTTTTTTCTTTTTTGAGACAGGCTGTGGCTTTGTCACCCAGGCTGGAGTGCAGTGGCATGATCTCAGCTCACTGCAACCTCCGCCTCCGGGCTTAAGCCATCCTCCCACCTCAGCCTCCTAAGTAGCTGGGGTTACAGGCATGAGACATCACTCCTGGCTGATTTTTGTGTTTTTTGTAGAGATGGGGTTTCACCATGTTGCCCAGGCTGGTCTCGAACTCCTGGGCTCAAGCAGTCCACCCACCTCAGCCTCCCAAAGTGCTGGAATTACAGGTGTGAGCCACTGCACCCAGCCACTCCATCTTTTCTTAAGCATTTTTAACCTAGTTGATTTTTCTTAATACAGGTGAGAGCATACCATATAACCTTTTTTCCTTATTAGTATTATATCTTAAGTATGTTCTCAAGTGATTAAAAGCTTTTGTAAACATTTTATTGACTACATGTTTGTTTTGTGCTTCCACTATGATGTAACTATTTCCCTAATAGTGAACATTCAGGCTGTTTCTAATTTTTTGTGTCTATAAATCTTTGTCCACATTCAGCAGTATGCTATCGTTTTTGTAGAGGGAGAAAATCTGGAGAGGGCAGAGATGGCTAGGGGCAAGGGCGGAGAGAGATTTTACTACATACATTTTCATGTCTTTGGAATTTGGAACCATGTGTTATTACCTATTGAAAACAAGGAAATAAAATATCAAACCTGTGAACATACATTGTCAACTGTGAAGATGCTAAATTAATGTTTTTAATTTGAACAGTAAGATTAATTTTGATGTTAAGAACTGTAAAAATTTTCCTTAATCAGCTTTCAGCTGCAACAGACCGAATTTGCTCACTTCAAGAAGAACAGCAGCAGTTAAGAGAACACAATGAATTAATTCGAGAAAGAAGTGAAAAGAGTGTAGAGGTGAGAAATTGACCTACATTTGGGCAGCGTGTTCCTCACTCAGACACACCTATTGTCAATCTCTAGCTCATGGCTTAACAACAACCCAGTCTTCAGAATGCAAAGGTGCCTTGCTTATGTCAGAAAGGGCCTCTCACCGCCGTCCCTGCCCACATCACTCTCAGACCACCTGGATCCCTTGGACGGGGACTCCCTGCATGGCCTGTGGGCCTTTGCATGCCAAAGTTCCTACTCGTTCTTCAGCATCCACTCACCTGCCATGTCCTCCATGATGTCATCCCAGGAGCCGTGGGCGGGCCTGGGCCATCCTCCTGTATTCCCATTGCTCTTTGTGTCCTTCCATGATACAGTCCCTTTGCTGTTTTGTAGAATTGTTGGCTTGCAGCTCTATCACATGATGACTTGAGGATAGAAACCGTATCTGGGCCGGGCACGGTGGCTCACACCTGTAATCCCAGCACTTTGGGAGGCTGAGGCGGGCGGATCACGAGGCCAGGAGATCGAGACTGTCCTGGCTAACACAGTGAAACCCCGTCTCTACTAAAAATACAAAACAATTAGCTGGGCGTGGTGGCAGGCGCCTGTAGTCCCAGCTGCTCGGGAGGCTGAGGCAGGAGAATGGTGTGGACCCGGGAGATGGAGCTTGCAGTGAGCTGAGATTGTGCCACTGCACTCCAGCCTGGGCCATAGAGCGAGACTCCGTCTCAGAAAAAAAAGACCATATCTGATTCACTTCTAAATTCACTCAGTGCTAAAAACATGTTCATAAGTACTGGATGATGAGTTGAATGAGGGTTTTTCCCGCGAATGGAGTCTTGTTCTGTTTTTGTTGTTGTTGTTGTTGTTTGTTTGTTTCTAGACAGTCTCGCTCTGTTGCCCAGGCTGGAGTGCATTGGCATGATCTCGACTCACTGCAAGCTCCGCCTCCCGGGTTCACGCCATTCTCCTGCCTCAGCCTCCCAAGTAGCTGGGACTACAGGCGCCTGCCACTACGCCCAGCTAATTTTTTTCTATATTTTTAGTAGAGACGGGGTTTCACCATGTTGGCCAGATGGTCTGGATCTCCTGACCTCGTGATCCGCCTGCCTCGGCCTCCCAAAGTGCTGGGATTACAGTCATGAGCCACCGCACCCAGCCAAGTCTTGTTCTGTTTTAAAGAAAATTAAATTTAAATTGCTTTATGAATGTAACTTTTTCTTTTTTGGAAACAGAGTCTTGCTCTCTGTCACCCAGGCTGGAATGCAGTGGCGTGATCTTAGCTCACTGCAACCTCCACCTCCCGGATTCAAGCGATTTTCCTGCCTCAGCCTCCCAAGTAGCTGGAATTATAGGCACATGCCACCACACCCGACTAATTTTTGTATTTTTAGTAGAGACAGGGTTTCACCATGTTGGCCAGGCTGGTGTCAAACTCCTGACCTCAGGTGATCCTCCCGCCTTGGCCTTCCAAAGTGCTGGGATTACAGGCGTGAGCCACCACACCCAGCCTATGAACTTAACTTTTCAAATATCTATTGACTTATTCTCATTCTTCTTTTTTTTGTTTTTTTCTTTGGTGGGGGGATGGAGTCTTGCCCTGTCGCCCAGGCTGGAGTGCAGTGGCACGATCTTGGCTCACTGCAAGCTCTGCCTCCCGGGTTCATGCCATTCTCCTGCCTCAGCCTCCCAAGTAGCTGGGACTACAGGTGCCCACCACCACGCCCAGCTAATCGTTTGTATTTTTAGTAGAGACGGGGTTTCACCGTGTTAGCCAGGATGGTCTCGATCACCTGACCTCGTGATCCGCCCGCCTCGGCCTCCCAAAGTGCTGGGATTACAGGCGTGAGCCAACGCGCCCAGCCAAATTTTAACCTTTTTCTACCATGCTTAAAAAATAAAAATTACCTTACATTTTTTTAAATTGTGGTATATTTTGAAATACTTCATAATTAGCTTGCTTTCCATAAGCAAACAATTCCTCTTGGTGTCCTTGTTTGATACAGATAACAAAACAGGATACCAAAGTTGAGCTGGAGACTTACAAGCAAACTCGGCAAGGTCTGGATGAAATGTACAGTGATGTGTGGAAGCAGCTAAAAGAGGAGAAGAAAGTCCGGTTGGTGAGTGTGCAAGACCAAGTGTCTTTAGAAAGAGTTTCCCAGTAGTGTTAATTCTGTCAACACTTTTCATAGACATGCTTCACCGTCCTGATGGTCATGGAAAGTCAGAAGCTGTTCATTAAAAAAAATTTTTTTAAGTCTATGGTTACAACTCAGTTGTGCATTGTCACTCATATTTTTTCCCATTTTATAAATATTTTTTGTTTGTTTATTTGTTTGGGTTTTTTTTCAAGACGGAGTCTCACTCTGTTGTCCAGGCTGGAGTGTGGTGGTGCGATCTTGGCCCACTGCAACCTCTGCCTCCTGGGTTCAAGCAGTTCTCTGCCTCAGCATCCCGAGTAGCTGGGATTGCAGGCACCCACCACCACACCCGGCTAATTTTTTGGTTTTTGGTTTTTTTTTTGAGATGGAGTTTCACTCTTGTCGCCCAGGCTAGAGTGCAGTGGCGCGATCTCGGCTCACTGCAACCTCTGCCTCCCAGGTTCAAGCAATTCTCCTGCCTCAGCCTCCAGAGTAGCTGGGACTACAGGCATACGCCACCATGCCTGGCTAATATTTGTATTTTTAGTAGAGACGGGGTTTCACCATGTTGGCCAAAATGTTCTCCATCTCCTGACTTTGTGATCCGCCCGCCTGAGCCTCCCAAAGTGCTGGGATTACAGGCCTGAGCCACCGTACCCGGCCAGTTTTTTGTATTTTTAGTAGAAACGGAGTTTCACCATCTTGGGCAGGCTGGTCTTGAACTCCTGACCTCGTGATCCACCTGCCTCGGCGTCCCAAAGTGCTGGGATTACAGGCGTGAGCCACTGCGCCTGGCCATTTTATAAATCTTTTACAGGGATTGCTATGAGACCAGATTAATGGTTTCTTTGACAATACAATTCTCTCAGTCATAACCTCTGGCCTATTTATTTCCACTCAACCTGTGCATCAGTGACCAGAGTTACTTGTAAACACTGTTCTTGTACCTGCTTTATTTCTTTGCTTCTTTGCATGGATGCAGGGAAACATGTCCTGGGTCAGGACAGAACCATTTCGAAATGGTTGCACTTTTGTTGCTATAAACTAGCAAACCATTCCAGAAATTCTAACATTGCACTATCAGATCCTTTCCAGCACTCAGACGAGACAGATATTCTTTGAGAACGTGCATTCTGATCTGTGGGTATGGAAAACATGGTTGCTGGAACCTAGGCTCATCCTGCCACTGACCAGCTTTCTGTTGACTTGACGCGGAGCCAGTTTTAACCGTGCAGTGAGGGAAAGGGGAAACAACATCTACTCCTGCCCCAGACAGACTCTTTTCAATCTCCCTAAGCTATTCTCACCTTCAGTTTGTTTGTTTTGTTTTGGTTTGTTTTTTTCTTTAAGACAGTCTCACCCTGTCACCCAGGCTGGAGTGCAATGGTGGTGTGATTTCGGCTCACTGCAACCTCCGCCTCCCGGATTCAAGCAATCCTCCTGCCTCAGCCTCCTGAGTAGCTGGGATTACAGGCGCATGCCACCACACCCAGCTAATTTTTGTATTTTTAGTAGAGATGGGGTTTCGCCATCTTGGCTAGGCTGCTCTCGAACTCCTGGCCTCAAGTGATCCGCCCACCTCAGCCTCCCAAAGTGCTGAGGATTACAGGCATGAGTCACCACACCCAGCCTTCAGTTTGTATTTTAAGCGTTACCTGAGATTCAACCCCAGTTAAATACATTTCTGTGATCTATTTTAATAACATTTTCCTTGTAAATATCCTTTTAAGGAACTGGAAAAAGAACTGGAGTTACAAATTGGAATGAAAACCGAAATGGAAATTGCAATGAAGTTACTGGAAAAGGACACCCACGAGAAGCAGGACACACTCGTTGCCCTCCGCCAGCAGCTGGAAGAAGTCAAAGCGATTAATTTACAGATGTTTCACAAAGCTCAGGTGGGAGCTGGCGTTGTGTCCATAGCACAGCCTGGTCTCTGCTGCTCGCCAGTCTTGTGTCATTCTTCTTACAGAATGAGCGAGTAGACACATAGAGCCCCTTGTATGTGTCAGACCTGCTCCTAGGACCTATTATGATTTTGATCCTCATGGCAGTCCCTGAGAAATGGGGGGAAATGTAAGTGACAAGGCAGAGCCAAGTCACTAAGTCACATGCCCCTGGTGACATAGCTCCTAAGGGGAGACGTGGGTCTTTTTAACCCAAACCCAAACTTTGTCCATCCACCTTCACTGTCCCTCCACTGTCTGTTTTCTTCTATTTCAACGATTTATTGTTTATACCAAGCATGGAGGACAGAATTAAAGACGTCATTTAGAGCCAGGCACGGTGGCTCACGCTTGTAATCCCAGCACTTTGGGAGGCCGAGCAGGCAGACCACGAGGTCAGGAGTTTGAGACTAGCCTGGCCAGCATGGTGAAACACCGTCTCTGCTAAAAATACAAGAATTAGCCGGGCATGGAGGTGCACGCCTCTAATCCCAGATACTCAGAAGGCTGAGGCAGGAGAATTACTTGAACCCGGGAGACAGAGGTTGCAGTGAGCCGAAATCATGCCGTTGCACTCCAGCCTGGGCAACAGAGCGCAACTCCAACTCGGGGGGAAAAAAAAAAAAAAGTCATTTAGTATTGTCTTTTCAAACTTTGCCACTAAGTTAATCTTTCTGAGTCTTCCGGGCCACATAGGTAGCTGGTTGCCTCTCCTGTGTCATTTCAGGGTGGTCCAAGGGAACTGTCCCAGACAGAACCAATCATGCCAGATTTTGAAAAACAGCATCTAGTCCAGGCGTGGTGGCTCACACCTGTAATCCCAGCACTCTGGGAGGCCAAGGCAGGCAGATCACGACGTCAGGTGTTCGAGACCAGCCTGGTCAACATAGTGAAATCCCATCTCTACTAAAAATACAAAAAATTAGCTGGGGGGTGGTGGCGGGCGCCTGTAGTCCCAGCTGCTTGGGAGGCTGAGGCAGGAGAATCCCTTGAACCTGGGAGGCGGAGGTTGCAGTGAGCCAAGATCGCGCCACTGCACCCCAGCCTGGTGACAGAGCAAGACTCCATCTCAAAAGAAAAAAAAAAAAGGAAGAAAAAAATAGGAAGAAAATAGTTTCACCCTCCTGATAAATCATCTATTCTTTTTTTTTTTTTTGAGATGGAGTCTCGCTCTGTCACCCAGGCTGGAGTGCAGTGGTGCAATCTCCGGTTACTGCAACCTCCGCCTCCTGGGTTCAAGCGATTCTCCTGCCTCAGCCTCCTGAGTAGCTGGGACTACATGTGCCCACCACCATGCCCAGCTAATTTTTGTATTTTTAGTAGATACGGAGTTTCACCATGTTGGTCAGGATGGTCTCAAACTCCTGACCTCGTGATCCACCTGCCTCGGCCTCCCAAAGTGCTGGGATTACAGGCGTGAGCCACTGACCGGCCCATAATTTCCCTTTTTTTAGCTCAATCTTTTCTAGCAATATGCTATTTGGTTTCCAGATACGAGGTGTTTCTAGCTGTTCTTTTGTTATTAATGTCTGATTTTATTACATTAAGGTAAGAGAATACAGTCTGTATGTTATTTTTCAGGAATTTATTAGGACTTTTGTCGTCAGGCTTTTTTTTTTTTTTGAGATAGAGTCTCACGCTGTCGGCCAGGCTGGAGTGCGGTGGCACAATCTTGGCTCACTGCAACCTCTGTCTCCCAGGCTCAGGCAATTCTCCTGCCTCAGCCTCCCGAGTAGCTGGGATTACAGGCATCTGCCACCACGCCTGGCTAAGTTTTGTATTTTTAGTAGAGACGGGGTTTCAGCATGTTGGCCAGGCTGGTCTTGAACTCCTGACCTCAGGTAATCCGCCCGCCTTGGCCTCCCAAAGTGCTGGGATTATAGGCGTGAGCTACCACGTCCCGCCTGTCTTCAGGCTTTTTAAGGGTGTCTCTTGTACACACACAGGAACACACAGTGCCCCCTCCTGGCCACTCGGTGTCTGTCATGGCTAAAAGCTGTACTTAGAGAAAAGCACACAGATGGTGTGTGTGAACCCAGTTGCACCCCTCATTTGCTCTTCACCTTCATCCAGTCGCTTTCTTCTGAGTTTCTCAGTGGGAAAAGTGGGGTGAGAGCATCTTCCTTGAGAACCATTCAGGGCTCAGATGAACTAGTGGATGTGCCTGGCACATGGGGACAGCTGGCAAACACTGAGCCTGACCCGACTCTGGAACACGCTGTCAAAAAGGAGCAAAGACTCCCGGACCTCCCTCTCTACCTTTCCTTCTGTTGACAAAGCTGAGAGCCTTGAGTCAGTTTGTCTTCCAGGGCTCTGGGGAAGAGCAGCAATTGGTAGAATACTCTTGAAAGTGTCACAAAGGTACAAGGTTAACAAATATGGCCGGGCGCGGTGGCTCATGCCTGTAATCCTAGCACTTTGGGAGGCCGAGGCAGGTGGATCACGAGGTCAGGAGATTGAGACCATTCTGGCTAACATGGTGAAACCCCGTCTCTACTAAAAATACAAAAAATTAGCCAGACGTGGTGGCAGGCGCCTGTAGTCCCAGCTACTTGGGAGGCTGAGGCAGGAGAATGGCGTGAACCCGGGAGGCGGAGCTGGCAGTGAGCCAAGATCACGCCACTGCACTCTAGCCTGGGTGACAGAGCAAGGCTCTGTCTCAAAAAAAAAAAAAAAAAAAAAAAAAAAGCAAATAAGCCCTGTTTGTAATCCAGAGCAGGTGCAAGGATGTGGGACAGGCAGAGTATGAACCCTTCCTTTGCTTTTGTAGAATGCAGAGAGCAGTTTGCAGCAGAAGAATGAAGCCATCACATCCTTTGAAGGAAAAACCAACCAAGTTATGTCCAGCATGAAACAAATGGAAGAAAGGTAATCACTTCCCCCTGGCAGATATTCTCGGGAAGGCGCTGAGCATTCCCTGGGCCTGGAGACTTATTCAGAGTCCCTCTCCAAAGTGCAGGGGAGAGGCTGGGCGCGGTGGCTCACGCCTGTAATCCCAACACTTTGGGAGGCCGAGGCGGGAGGATCACTTAAGGTCAGAAGTTCAAGAACAGGCTGGCCAACATGGTGAAACCCTGTCTTTACTAAAAATACAAAAAATTAGCTGGGCATGGTGGCACACGCCTGTAATCCCAGCTACTTGGGAGGCTGAGGCAAGAGAATTGCTTGAACCCAGGAGGCAGAGGTTGCAATGAGCCAAGATCATGCCATTGCACTCCAGCCTGGCCAACAGGGAGAGACTCTGTCTCTAAAGAAAAAAAAAAAAAAAAAAAGCCAGGCACGGTGGCTCATGCCTGTAATCCTAGCACTTTGGGAGGCTGAGGCAGGTGGATCACAAGGTCAGGAGATCGAGACCATCCTGGCTAACACAGTTAAGGCCTGTCTCTCCTAAAAATACAAAAAATTAGCCGGGCGTGGTGGCACGCACCTGTAGTCCCAGCTACTCAGGAGGCTGAGGCAGGAGAATCACTTGAACCTGGGAGGTGGACGTTGCAATGAGCTGAGATCGAGCCACTGCACTCCAACGTGGGCAACAGAGCAAGACTCCATCTCAAAGGAAAAAAAAAAAAAAAACTCTCAAAGCTCAGCAGTAAACAAACAATCCAATAGAAAAATGGGCACAGGCTGGGCGTGGTGGCTCACGCCTATAATCCCAGCACTTTGGGAGGCCAAGGTGGGTGGATCGCTTGAGGCCAGGAGTTGGAAGACCAGCCTGGCCAACATGGTGAAACCCCATCTCCACTAAAAATACAAAAATTTGCCAGGTATAGTGGTGCACGCCTGTAATCCCAGCTGCTTGGAGGGAGGCTGTGGCAGAAGAATCGCTTGAACCCGGGAGGCGGAGGTTGCAGTGAGCCAAGATCATGCCATTGCACTCCAGCCTGGGCAACAAGAAAGAAACTTCATCTCAAAACAAAACAAAAAAAGGAGGGGGCAAAAGACTTGAAACAGATACTTCATCAAAGACAACATATGGACAGCAAAAAAGTACATGAGATGATATTCAGATCATGAGCCACTAGAGAAGTGAGTGGCACAATCCCACCACACATCTGTTAGGGCAGCTACGGTTTCTTTTTGGTTTTTTGTTTGTTTGTTCTTGTTTTTTTTTTTTTTTTTTTTGAGCCAGAGTTTCGCTCTTGTTGCCCAGGCTAGAGTGCAATGGTGCGATCTCAGCTCACTGCAATCTCTACCTCCCAGGTTCAAGCAATTCTCCTGCCTCAGCCTCCCAAGTAGCTGGGATTACAGGTGCCTGCCACCATACCCGGCTAATTTTGTATTTTTGTAGAGATGGGGTTTCTCCATATTGATCAGGCTGGTCTCGAACTCCCGACCTCAGGTGATCTGCCCACCTAGGCCTCCCAAAGTGCTGGGATTATAGGCATGAGCCACCACGCCTGGCCAGCTACTGTTTCTTTAATGACAATACCAAGTGCTGATGAGGACACGGAGCTAATGGATCTCTCATACTTTATTGGTAGGAATGCAAAATGGTGCAACCACTCAGGAAAACAGTTTCTCAAGAAGCTAAACGTCCTCTTACCATATGATCCAAATAGAAATGAAACTTATGTCCACACCAAAACCAGTACATATGTTTATAGCAGCTCTGTTCATAACTGCCAAAAGCTAGAAGCAATCCCAATTGTTCTGCATTGGGTGATGGATAAACAAAGTGGTACGTCTGTGCGGTGAAGTATGACTCAGCTGTAGAAAGGAATGAACCACTGCCCTTTCAGAACATTCAGAGAGGAAACAAAAGGCATGAACCATTGATATACATGGAAACTTGGATTGATCTCCAAGACATTATTCTGAGAAAAAGTCAGTCTCAAGGTTATATAATGTATAATTACATTGAGATTACATTCTCAAAAAGCCAAAGCCATATTGTTGCAGAACAGATGAGTGGTTGCCAGGGGCTGAGGTGGGGAGTTTTGGGAGTGGTGGAACTCTCCTGTATTCTGATTGTGGTGGAGCTGAATCTCCACGTGTTAAAACTGACAAGAGTTAATTTTGCTGTATGTTAATTTTAAAAATGAATTTCAGCCAGCAAAAGTCATCCTTTCCTTACAAAGATTTGCTTCATTTGCACTCTTGCTGGTGTCGCATCCAGGTTGCAGCACTCGGAGCGGGCGAGGCAGGGGGCTGAGGAGCGGAGCCACAAGCTGCAGCAGGAGCTGGGCGGGAGGATCGGTGCCCTGCAGCTGCAGCTCTCCCAGCTGCACGAGCAATGGTAGGGGCCCTGCAGGGAGCCTGGGCTGGGGTGTGGCTCAGGAGGGACTGGGAAGAACTGGGGGCAGGTGGTATCCTGCTTCAGCACGAACGGGGGGAGGGAGGGCGGGGGGGGGGGAGGTGGTATCCTGCTTCAGCACTCACCGCTGCAGGGTTCCTATGTTATCCCTAGGGAGCTCCCTCCCCACAGGGCTCCTCACGTGGTCCAGCTCGCCTCCAGAAGATCTGGCCACTCTCAAACCATGGTCCCAGGTCACAGCCTGTATCACCCTTAACCACCCTTTCTAAAAAGAAACAGCTTTGTCAGTGTTGAACAGAAAGTCACCTTTCACCTAGCCTTTTGCTGATGCAAGCTTCATATAATTTTGTGCACAGTTCATCTACAGATTTTTTATTTTTTAAAGTCTCACTCTGTCATCCAGGCTGGAGTGCAGTGGTGCGGTCTCAGCTCACTGCAACCCCCACCTCCTGGGCTCAAGCGATTCTTGTGCCTCAGCCTCCTGAGTAGCTGGGACTACAGGTGTACATCAACACACCCGGCTAATTTTTGTGTTTTGTTTTGTTTTTTTTGAGACAGAGTCTCACTCTCTTGCCCAGGCTGGAGTGCAGTGGCACGATCTCGGCTCACTGCAACCTCCACCTCCCAGGTTCGTGCCATTCTCCTGCCTTAGCCTCCCGAGTAGCTGGGACTACAGGCATCAGCCACCACACCTGGCTAATTTTTTGTATTTTTAGTAGAGATGGGGTTTCACTGTGTTAACCCAGGATGGTCTCGATCTCCTCACCTCGTGATCCTCCCGTCTCGGCCTCCCAAAGTGCTGGGATTACAGGCATGAGCCACTGCGCCCAGCCTAATTTTTGCATTTTTATTAGAGACAGGGTTTTGCCATGTTGGCCAGGCTGGTCTCAATCTTCTGGCCTCAAGTGATCCACCCGTCTCAGCCTCCCAGAATGCTGGGATTACAAGTGTGAACCACCGTGCCTGGCCTATAGATTTTTTGAGATAATATATATGCCAGGTTAAAAGCCTGATGTTGAGAGAAGAGAGAAGAGACATCTTTATTCCCACAAAGAGAGAGCAGACTCCAGACGGTCCAGCAGTGCCCCCAGGGCCACTCAGCTGGTAAAGGGCGGAGTCAGCTTCAGGCTGAGGCTCCCTCCTGGCCTTCTCCCTCCAGGATCCTTCATTGTCAGTCTGGCTGTAGGTTTTAGAAAGCAGAATGAGGCCGGGCGCGATGGCTCACGCCTGTAATCCCAACACTTTGGGAGGCCGAGGCAGGGAGATCACGAGGTCAGGAGTTCAAGACCAGCCTGGCCAACATGGTGAAACGTCATCTCTACTAAAAATACAAAAAATTAGCTGGGCGTGGTGGCGTGTGCCTGTAATCCCAGCTACTAGGGAGGCCGAGGCAGGAGACTCGCTTGAACCCAGGAGGCAGAGGTTGCAGTGAGCCAAGATGGCGCCATTGCACTCCAGCCTGGGCGACAGAGCAAGACTCCGTCTCAAAAAAAAACAAAAAGCAGAATGAATTGGCCAGTGAGGTGGCTCATGCCTGTAATCTCTGCACCTTGGGAAGCTGTGGCGGGAGGATCACTTGAGCCCAGGAGGTCAAGGCTGCAGTGAGCTGAGGTTGCGCCACTGCACTCCAGCTGGGGTGACAGAGCTAGACCCTGTCTCAAAAAAAGAAAAGAATGAATTTTGAGCTTCTTTCCTCAGGTCTCCATGTCAGGGGAGGGTTCTGCTTACATGGTCTAAGTGTTCTCGAGCTCTCTTCCTTCTCCCCTGTGCCTGCAGGCCGTTCTCTCCCTGGTTCCTGCTCTTTCTTGTGGAAGGGCAGGTGACCCTGGGGGAGAGGGAAGTGTTGCCGAAGGCTTTAGATGCTCAAGAGGCAATTCAGAGACTTCCCTGTTTCCTGGGCGGTGAATTGGGTTGTGGATCTTCCGTGAAAGTCTCCCACTGAGACTAACTCAAGTTCATTTTGGGAAAACAGCTCAAGCCTGGAGAAAGAATTGAAATCAGAAAAAGAGCAAAGACAGGCTCTTCAGCGCGAATTACAGCACGAGAAAGACACTTCCTCTCTACTCAGGACGGAGCTGCAACAAGTGGAAGGACTGAAAAAGGTGAGGTGGGCCATCCCGGGAGAGGAGAGCCTCTGGCAGCCTCCAGAAACCCCTAACATGCTCCGGGCAGGCTCCTCTCCCCGCACCCTTTGTGTGGGGGCCAGGCGGCTCCAGGGTGTGGGGAGGCTGTTAGGGAGCTCCTGTTTTAGGAGCATAAGACAAAGACAAATCATAAACCACTAAGCCTGCTGGCAGCTCAGATAGAGGCGAGTGCCATGAAGAGAATAAAGCAGAACAATGTCCTCACCCATGTGCAAGGGGCCTGGGGAGGGAGCGACCGGTGAGCAGAGGCTCCAGTGAGTTATGCCCTGCAAAGCACCTCTTGGGTGGAGACTGCAGGAGCAGACAGGAGTGTGAGGAGCAAAGAGGAGGCCTCAGGCGGCAGGCAGGAGGAAGCCCTTCATGGGCCCTGGGAGCCAGGGGAAGGAACGTGGGTTTATTTTAGCAGAGTGGGCAGCTGGTGGAGGGACAGGATCCGTTTCGTTTGCGGATGGTCATTGGCTCCTGTGTGGAGTGGGTGGTAGGCTCGCAGGAGAGGAGGCTGGGAGGAACCAGTAAACATCTCCTACCACATGCCAGCCTCACCTCAGCCACTGTGCCCAGGGTCGGGTCATCCCTGGGAAGCAGACCGACCCCAGCCCTCCACTTCCCCCACATCACCTCAGTTCCGTGGAGGACCCTGTCACTTGGAGGCATGGCCTGGATGCTGTGGGCTTCAGAGGGCGAGAGAAGTGGGGTCCAGCAGGCCTTCACTGTCTGGCTGTGGAACTGGAGCTCCCAGGAAACTCCGAGGCCGTGTGGAACATTTGCCCTAATGTAAAATCATCGGCTGTTTTCCCAGAGGGGAGGAGGCTCTGCGATCCTGGATGGAGCTGACTGCAGCCTGGGGCGCTTTGGGGGGCTCCTCCCACGTGGGAATGGCATGCCCTCTTCTCAGGCCCCTGCGCTGCCGAGCGCTGCAGGAAATCTGAGCCCAAAGCAGGCTTCCCCTCGGCACCTGCCCCGGAGGGGCCTTCAGGGCCAGGGTGGCTTCTGGACCTGGATTTTGTTGCGTTGAACGTGGTAATGGACACACTGCACGATTCGAGCGAGTCAGGAAAGGCCCTTTTGATTTCCATTGGAAATTGCCTGGAGTTGTTGGGGAAGGGAGAGCTTGCTCAAGAGCCAGCTCAGGCTTGGAGAGTGGAAGGGAGGAAGTGGAGGGCAGAAGAGGACTTTCAGAAAGTCCCGCCTCATCACGGGGCATACCTCCTTTATTCTGCTTCAGAATGCTTCCGTCAAAAGATTCGAATTACACAATTACAGCCCGCCCCAACAATAGGAACAAAACAATGTCTAATATCCCCAGTTAAGCCACAGCTTTGTGCTTTGCGCTTTGCGAGCCTGTGCACAGAAGCAGAAGCTACGGCACAGGGTGTGCAGAGAGCCACCCCGCCACTCGGGCCCGAGCTCCACCGCTGCTCCCAGTGGTCCTAGAAACCCCAGTTACTTTCTGGGTCTCCATCCTGGCCTTAACAGACTGCCTCAAGGTGCACTGGCCCCAGGTGTCAGTGCCGTTGCCCCCTGGGGAGCTCCCTCCGTGCAGGGCTCCTCACATGGTCTAGCCAGCCTCCAAGTGGTCTAGCCATGAAATGAGGTCCCAGGTCACCCCCTTCATCATCCTTGACCAGTGCTTTCCAAAAAAGCAGCTTTTTCAGAGTTTAACAGGAAACCACCTTTCAAACTAGTCTTTGCTGATGCAAGCTTCATGTGATTTTGTGTACAGTTCTTCTATAGATTTTTTGAGATAGCAGTCTGTTTTTTAAAATGTTTATCTTTTAAAAAGAAGCTCAAATAGGCAAAGCCTCATTTGTCCTATGATGGTAACTTTTTTTTTTTTTTTTTTTTTTGAGACGGAGTCTTGCTCTGTTGCCCAGGCTGGAGTGCAGTGGTGTGATCTCGGCTCACTGCAACCTCCGCCTCCCCAGTTCAAGCGATTCTCCTGCCTCAGCCTCCCGAGTAGTTGGGATTGCAGGCATGTGCCACCAATGCCCTGCTAATTTTTGTATTTTTAACTAAAGGAGGGGTTTCGCCATGTTGGCCAGGCTGGTCTTGAATGCCTGACCTCAGGTGATCCGCCCACCTCAGCCTCCCAGTGCTGGGATTACAGGTGTGAGCCACTGCGCCCAGCTGAGGGTAACTATTTTTAATGTGGCTGATGAATGTAACTATCCTGTCCCATGTCTCTGTCCCCAGCTGCAGAGCCCTCGTCGAGTGCTTGCCTTCTAGCTGCCCAGTGTCAAGAGTAAGCTAGCAAGAAATAATCTTGAATGACATTAATACAGGACTGCATTTTGCTCTTTTTTTGGTTTTGTTTTGTTTGAGATGGAGTCTCGCTCTGTCGCCCAGGCTGGAGTGCAGTAGCACGATCTCGGCTCACTGCAACCTCCGCCTCCCGGGTTCAAGCAATTCTCCTGCCTCAGCCTCCCAAGTAGCTGGGATTACAGGTGCCTGCCACCACACCCGGCTAATTTCTGTATTTTTAGTGGAGACAGGGTTGCACCATGTTGGCCGGGTTGGCCTCAAACTCCTGACCTCAGGTGATCCACCTGTCTTGGCCTCCCAAAGTGCTGGAAGTACAGGCATAAGCCACTGTGCCTGGCCACCTTTTGCTGTTGAAAAAACATTCTGATCTGCTTGTTGCTCTGGTTGCTAAATATTTTTTTTTTTTTTTTTTTTTTAAAAAAAGGCCAGTGCAGTGGCTCACGCCTGTAATCCCAGCACTTTGGGAGGCCGAGGCAGGCAGATCACGAGGTCAGGAGTTTGAGACCATCCTGGCCAACATGGTGAAACCCCGTCTCTACTGAAAATACAAAAATTAGCAGGGCATGGTGGCGGGCATCTGTAGTCCCAGCTACTTGGGAGGCTGAGGCAGGAGAATCGCTTGAACCCAGGAGGCGGAGGTTGCAGTGAGCCAAGATCGTGCCACTGCACTCCAGCCTGGCAACAGAGCAAGACTCTGTCTCAAAAAAAATAAAAAAACAAAGGACCGTGTAATCCTCTGTCCAGCATCTGGTTGGTTTGTTCATTTTAGGAGTTGCGGGAGCTTCAGGACGAGAAGGCAGAGCTGCAGAAGATCTGCGAGGAGCAGGAACAAGCCCTCCAGGAAATGGGCCTGCACCTCAGCCAGTAAGAACCCCACTCCCCTCGTCTGCCACTGCAGGCACACCAGGCTACCCACCACATCCCTCAGGCCCCAAACCTTCCTCCTTTTGGCGAACGGAGGGCGGGCCATTTCGGAGCTCGGTCCGCCGTTCACGGATGAGCTCTCAGGAAGCCCGGCCTCAGAGGGGCCCAGCACTGATCTCTGCTACCCACATGGGATGTCAGTGAGCTCTTAGTTAATTCAGGAAGCACGTTCATTCCTAGTGACCAGGACACTCCTGTTCCTTAGCTTCATATCCAGGGCCTGAGGGAACAGATGGGCAATGAGAGGATCGCTTGGTCAGCCTACAGTCAGGCCAGAGGGAGCAGGGCTGCTTTGGGAACGGAAGCCTGGCACAGTAGAGGTGCACTCACCCACCTTGCGCAGCACAGTCCCCTTCCTTTCGGGGAACTGGCCACTGCATCCGCCAGAGTCTGTCTGTCTCTGCTGCAGGTGCTGATGGGGTGCAGACCCTGGTAGTTCTGCTCCCCTCTGACTTGACAGCTCTCCTCCTTGGTGTCCCAGTCTAGATAGGTTGCTGTGGACGCCTGGGCCTTGGGGTGGATCACACTGCGGATTGTGGAACTTGTCCATTTGTGTGATGATTCTGCATTTTCAACGTAGTGGGTAGCTTTTCTCCTCGAGTCAGGGCTCATGGTTGCAAGTAACAGAAATCCAACTCAAAGTGGCTTAAGCAAAAGAAGCCATCAGGAATCGGTCTCTGTCTCCTACCTCTGCTATCCTGTCTGCCTCACAGGTGGGTCTGGACCCTGCAGGGGCAAAACAGCACTCAGCAAGGCCATCTATCAGAGGAACAAACTCCCTCTTCTTTGTGCATAGCTGCCAGGATCACCCGAGATTGACTCTGCTCCCGAGTACCCATGCCTGACATAAGCACCATGACCAAGGAGATGGGGCTCACGACCTCAGCACAGCCTGGTCCACACCAGAAATTTGTAGACTCTAGTACTATTAAGAAAATAGGCCGGGTGCGGTGGCTCACGCCTGTAATCTCAGCACTTTGGGAGACTGAGGTGGGCAGATCACCTGAGGTCAGGAGTTCGAGACCAGCCTGGCCAACATAGTGAAGCCCCGTCTCTACTAAAAATACAAAAATTAGCCAGGCATGGTGGGCACCTGTAATCCCAGCTACTTGGGAGGCTGAGACAGCAGCATCGCTTGAACCCGGGAGGCAGAGGTTGCAGTAAGCCGAGATTGCGCCACTGCACTCCAGCCTGGGCGACAAAAGTGAGAATCCATCTCAAAAAAAAACAATAGCTGGTCAAGGAATCTGATGTCTCTGGTGGGAATGCGGTCTGCCCACTCCCAGATGCAGGTGCTGGCCACTCGCCGTCTCTCCTGTGCCCCTTACCTTTCTAGACTATCCCATGGCCGCTGCTCCCTCCCCTCCCACCCTCCGCCCTGCCTGCCACCCACTCAGCTGAGTGCCCTGTGCTGCTCTCGTCTGGCCTGTCAACTTGCCATGCTCTGGCCCGTTCCTTCCCAACCCCCAGGGAGCTCCTTGAGGGATGCAAGGCCCAGTGTCTGTCCCCATGCTCAGAGCATAGGCCAGCTGTGAGGGCATCCCGAGAGCACTCACCAGAAGCAGACTTGGAACAGAGCTGGCGTGGAGCTGGCTTCTGGGGTTTGCAGCCAGTGTTTTCCTCTTTACATTGGATGGACAGCAAGGCAGTGTCACAGGTCCTCTCCTAGTGGACCATAGACCTCGAAACTGTGGTTGGTCTCTGATCTTTAAAATGTATCATTGTGGCCGGGTGTGGTGGCTCATCCCTGTAATCCCAGCCCTTTGGGAGGCTGAGGTGGGTGGATCACCTGAGGTCAGGAGTTTGAGACCAGCCTGACCAACGTGGAGAAACCCTATCTCTACCAAAAATATAAAATTAGCTGGGCATGGTGGAGCGCGCCTGTAATCCCAGCTACTCAGGAGGCTGAGGCAGGAGAATCGCTTGAACCTGGGAGGCGGAGGTTGCAGTGAGCCGAGATCACGCCATTGCACTCCAGCCTGGGCGATAAGAGTGAAACTCTTGTTGCACTTTGTGGCCCCCTGGCACTACCGGCTAACCTAGTTTCCAAATCCCAGTGTGAGCTGCCTGGCCACCATTCCCTCCCAGCGAGTGCTGTGGGTGTCACAGCATCAGGTGTATGCAAACCCAGACAGGACTAACCAAGGAGTTGCTTTTGTGCTCTCTCCCCTCTTCCCTTCTTCCTCTTGCAAGCCTGTACCGGATGACAGAGATGGCAAAGCCTCTTCGCAGACCCTACATTAGCTACAGGAACAGTTTCCAGTTTCATTGTCTTGGGAACATCTGGATTCTTCCTAAATTGTGTTTCCCAGAGTTCTTGTATGTTCAGTTTGCCATGTTGACCTGGCTTCCCAAGGTCTGTCCATCTGCGCAGCCTCTTCTCATCCTGTCAGTCTGCTGGCCTATTTCCTATTTCTGCAGCCGGACCAGGAAGGGAAGGAGCTGCTTCCCAATCCTTGGTAAAAGCCGCAGGGATTTTTCTAAATGCCCTGATGCTGTTTTCTAATCCCTCCCTTAGAAGTCTAGCCTGTGTTTCCTAGAGACCTGCCATTTTGTCACTTAGTCTAATCTGATGATAGTTCAGACTGATCTCAGTTTTTAAGGAAGACCCAGGCCAGGCTGGGCGTGGAGGCTCACGCCTGTAATCCCAGCACTTTGGGAGGCCGAAGCAGGTGGATCACTTGAGGTCAGGAGTTCAAGACCAGCCAGGCCAATATGGTGAAACCCCGTTTCTAGTAAAAGTACAAGAAAATAAGCTGGGCGTGGTGTCGGGCGCCTGTCATCCCAGCTACTTGGGAAGCTGAGGCAGGAGAATTGCTTGAGCCCAGGAAGCAGAGGTTGCAGTGAGCCGAGATCACACCACTGCACTCCAGCCTGGCCAATGCAGCGAGACTCCATCTCAAAAAAGAAAAAAAGAAAAAGGCTCAGGCCTATAATCCTAGCACTTTGGGAGGCTGAGGCAGGTGGGTCAGTTGAGGTCAGGAGTTCAAGACCAGCCTGGGCAACATGGCAAAACCCCACCTCTTGAAAAAATACAAAAATTAGCCAGGCGTGATGGCATGCACCTGTAGTCACAGCTACTTGGGAGACTAAAGTGGGAGGATCACTTGAGCCCAGGAGGTCAAGGTTGCAGTGAGCCATGATTGCACCACTGCATTCCAGCCTGGGCAATATAGCAAGATCCTGTCTCAAAAAAAAAAAAAAAGGATCAGACTGTTTCCCTCAGTTGCACAAACTGCTTCATTTTATTTGGTTTAGTTCTGCCAGTTTAGACCATGTTCAGTCCTGTCTCTTGCGTAAACAAAGGAATTGTTCTGACACTTAACAAGAATGGAGCAAGAACAAATGGCTGTGCCCTCTGAGCCTTCCCCTTCCAGACAGCAGGCAGCAGAATGGAGGCCGGGGAGAAGCCTGCAGACTCAGGTTCCTGCTGGGGAGAGCGGTAGACACTAGTGCAGAACAGGGCCAGGTCTTGGACTTCTGGCTTCAGGCCATCCTCTCGCCTCAGCCTCCCTCAAAGTCTTTTTGAGCCCCTGCAGGCTAAGCAGTGTGTTCTCGTGCCAGATGCAGTCCCAGGCTCAGCCTCAGCCCTCAGCAGACGGGAGCCGGTGTGATGAGGCAACTCTGGGATTGTACAGAGGCGGAAGGCATTTTAACAACTCATGTTCTGGGTCTCCTCACAAGTCCGGTATCCTCACAAAGCTAGTCATGAGAGCCAGCTGTGTTAGGGATTCAGAGCCTCACTCTCTCTCACTGCTATGAAATGGCCTTTTTTTTTTTTTCCTTAGGTCCAAGCTGAAGATGGAAGATATAAAAGAAGTGAACCAGGCACTGAAGGTACTGGCTTGCTTAGAACCACTTCTTCGCTGTCAGCTTGCGCTGACTGCCCGTGTGCTCGTACGTTTAAGTATCCCAACAGTCAGGTGAGAGCGTGTGGTTGAGGCAGTGGTGATGACGTATTGACAGAGAAGCCAAACGCTGCTCAGAAACGTGTCCCTCGGCTGAGGGCGATGCTGACAGGTGGCCAAAGCTGAACCTAGGTCTTCCGACTCCAGTTCCTCTGCCATCAGCTGTGCTTTCAAAATAGGCCTGATGGGCATTCCTTAAGGGGGAAGCAGGTGGCAGAGAGGAGAGACCCGCGGATATCTTTAAACAGTGAAAAACAGGCCCTTCTGTTGAAGTGAGGGGCCAGAGGCCAGCCAGCCCCACTGCAGTGCCCTGTGCCATTGCTAGGGACCACTCAAGCCAAGCCCTGAGTTGGGCCAGGTTTCCGCACCCTTGTGGGGAGGGCAGAATGACACATTCCACCGAAGAGCAGGAGCTTGCAGGTGGCCCGGTGTGGGTGCGGGTGCCAGGCTGAGCTGCAGGGCGGAGAGTGTGGGAGAGGAGGCAGACATTCGGGGGCACGGCAGCCTGGCCTTCAAGACAGCCTTGCCTGCGGGAGCACCCCGCTTCGGCCTCAGCTGTGCCGTGGCAGCAATGCAAAAGCAGTCCCTTTGCACACTGTTCCACGTGGTACAGAGCAGGGACCCTGATGTCTCTGGGCATCTAACTTCCAAGTGCCAGGTCAGGGGCAGCAACTAACAGCAGCCGGGACTTCTAGGTAATATCAGTTTCACAGCATCAGAGGGGGGATAGAAATCATAAAACAGGACTCTAGAGCCGCCAGAGCTCTTTGATGTCAGGCTGAACGTCCTGGGCACACATTGGCAGCCCCAAGGGTATATGACTCTAGCTCAGTCTGTGAGGATCTATTTGTCAGCAAGAAAATCATGTCCAGCAGATGTTAACAGGCCAGAAAAGTACCTCATGCCTTTGACTTCTCTGGAACACCCCAGTCCCTAAGCCCGAATAAATCACAGGTGCTGCTTCGCCCCGAGAAAGCCCTCTGAGGGGCCACCTTTCAAAGCCTCAGCCGCCTCCCCTGTGGAATGGCGTCCATGTGCTCCCCAGGGCTGGTCAAGAATCAGGGCTTTGGCCCGCATGGAGAAGGGCGTCCTCAAGCCTGTGGGACGCAGTGCCCGCTGTCCATCACCTTCTGTCTCTCCACAAGGATCAGCGTCAGCAAGTGTCTTAGTCTCACTCAGATTTGGCCCTTCTCCCGCGCCTGCCAGGTCAGCTAGTCACTTCGGCCAGTGTCTCAGGCAGGGTCTAGGGTTGCAGGCACCAGAAGCTCACTCTGCTTACTTCAGCCAAAGGGAACTGATTGAAAGTGGGAGTGTGCCTGAGTGAGCAGATGCTGGAGACCGCCTCGAGGCCCCAGGGCAGCCTGCAGAGGCCAAGAGGTGGAGCACGGAGCTAGGATGCAGAAATCCCGGCTGCGGCCAGACTGGGAAAGAGCACCTTGATGACAGTCCTGTGAGGCCACATCCGATGGAGAAACAGTGCCTCACTAGGAAACAGGTGCTATGAGGGACAATGGATGCGGCCAGAACGCAGCTACCCACTCATCAGGGGCTTAGACAGAAAGTGGATTCTAGAATGTCCTTTCCTCTTCAGGGCCACGCCTGGTTGAAAGATGACGAAGCGACACACTGTAGGCAGTGTGAGAAGGAGTTCTCCATTTCCCGGAGAAAGGTACGTGGGGGCTCCACCCACCCTCCCAGTGCCCTGAGTCGTTGCCCGCTGAGATTCCCCTTTCTCTGGTTCCAGAAGCCCATATCAGAGCAGGCTGACTGCCCTGTGACTGTGCTGACTGGTTGGCAGATGGGCAGCCCCGCCTCTCCTGTTTGCCTGTGCAGATGGCTTTCCATCCTGGCACCCTCTTTCTGGGAGGCCTTGGCCAGTCATAGGCCCCTGGTCTCCGGCACATCCTTTCAGTGATTGACAATGATTTTTGGGGAGATGGGGCTCCTTGTGTGCAGAGCTGCTCTAGGGGAGTGTCATTGAAAATTCTCTGTATGCGGCAGGAACAAAATCTGGCCCAACTTAGGCAAAAACAATCTATGGGGAACCTACAGGGCAGCAGGTCACCAAAAATCACTAGTGATCTAGGCAGCGTGCTTGCCCCTGCCCTTTAGGTTCTGGAAACAAGGTCCTAGGCTCACCCTTGGGTCTAGGGTTGACTGGGCCTTATTAACAGTCTCACCAAGACCAGCTGGGTAGGGGAAGAGTTGGGTATAAGCAAAACTGGGAGCTAAAGGAAACACTGCCAGCGCCACCCACCTTTCTGCCACAGCCATGTTCTGTCTGTTCCCATCAACAGCCTAGCTCTGTGGAAGAGAGGAAGCCACAGCTACCCCACCCCCTCCCCAACTCGAGTTTCAGGCAGTGCCTCGCAGTAAGCTCAGAGCTAGAAACCACGTCCTGAGGCTGCCTTTGAGATCACATGTCTACAAGGCCTGGCTGTCCCCATCTGTGGAGTCACAGAAGCAGAGGCTGCACAGGTGCTCATCTTGATGTCTTATCAGGCACCCAGGGAACCTGTTTAGAAAGGGAAAGATCTACTCCCACCCCCTTGGAATGCAGCAAAGAGAACGAACCACACTCTTCCTGTAACATGGACTAGCAGCTCACTGGCTTAGTGATGAAGTACAGCAAAAGTAAACTTTTTGTCTTAAAAACACCCTTAGGCCGGGCGCGGTGGCTCATGACTGTAATCCTAGCACTTTGGGAGGCTGAGGTGGGTGGATCACGAGGTCAGGAGTTCAAGACCAGTCTGGCCAAGACGGTGAAACCCCATCTCTACTAAAAAAAAATACAAAAACTAACCGGGCACGGTGGCAGGCACTTGTAATCCCAGCTACTTGGGAGGCTGAGGCAGGAGAATCGCTTGAACCCAGGTGGCAGAGGTTGCAGTGAGCCGAGATTGCGCCACTGCACCCCAGCCTGGGCGACAGAGACTCAAAAAAAAAAAAAAAAAGCCGGGCACGGTGGCTCACGCCTGTAATCCCAACACTTTGGGAGGCCAAGGCGGAGGCGGATCATGAGGTCAGGAGATCGAGACCATCCTGGCTAACACGGTGAAACCCCGTCTCTACTAAAAATACAAAAAATTAGCCAGGTATAGTGGCGGGCACCTGTAGACCCAGCTACTGCCAGAGAATGGCGTGAACCTGGGAGGCAGAGCTTGCAGTGAGCTGAGATCGCACCACTGCACTCCAGCCTGGGCGACTGAGCAAGACTCCATCTCCAAAAAAAAAAAAAAAAAGACCCTTGTTTGCACACAGCCCCTCACCACTCCACAGAAACATAAGAACCCATTCCCAACAAATGACGCGCTTCTGGGTTAGGAAGCAGGGAGGGTGTGCGGATGGCTTTTCCCTGGGTGTCCTGTGACTGCCTTCTTCCCATCCTGTAGCACCACTGCCGGAACTGTGGACACATCTTCTGCAACACCTGCTCCAGCAACGAGCTGGCCCTGCCCTCCTACCCCAAGCCGGTGCGAGTGTGCGACAGCTGCCACACCCTGCTCCTGCAGCGCTGCTCCTCCACGGCCTCCTGAACGCCCGTCCTCAGGAGCACAGCCTCACAGACAGTGCCAAACCCTGTGGGTCTCCAGGGGCCAACCAGGGGCTTGGGAAATGTGTTCTTTCCCAAGAGAATCAAAGAATCAAATTTCTTGCCCGGCCACTGGCACTCCAGAAGACAGCATGCCGGAACCGGCAGCTCTCACCTTTCTGTGACTCGTTCGGAATTAACTCCTCTGGATGGAAACTTCCATCTTACTTGGTTACATCACGGCTCTGGTTCAGATACAACTTCATGATTTTGCTACTATCATTTTTCACTTTTCAAAGAATTTAACCTATTTTACAGCAGTTCAGTTCTGCTAGTGAGTAGTTTTCCTCTCCTACCTTCCTTCTAAAAACCTGATTCATGCCCAGTGTTTGACACACATGGAGTCTGCCAGTGTGCCTTCTCTGCTTCAGTCAAGAGATCTGCCATCTCATGCCCTTGTGACTACCTATCATTGGCCCTGCAATAAAATCACTTATTTTTCACTCTGGCGCGTGCAGAAGCTTGTGTCAACTTCCAAAGAGCCCACCGCACCGGAGGAGGCCTCAGAGCGGCCCTCGTGCCCGAGCCCCGTGTGAGTGAGAGGCTGCTGGTGCTGCCCCAGAGCCTGCAGGGCTGTGCCTGGTGAGCCAAGGGCAGTTTGCAGGGTCAGCCTGCCATCAACAGGCAGAGGAGGTGACCCCAAGCCTGTCACCAAAGTGCAAGAGTAGTTCACGTACATAGTTGGGAGTTTGATAGGTTACAGATGGAGACACCTGTGAAAAGGCACTTGCCAGGCAGCCATTTTTCACATTTCAAATGCAGTGCTACGACTGGCTTCCAGTCCCTCCCTCGGAGGCCCCCACCCCCAAAGATCCAATGGCCCGGGGCTCTCTTCCAGCGGAGACAACAGCATTATCAAGTCCAGACAGCCAACAGTCAAGTCTTCCAGGCCTCATCCTTCTCCACCTTCTATACATACACCTTGTCCATGACCCAACCCTCCCTTCCCACGGGCTCCCTACCCTCGCCAAATCCAGGCCTCAGGATCCCAGTCCTCCTCTGGGCTCTTCCTCCGAAGCGGGCTCCCCCACGACCTGGTCAGCCCTGGTAGATGCCTGCATGGCACCCTCAACTGAGATTCCTCCTCTGCCACTCCCTCCCCTCAAACCACTCTGAAGATGGAAAAGGTGGGAGCTTGGGCAAGACTCAAGGATTCCCCCTCCATCCTATACAGCTTAGGACTGTGCGGCCAGACTTCAAGACAAGGTCCGCCCTGCTCCAAAGCCATGTCCTAGCAGGTTTCCAACCCTACTAGGCAAGCACATTGGCAGCCCTCCCCTTCCCTCACCCCCTCACCATAGCAGCTGCCGTCTCATACAGGGCCAAACTTTCAGAAAAAACTGCCTATCACTCACTACCCCTAACTTGCATATATGACATCTGTGCCTTTTCAATACACCCAGTTTGGACCCCTAACTTACCGGGCAGCCTTAGGCAAGTCAGTTCACTTGAGTCAGCTCTCATCTGCACACAAAAGCAGAATAATCTATCCCTCCCCCACTTCAAGTCTGTTCTGACAGCTCAGTATAAAAACATGCAGGAGGTTCCCACCTCTGTGCCTGAGACTTGGGTATAAATGTCACTTAAACACAAGAGTTTAAGTGAAATTTTCAAAGTTGGTAATATTTGGTCAAGATAACTTCCCTACTCAGAAACTGAAACATATTCCAAGCCCTAACTCTGGAATCTCCAGTCCCTGGTCTGATACCAAACCACCTTTACCCAGCCTGAGAAATGAAGGATAAATGTTTTAAGGCAGCACTTCCCAAGTCAACTGAGGTAAGGGTGAGTGGTCAAGATTTTGTTTAAAATGCAGATTCCAACTGACAAGGTCAGGAGGTTAAGTTACTGCAAACAAGCTATGGAGCATAAGATTCCAAAGAACCATAATGCTTCTAGACTTTTTTTTGAGACAGGAATTTCGCTCGTTACCCAGACTAGAGTGCAATGGCACGATCTTGACTCACTGCAACCTCTGCCTCCTGGGTTCAAGCAATTCTCCCCTGCCTCAGTAGCTGGTATTATAGGCGTGCACCACCACGCCCAGCTAATTTTTGTATTTTTTAGCAGAGACAGGGTTTCACCATGTTGGCCAGGCTGGTCTCGAACTCCTGACCTCAGGTGATCCACCCACCTCAGTCTCCCAAAGTGTTGAAATCACAGGCGTTAGCCACCGCCCCTGCCCTAGACTAGCCGTATGGCTCTGGATTTAGTTTAACCTTACTCCAAGTTTCTAGTTCTACTCCCTTCTCTAACAGGGCAAGCTTTATCCCTAAATGTACCACAGTTAACTAAAGAACCCAGAGAAGGGACCTTCAATCCTTCTTAATACTGGGCCTCAGTACCAAACTATTAACGCAAGATCTCAAGGGCAGTAACCAGACTTAGAACACAGCTCAACAACTCTCAACACTGCCTCCCCCGATAACTGCTGTTCTCTAGACCTGCCGAAGACAAAACCAACAATACACATTCCAGACCCTTCTCTCTGCTAGTGTCCAGTCCTGGTAGGGCAAGCAAGGTAGGATCTGCAAAGCCCTCCCCTCCATGTCTCCTGCATGCACTGCTCCTGTGGTCAGATGGTTAGAAATGATCAATACTAAGCCACTCTGTCCACCCTACCTAGCCCTACCCCAACAACAAACTCAAGAAAAGCTCGTGTAATCGCAGAAAGGAGAAAGCTTATCCACACTTCGCTTTAAAGGGCACACGCCTATGTGACAGCCTAGTTCAGACGCTACATTCTAATTTCATTATCAGGGACTTGAATCTAATGGGATGGAAGTAGTAGCAGCAGTTCTCACACCGCAGCACCCCTGAGCATCTGCTGAAGGAACCCCGGGAGCATGCTTTTCAGGACTGCTTTTGTGATACCCAACCTTGTATTAACACGAATAGACTCTCCCTTACATGCCTAACCTTGTTTTCAATATGAAGACTCTCCCTTCGCTGAGAAAACCAGGCCAACTCCATTTGGCTCCTTCATTTACAAGACATCAAGGGCTCCTTACCCACCCGCCTTTCCTCAAGGACTTTAACTTGTGCAAGCTCTCAACATATCAGAGTGCAGTTAACTGTTAAGGTGCTGAGGCAAGCGATGTCCAGTTCCCAGCAATTTACTCAGAGATGGTACCATCAAGCCCCCATGTTTGTCCGGTAGATAACACCCAGAGCCCCCTCACCTGTCACTTTGTGATGAATTTGAAGCTCCTGCACCTGGAACTGTTTTCCTGTAACCATTTGTCTTTAACTTTTTTGTGTTTTTCTTCCGTAAGATGGCTGCAGCTAGAATCCCCCTCCCCTCTCCAAACCAAAGTATAAAAGAAAATCTAGCTCCTTCTTCGAGGCCGAGATACTTTCATGCGGTAGCCGTCTGTCGCCGGCTAATAAAGGACTCCTGAACTCGTCTCCAAGTGTGGCGTTTCTAACTTGCCCAGGTACACCACTTTGAAGAAGCTTGGATACTTGCTAGCATCATGTTGGAGCTTCGAACTACCAAAACGGGATATATTTAAGAGTTCATTTAAACTTGTCATGTTAGCTCTCAATCACTACCTATCGTTCTACCTTAGATTTACATGGAATTTTGCTTCCAACTGGAATTGATTTTTAGGAATGAGCCAAAAATATAGAAGTTCAAAACTTCAATTGGAAAACCATCTGTGAAGGCTGGGCAGTGGCTCCAGCCTATAATCCCAGCACTTTCGGAGGCCGAGGTGGGCAGATCACATGAGGTCAGGAGTTGGAGACCAGCCTGGCCAACATCGTGAAACCCCATGTCTACTAAAAATACAAAAAAATTAGCCTAGAGTGGTGGTGGGCGCCTGTAACCCCAACTACTTGGGAGGCTGAGGCAGGAGAAGCCCGCGAGGTGGAGGTTGCAGGTGAGCTGAGATCACGCCACTGCAATCCAGCCTGAGACAACAGAATATAACTCTGCCTCAAAAAAAAAAACAACAAAGAAACCCTATGAGCTAGAAGAAACCCACATATTCATCACACCTCCCTTGCCTCCGGCACCTTCCCAGCCAAGCATGAAGGCCTCAAAGACATGCAGGCATGCAGTGAGGGCACTGGCGAGGCCTCCCCCGTTGTTTTGTGCAAGTACTTAATGAGTTACAGGCAGTTCAGATCAGGTCCTGTGCAGCCAAATGACATACAGCCCTTCCACCAGGGCCCCAAAGACGAGTTTACCTTCAGTTGCACTGGAGGGAAGACTGAAGACATCTACACAACAGCCTCAACTGCCAAGCCAGAGATGTGGCCCTAGGCCCCAGGTGGGCACAGAGCACCAAGACTCAGTCCACATGACACTGAAGCACAGACAAGACAGAGTGCAGTTTTTAAAAGGAGGATTTATTTGACAAGTTTCACTTAGCGCAATATACCTAAAAGGAAATCACAATACAATGAAAGATTTAAATCAAGGCCTCAGAATTTCATACAAACACCAAGACCAAAATCCTAAGTATTGGTATTGCATCTCAAATTTTTCCCATTAACTTAAAAAAAAAAAAAAAGCTTAAACTTACGTGCCTTACAGGTTATTAAATGAAACTAGAATTAACAAACATGCCAAAATGTTTCACTTTTAATAGCAGACACAGCTCCTATATTGTTTTACAAAAAAATAAAAGCATGTCTTTCAACATGCATCCAAAACAGTGTTCAATGTAACGTGGCAAAGGGCAACATTTAACATAATTCAACTGCTTTTACCTAAATACGCTTACTGCTTAAGTACATCCTATAACTAACTTGAGAAAAGCTGGAACTTAAGTTTAACAGTTATAGTTTACTCAGCTTCACTGTTACATCCTAGATGAGTATTGTATTCAAAAATACTGGGCCTTAAGTCTTCATAACAATCCTGATTTCCACTTAGAGTAAGCATAAATCACAAGCTTGTATTGCATAAACTGTTAAACTGAAGTTTTTTTCTTAAAAAAAAAAAAAAAAAAGTTGACCAAGAGTCAGTGATCAGGATCGATCAATTACATTCCCCATCCACCACTCATACTGGACATGCTAGACATCCCTCCCATTCCGTTCACGCCCATAGATGCACGGCTTCCACTACTGTAGTAGCTGCTGTTCACTGCTCCTTGGTTACCTGCAAAGAGATCAATTTGACAAGTTAGGAGTAATATCAGACTACCAGTCAAATAAAATATAGTATTCCAAGAAAAAGTTTAAAAAGTATACGAGTACAAATGGCTGCTGTCCAAGTGGCGAGACGCATGTTTGGGAAAGGGGAATCCCGACTCCAAACAAGCCTCAATTAACCCCTTTTCTCTGCAGTACCAACTTGCCAGACTCTTGTGCTACCATTTTAACGGATTCTTCAGGATCAACATGAAAAATTAAGTTTAAAGGAAAACTAGTGTTTTTCAAAAATTGCAAAATTACTTCGTATTTTTAAAGCTAAACAAGGCATTTTAAAAAAAAATTTAACATAAACATTCACAATGTGTCCCTCGAATGGCATTTGAGAAAAGGGAGCACAGGGGAAGTCTCTTGCTTTTCCTATTCATGGTGGGCAGGAAGTGAGACAACCAAGCTGGACTAAAGGCAACTCACTGTGCCCAAATGGCAGCCTCCATGGAGTTAAGTCAGAGCCATTGACTGCTATAGAAAGTATTATTACAACATATCAGTATTTGCTATTGGGAATTTATATTTTTTGAGAAAATATTTACCTATGCAATGTTTGATTGAAAATCACTGGAGTTTTCCTGTAAAACTTGGTCTGCAAAAGGATTTTGTAGGGTAAGACTATAATACCAAAATCACCATTCTTTAGACCAATTGAAAAAAAATAAATAAAACCAATCCTAGGTTAACTGACTAATAAATACGATCCTGAACCCAACCACCATTCTACTATTTCAAATTCTCCCTCTGTCTAAAATTGACTTAATGCTAACCAAAAGACAAAAAAGTGAACAACTTTATTTAATGTTTTAATACATGGAGGCAGATATTTTCTGGCTCGACAGTATTCCAAAGCTGCAATGACTAGTTCTTAATTCAAAGAACACTTCCCCCTCCCAATGATTGTTTCTGAAAATTAGCTAGTAAAAACAGTTACATTTGGATTGAAAGCATACATTTAATAACCCAATTTCACCGAAAAGGAGCCTGCATCTTCCCAACTAAAGGCACCTGCCTGCGACTTACTCTAAGTACAGTAACAAACAGGCTTTACCATAACTTACTCTAAGTACAGTAACGAACAGGCTTTACCGTAACTTACTCTAAGTACAGTAACAAACAGGCTTTACCGTAACTTACTCTAAGTACAGTAACAAACAGGCTTTACCGTATCCACTCATGCTGCTCTGGCCACCGTAGCCGCCTCCGTAACCCCCACTCAGCTGCTGGCTGGCTGGGCCCCCGTAGCTGGACTGGTTTGCTGTTAAGTTAAGAAAACATTAGAATCTTTTTTCTTATGTGATGTGGTACCTGGTGGTACCGGGCTTGTAATTCTATAGCTATCATTTTCCAGTCTTGATCTTACATTACTGTAACCCTCTGCCTCCTTCTGCCTACTGTCTATAACCAGGCTACCCTTCTATCCATCATTTGAGCCAGTCAAATATTGATAAACCAAAGTGGTAACGGTACACACATCAGCAGGACTAAAATCAACATGATTCCGTAAGTAGAGGCATTTTGTGAAGATATTATGAAACTGCTTGACTGGATTTAGTGGGTTCCCCCTCAGTTTGATACATCAAAGGCATGTCAATACACCTAATTATGCCCACATTTATCTTAATCCTGTTTTGCTATTTTAGATTTAAACTTTATACTTAGAAAATTTAAGTAGTTTCACTCCGTAGTCCCCTCCCCCAAGAGTACTTAAATCTAATTTGAATTATCTATCCTAAGGAACTTCATAACTCACAAGGATTTAAGTAAGCCAGATACAAAACTCAAATATCAAGAAACTGCTTTGCCTAAGTTTCTTATGCTAAACTTATTAAATAGATTAACAACTTATAATTGACTTATACAGATATAAACGTTTTGGTTTTTAAAAAAACTAACGATATTTACACAAGCCCATGCCTCCCATCATTTGGCTACCATAAGCACCACCGCTTGCTCCTGCTGTAGAATTCAAGAAGAGTTCTACATATCTGTGTTCTGAAATGAGAGAAAAGGCATACAAGGTTAGCTTAAAAAAAAAGACACTAAAGTGATATTTACACAAACCCATGCCTCCTAGCATTTGGCTACCGTAAGCACCACCGCTTGCTCCTGCTGTAGAATTCAAGAAGAGTTCTACATATCTGTGTTCTGAAATGAGAAAAAAAAAGTTTGAAAATGTTTGTTGGTGAAACAAAACAGGATAAGCACTTTTATAAAGTTTTTAAACAAGCAGATCTGTGAACTTCAAATACTTTGGCAAAGAAATTCTAGCTACTTCTCTTAGGTGATCTACTTTAACTCCAAAATCTAGCCTTTACATATTCATCTATATTGTCAATTAAGGATATACACTTCAAGATGTGCGTATCACAAATCCGTTATACTAATTTTTAAAACCCAAACCTTCAACACACTGCCCCCGCATCCCCCAAGAATTAATCTATTACTGGAGAGGAAACTTCTCATATATCCTTATTTTTCCATTTCTCTATTGTAAATGTTAGTCACACAATCACCTGTTAAGAGCCCACAAATGCTCAATCACACTTACGCATATTTGCTTTGTCTTTTGACATAGCTGCCACAGCATCTTCATGAGTTGCGAACTCGACATCTGCTTCACCAGTTACTCTGCCATCAGGACCAATTTCAATGTGTACTCTCACAGGATTGAGCGGTGAAAAAAACTACAACACAAGGCATTTCAAAGAATTAAATCAACTTTCTAATGTTACAAAAAAAAACTAAAGATTTCTAACATAGTGCTCACATTTATAGAATAAGGCTTTTACTGCCATACTGAAATATTGACTTGTGAGTTCATCTCACACTTACATTATAAATGTCATTCTCAGTAGCTCTGTAAGGTAATCCCCGCATGTGTACACAGTGTCCTGTTGTGCTCTGGAAAGTAGAGCCACCATCCCCGTATCTGTGATCAGACATTCCTGAAAAACAGTAATTGAGGTCTAGATGGACAAGAGTGTAAGCATCCTTCAACTGAGAAATTCAATTCTTACCTTACCTCTTCCAAATCTATCTGACCCAAATCCATAGCCATCATTATAGCCATTGTAATCATCATAGCCTCCATAGCCTGAAAGACAAAGTACAATCAATCAAATAAAACACCTAGACAAAGGAACAGACGACATGCCGAACCTTACGAATCCTCACGTACCTCCACCATAAGCACCACGCCTCATCCTCTCAAAGCCAGCTCCTCTGCCAATGCTGTTATACCCTCTACCAGCCCCAGGTCTGTCATAAGGACCTGGCCGCTGCATGGCCATAAGCTTTCGTGGTGGATCATAGTGAGTTCTAACTTCAGCTCTACTGCTCTTAAAGATTTCAATATACCTAAAGCATTGTTCATAAGGAAGGGGTAGGGAAGGGAGAGAAAACATTAGTTCATTTTATACAGGTATTTAGTTATACAAGAAAACAATCTAGTCATAGCCATGAAACTGACTATTATTTAAAGCCAGATTTCTTATATTTGCATAGGCAATGACCAGAAATTCACTCAATAAATAGTAAGACAATGTAAACTTTATAGAAAAAAAAAAAAAACTCACTCCTCTGAGGCAGAGCCCAACCTTAGGGGTAGAGAGGAGTACTGTAAATAAATGTTTTAGGAGGGAAATAATTCCACTCAACTTTCAACATTTCAAGTCTTAAATCCATTGGCAGCATGTATAGCAAGTGGGCTAAAAAGCCAGCCTCCACCAACAGTCCAGCCCACACTACACATTTCCTTTCGCCAATAAATACCCCAGCCTATGCTTTTAGTAAGAATCAGCATAGGTAAGCGCATGCTTCAATGAAAAATAGTCACAAGCAAAGAGAATAAAACCTTTTGTGACAATTTCTTGAAAGCTATGCTTATTAATACTATGCAGAATATTTATATACAGCAAGAAAAAGTTTGTTGCATTTCAACTTTAAAAACAAGATCAGAAAGTATCACATTTTCTTATGGTAATATTAATTTACTCTAGGTGGGTGTTATTACAGCTAAAGCCAGGTTTGCATTAATTTTTTAAAGCCATAGTCTCTCAACTCTATTGATTGGGGTTAATAAGACTCACAAAATTGTCAAGTAGACCAATTAACTAGGGACAAATTTTAAACCTAAAATTTAGTTTGCGTGTAACATGGGACACAAGAAAAGTCTGGAAATCATGGCAAAACATCAATTACCTAGGACTACAAAACATTAATTTCTTCTTTTAAGCAGAGAGAATATGGATTTAATTGTTTACCATAAGAAAAGTGACATATCCAACCAACCATCCATCCCCACCTGTGCCCTATTCTTTCCTTGTGTTTCTTTAGAGCCTTTTCAGCTATTTCCTGTGAAGCAAACTGCACGAAGGCCTCCCCCGTACTCCTCCCCTGGAAGTCCACCGGCAATGTTATCCCATTTGGCACGATTTCCAACCCTTCAACCCAAGGACAAATAACCCCAGTAGGGGGGCAATATTAACATCACAAGCCCAGAAATGATTCTTCTTATAGCTTTAAATAAACCAGAATTTTTAACTTTAGGTGAATGGTATGCTTTCAACAAGTACTCTTTAAATATGCATTGCAATAATATGAAGTTCCATTATTATAAAGTATAACTATTCTTAACACACCCATGGTGCAGTATATATTTAAAAAACCTTGCTGAACACAGGATGCATTAAGAATTCAACAACTTAAGAACACATATCTATGCAACTTAATGTTGAGAATTATACAATTCAATTAAGTTTTAAGCATTAAATAACAGTTTTACTAAATTCAAAACACCTTTTACCTCATTTTATATTTCAATGCTTTAAAGTTATTGGAACTTCAAGTTTTTAAAAAGGTATACATTTACAACATTTCATATAAAAACTGAAACATTAAATTATAATTGACAAACACAACAATCTAAACTTTCAACAAAACTGATCTACACAGCACAATCATGCATGCTTATGCTCTAACAGTAGTTATGATTCACTTCTGGAAATTCCGTCTATGAAAAATCCTTTCCGTGGATACATTCCCAAGCTTACAAAAAGGACTTAAAGCACTTTCCTAGAAGATATGAAATTATGTTCATATTTAACGTTGACAGATAGCATTCAATTCTCACCAATTTAGTGTCAAAACAAAACAGACTTGATTTTAAAAATTCTGACATTAGGACTCGATACATGTATCAATTTTTAACATACGACACTAAACCATGAAAGGATTTCTTGCTTCCAGTGTATCACATCATAAACATTAATACTTAAAATATACGATATCTTATCTAACATTGTTAAACATGCAATCTTATCAGCTCTTCAGCATAAAAACATTCAAATACTTTAGGCCCAGGAACAATTTCAAAACACTTATTTCAGATACTGAGACTACAAGCATTCAAACTACTCTCACTACATCTGATTTTCAGTAAGTTTATACCACACAGGTTAAACCAAGTCTTTCATAAACCGACTTTTGCATTAAAGAGAATTAGACCATTAGATGCTTCTGGTCACATGACCCAAATATGTGTCTCTTGCAACACAGACACTTGCCATAATTTACAACAACCTAATTCATCGCACTTATCTGCTGGTAAAGGGATCTTACCTTTAACTTGAGGTACTTAGCTGGACACCAATGTGAGGAAAGTAGTTAAGCTGTTGAGGGCAATCCTCAATGAAAGATCTACTCTGAACTATAATACTAAATATAGGCAAAGTTAACATTTTGGAAGTACTTCATTTCCACCTTTAAGATGGGCTTAAATTATTTGAAGGTCTCTAGGAAGAAAACATTAATTCATTGGCAATTTACAACCTATTGAAATACCTAAGCTACTCAACTTTAACGTCTATTAAATCACCTTGCCATAAGCTAGCCAAAACTCACTGCTCAGCAACAAACATGACTACATACCTGAGAAGAACTGAACAATTTCTTCCTTGCTACATCCAAAGGGAAGTCCTCTAAGCCGTACAAAGCCATCATTGGCCGTGTCAGGACTATTTGGACCAGTATGCTTCAACACCCAATCCATTTCAACGTTGTTTGACTTGAATACTGAAAGAGGTGCTTAGAATTAGTCACTTTTGGAAAATGAGATAACAAAGTTCAGACTTCCTGGGTCTTTAGATAAGCTAGGAAGAGCTGCCACAAACTCCCTTAGATGACCATTTCCATGCAGTCAAATACCTAAAATTCAGAAGGGGTAAGACCTCTATTGTTTAATGCTTTATTTACTGTAACTAGGGCAATGTAAATCAAACCTTCAACATATCTGTGTCCCATAGTTTCTCTGTCTTTTTTCAGGGCCAATTTGACTTCATCTTCTGATTCAAGTTCAACAAAAGCCTCGCCACTTGGTCTGCCTTCTCTGGTGTAGATGAAACGAATACCTTGAGCCCCATTTTGAATTTTGCAGTCTGGAAAGAAAACAACCGTTAATACAGAATTTAAAACCTAAAACCACCTCTGGGTGACGCAGATGAAATGTCTATTCCATGTTCCCACTACAAATTACGTAACTTGTGAAGCCTATATATACTGACCACGATATTACCAACTCCTAAAACTCCAATTAAAAAAAAAAAACCTCATTCCCAAGGTGATATATTTCCAACCCATCAACAACATACAATATTCAAAGCAGTTTCAGAATGAATTTATCTCTTTAGTCCTTGCTACTCATGTCTACATCACACATCTTTTATCAATTTCTCAGAAGATTATCAAGCCTGGACTTTGTGACTTTACGGCTAACATACTTCGTTGCGAGCTGTTTTGGTCTGGCGCATTTATCCGTTTTACCTTACCAGCAGCCACATTACGGTTTCTCATTCAAATACAAATTACAAGCCCAATACTCACCTGAAAGGGGATCAGTGTTACCAAGCTAAAATGCTCCAAGTTGCACAGCTGAAGCCAAACCCAGTGTTGCCCCCTGCAAGGCGGCTTCCAGCGTACTTGGTTCTTGTTTTACAGGTCGCTTTCCGTTACCAACGCTAAATTCAGATAGTAAGTCAATACTACAAACGTCTTGCCAAAAGCTGTTAATTTCATCCAAATAGAATTTTAATCAGTCTAATTTCTTTTTCCCAGTCTAATAATGGGAACAAGGACATTCTGATAGAAAATATTCAGGAAACCTATGTACTGCAAAAAAACTTCCCTGGGCTTCAGCGTCTTCAACTGTATAGTGAGCCAGATTAAGAACTAGATGAGTAAACACTCTTCAATTATCAAATCTTGATTAGGAAAACTGAAATTAAGACGTGACATTTTAACTTTCCGAAGAATGCTCCTTTTTAAGAAAACACCAAAACTGGAAACAACAGGTTACACTTCAAGATACTGCAAAACATTACTATTATTTGTCTAATCACTCGGGCATTTTCTCAAGATTGAGGAGAAAATCCCACCTATGCCAATTTATCCTTTCGAAAAAAAGACACCCGGGCCAGGCGCGGTGGCTCACGCCTGTAATCCCAGCATTTTGGGAAACCGAGGTGGGCGGATCACTTGAGGTCAGATGTTCGAGACCAACCTGGCCAACATAGTGAAACCCCGTCTCTACTAAAAATACAAAAATTAGCCGGGCGTGGCGGTGCGCGCCTCTAGTCCCAGACACTCGGAAGACTGAGGCAGGAGAATCGCTTGTACCCAGGAGGCGGAGGTTGCAGTGAGCCGAGAACGCGCCACTGCACTCCAGCTTGGGTGACAGAGACCCCAACTCAAAAGAAAAAGAAAAAAAAACACCCATAAAAGAAAAGCTGGTGTTCGAAGATAGGTAAAGAAAACAAAGTCTGCCAAATCTGCCGCACTCCCCCAAGGGCCAGGAGGACGGGCGGGGCTTTCGAAATTTCCATTGCGTAACAGCGGCCCGCCCGGCGCGAGCAGCACAGCGGTGAGTGTAGTCGCCCGCGCCTCGCCAGGGGGCGCCCCGGGTCCCACCCGGCCCGGCCCGCCCCGCCCCGCCCCGGCCCGGCCCGGGCGCCCGCCAGCCCGCCCGTCCCGGCCTCGAACTCGAACTCCCGCGTCCTAGTTCTAACTCACCAGAAAAAAACCTCTGCACTTCATCGGCCGAGCAAGACCAGGGCAAGCCCCGGACCTTCACCACGAATCCCTCTCCACCTTCGGTGCCCAACATCATCGTCTCTTACGCGGTCCGGCGTCGAAACAAACTGCAAAACGGGGACGACCAGACCTGAGAGCGCCAATTAAGCTGTCCTTCGCCTCCGAGGCGCCCCCGGGCCCGCACCGCCCCCCCACGGAGCAAAAACCGGGCGGATGCACCCACCCCGGCGACTCCAACACCTCCTCGTCCGGCGACCGGACCCCCAAAGCTGTCCTGAGCAACAGCTGTCGGCGCCCCGAACCGTAGGGGCCCGGGCCGAGAGCCAGCGTAGAGGAAAGGAAATGGCGGCGGCCGCTTCCGCTCCGCCTCCTCCGACTTCTCACACAATAGAGTCGGCGCGGCCTGCAGGCCTCAGCGGCGGTGCCGAGATTCAGCGAACCACTCGCGGCTCTCGACGGCAGCCCGCAGCTCGCCAAGGTCCCCGTGGCCCTCCCAGAGGTATGGGGACAAACAATCCTCGCAAAAACGGTACCCACCGTGGTCGCTGAACTGCAAGCGAGGAACCACCGCGACTCACCTAGACACGCGACTTCTGCGTGGCTAAGACGAAATGGCCAGCGGGCGCCTGCGCAGCCTAAATAAGGCCCTTTGTGCGAGTTCTGCGCACGCGCAGCCAGAGGCCCGCACCGCCCCGTTGCGTCACAAAGAGCTCTGGCGCATGCGTAATTTCAAGAGCCAGCCCGCCTCCCGCCGGCGGATTATTACACGCTTGGGTTTTGGGCTCAGCACCCCCACCCATAAACCCGCCGGGCTTTTTGTTGCGCCTGCGCCTTCCCGCGAATATTGAACTTGGGAGCCTTAGCGGTTTATAATTGTTTCATGCGCATGCGTCTTCCTTGAAACCGTTCTCTAGCCTTACCCGCCAGCGTGGGGGAGGGGAATGGCGGCCGCCTGTTCCCTACGGGACTGTATAGGAGTCCCGAGCTCTGGGTTGTGATGAGGTGGGCGTCTTTCTACCCCTTGCCCCCAGGCTCTTACCGGCGCGCTCCTGGCCGACCTGAAAGGAGGGGCGCGGCCTTCAGGCGTTCCCACTCCCCGCGCCGCCTGTCTTCCCTTTATCCCCAAACCGGCCGAAGCTGGTCAGCTGCAGATTGTCGAACGTCCTGGGAGCTGCGGGGCTGCGGACGTTCCGCGCCCGAAGCCACCCGGATGGTGCCTGGGCCACGTCCCAGCCATGTGTGCCTCCACTTCCCCTTACCTGCCGTCGTCGGGCCTAGGGCCCCGGTCGGCGCAAGGTTTCCGTGCCTGTGGCTCGCGCCTGTACCCAGCTTTTGCCTAACGAATTCGCACCCTGTGTACCCCTTGACCCGCCTAACGGTCGGCAGGCCTTGAATGCCCTGCGGCCCTGGCACGAGGAGGGATCGCGAGCGCGGGCTCCACGGGTGCGCGCCGGCCTCTGCGCTCGGTAGGTTACCGCTGCATCTCGCAGAGCAGAATTGGTAAGAGTGCGTCCATTCACCAGGCGTAGACGCTGCATTCGAGGAGGCCCCCGGGTCACCCTATGTGCACACATGCTGCGAGATGACTAATGTTCGTGGTTTCTAGCAGCACTGCCCAAAACCTAAGATGCCGTAGCCTCCCAGGCCTCCCCATGTCTGATTTGGCTGCCTTCCTCACCCCAGCTCTAGTGGACACAGACAATACACAAATTAACAATAAGGTAGTGCTGGACCCTGCCGCAGGGCCACCTTAGCTAGTGCAAGCCTGAGTGCCACCCTGGGAAGATGCGGACAAAGCATGTTTCCAACCCCTGTGCCACAGAGTCCCAATCCAGTTTTGACAGGTTTGAGAAAAAGTAGAGAGAACATCAAAAGAAAGACAGGAGCCCAGAGCTAAGCAGGGCCTGATCTTCAAAGGCCACTTAGGCCTTGGCAAGGGTGTTAACTCCGAGAGAAGGCTTTGGCAGGTGATCAGCAGGGGAGCCGTAAACCCTGTGTAAAGGAAAACTCTTGCTGGATGTGAGGGGGATGCAGATGGAGCAGGCAGGGTGAATGACGGTACATGCCAGGCCCTCTACTACAAACCGAACTAGAAGCACACACCTGTGGTACCATTTCAGAAGGCACTTTGGCTGAGGTAATCAAGAAGAGAGTCCGGCCAGGTGCGGTGGCTCACTCGTGTAATACCAGCACTTTGGGAGGCCGAGGCAGGCAGATCACTTGAGATCAGGAGTTTGAGACCAGCTTGGCCAACATGGTGAAACCCCATCTCTACTAAAGATACAAAAATTAGCTGGGCATGGTGGCACACGCCTGTAATCCCAGCTACTCTGGAGGCTGAGGCAGGAGAATCGCCTGAACCCAGGAGGCAGAGGAAGCAGTGAGCTGAGATCACACCACTGCCCTCCAGCCTGGGCTACAAAGACTCCCTCTCAAAAAAAAAAAAAAAATTAGCCAGGCATGGTGATGCATGCCTGTAATCCCAACCACTTGGCAAGACTTAGGCAGGAGAATCAAACCCAGGAGGCAGCAGTTGCAGTCAGCTGAGATCACGCCATTGCACTCCAGCCTGGGCAACAAGAGCAAAACTCAAAAAAAAAAAAAAGAATAGTAGTAAGGTAGAATACATTTCATACATTTATAGCCAATTCTCTTATATATAAATTGTGCAACTTATATTAAAACAAGGTTTTTAAATTTTTATTTTTTATTTATTTGTTTGAGGCACGGCCAGTCACCCAGGCTGGAGTGCAGTGGTGCAACCATGGCTCACCACAGCCTCTACCTCCTGGGCTCAAACAATCCTCCTGCCTCAGCCTCCTGAGTAGGTAGGACCACAGGCATGTGCCACCTTGCTCAGATTATTTATTTATTTATTTATTTATTTATTTATTTATTTATTTTGTAGCAATGGGGTCTCATTTTGTTGCCCAGGCTGGTCTTGAATTCTTGGGCTCAAGGAATCATTCCACCTCAGCCTCGCAGAGAAAGTGCTGGGATTACAGGTGTGAGCCACCATGGCTGGCAATGAAAGGTTTTTTTGTTTGGTTTTGTTTTTGAGACAGTCTCACTCTGTCACCCAGGCTGGAGTACAGTGGTGCAATCTTGGCTCACTGCAACCTCTGCCTCCCAGGTTCAAGCAATTCTCATGCCTTAGCCTCCCAAGTAGAGGGATTACAGGTGTGTGCCACCACACCTGGCTACTTTTTGTTAAGTTTTAGTTGAGATGGGGTTTTGCCATGTTGGCCAGGCTGGTCTGGAACTCCTGACCTCAAGTGACCTGCCTGCCTCGGCCTCCCAAAGTACTGAGATTACAAGCATGAGCCACCATGCTCAGCCAAAGGTTTTTTTAAACAAAAAGTTAATCATCAGCCCACGCGTGGGGCTCATGCCTGTAATCCCAGCACTTTGGGAGGCCAAGGCAGGTGGATCAAGAGGTCAGGAGTTAGAGACCAGCCTGACCAACATGGTGAAACCCCGTCTCTACTAAAAATACAAAAAATTAGCCAGGCGTGGTGGCGGATGCTTGTAGTCCCAGCTACATGGGAGGCTGAGGCAGGAGAATGGGGTGAACCCGGGAGGCGGAGCTTGCAGTGAGCCAAGATCGCGTCATTGCACTCCAGCCTGGGTGACAGAGCGAGACTCCGTCTCAAAAAAAAAAAGTAATAATAATAATGATATGTCGCCCAGGCTGGAGTGCAGTGGCATGATCTTGGCTCACTGCAACCTCCCCCACCCAGGCTCAGGTGATCCTCCTGCCTCAGCCTCCCAACAAGTAGCTGGGACTATAGGCACATGCCACCACGCCAGGCTAATTTTTGTATTTTTAGTAGAGATAGGTTGGCCAGGCCGGTCTGGAACTCCTGAACTCAGGTGATCTGACTGCCTCGGCCTCCCAAAGTGCTGGGATTACAGGCATGAGCCACCGTGCCAGGCCAGAATTTGTTCGTAGTAGTACAGAGAATAATGGTGGGACTTAAAATTGATGATATTTTAGATTTGATGGAAACTGTTATACTCCAATTAGTTTATGTGAAGACATGTTACAGCCATTACAATTATATTTTCATGGATTTCTTAATAATATGAAGTAGACTGGGCGCAGTGGCTTACACCTGTAATCCCAGCATTTTGGGAGGCCAAGGCAGGTGGATCACCTGACATCAAGAGTTGGAGACCAGCCTGGCCAACATGGTGAAACCCCGTCTCTACTAAAAAAATACAAAAATTAGCCAGGCACGGTGGCAGTTGCCTGTAATCTCAGCTACTTGGAGGCTGAGGCAGGAGAATCACTTGAACCTGGGAGGCGGAGATTGCACTGAGACTAGATCACGCCACTGCACTCGAGCCTCGGTGACAGAACGACTCTGTCTCAAAACAAAACAAAATAAAACAAAAAAACAGAACCCTGAGATTTGCAAAAGAAAATATGCAGATGACCGGGCTCACGCCTGTAATCCCAGCACTTTGGGAGGCCAAGGCGGATGGATTACCTGAGGTCGGGAGTTCAAGACCAGCCTGACCAACATAGAGAAACCCTGTCTCTACTAAAAATACAAAAATTAGCCAGGCGTGCTGGCAGATGCCTGTAATCCCAGCTACTTGGGAGGCTGAGGCAGGAGAATCGCTTGAACGTGGGAGGCGGCGGTCGTGGTGAGCTGAAATCTTGCTATTGCACTCCAGCCTGGGCAACAACAGCGAAATTCTGTCTCAAAAAAATAAAAGAGAAAAAGAAAAGAAAATATGCAGATGATCCATAGGCTTGAGAAGTATCCCTTTGAGTGGTAACCAAAGAAATGCAAATTAAATAAAATAATGCAAAGCCTTTGCAACTAATTTTCAAATTAATGATCATTTAAAAGAGTAATTAAGAGAGCTGGAAAGGATGTAGGGAGATGCCATCAAGGTACATTGTGCTTGGAGTGTAAATTGGTACACCCTCTCGCTCAGGGCTATTTGCAGTATAAATGCATACATTTCGGCCTGAGGCGGGGGCTCATGCCTGTAATCCCAGCACTTTGGAGGGCTGAGGTGGCTGGATCACGAGGTCAAGAGATTGAGATCATCCTGGTCAATATGGTGAAACCCCGTCTCTACTAAAAGTACAAAAAATTAGCTGGGTGTGGTGACGGGCGCCTGTAGTCCCAGCTACTCGGGAGGCTGAGGCAGGAGAATGGCGTGAACCCAGGAGGCAGAGCTTGCAGTGAGCCGAGATCGTGCCACTGCACTCCAGCCTGGGCGACATCTCAAAAAAAAAAAAAAAAACAAAAATCAAAAAACATACATTTCATTAAAGCATACATTCCATTCCTACTTTTGCACTGATTTAATTACAAGATTGTTCATGGCAGCATGAAATAGGGAAGCTTTAGAAAACAACTTAATGTCTAATGAGGTATGGAATAAATTCTGGTATGAATGCATGGGGGTAGTGAGATGGGGAGGCTGTGAGGGGGAAGGAAATAAATCTTAGGTAACATAATGGTTCGTTGCCTTCCAAAGGGCCACAGGACATGAAAAGATATACGTTACGGTATATCTATGTTATTAAAATATCATGTGGTGGGAAACTAGGAAAAAAGATCTAGAAAGGATCTTTAAGATGGCGATCATGAAAAAAAAAGTTGAGAAAAAATGATCTAGGTTCCGTGTGGTGGCTCACGCCTATAATCTCAGTACTTTGGGAGGCCAAGGCAGGCACATTACCTGAGGTCAGGAGTTCAAGACCAGCCTGGGCAACATATTGAGGCCCCATCTCTACAAAAAGTTAAAAACATGCTGGGCGCGGTGGCTCACACCTGTAATCCTAGCACTTTGGGAGGCCGAGGCAGGCAAATTACCTGAGGTCGGGAGTTCAAGACCAGCCTGGCCAACATGGTGAAACCCCGCCTCTATTAAAAATACAAAAAATTAGCCAGGTGCAGTGGCGTAGGCCTGTAATCCCAGCTACTCAGGAGGCTGAGGCAGGAGAATTGTTTGAACCCAAGAAGCGGACGTTGCGATGAGCCGAGATCGCGCCACTGTACTCCAGCCTGGGCAACAAGAGCAAGACCTCAAAAAAAAAATTTTTTTTTTTAATATTAGCCAGGCCTGGTGGCACATGCCTGTAGTTCCAGCTACTCAGGAGGCTGAGGTGGGAGGATCGCTTGAGCCCAGGAGGTGGAGGATGCAGTGAGCTGAGATCGCGCCCCTTAACTCCAACCTAGGCAAAGTGGGGAGACCCTCACTCAAAACAAACAAACTTTAAATTTCTGAGTGATAAACAGCATCGGCCGCCTCCGGGACCTGCTCGGGTGGTACACTGCAAGCTGCGGAGACTTAAGAAAAGGGCGTCTCGGTTAGAGCCCGGGTATGGGGTACCACCCCCTCCCCCGCCACGGCCAGGCAGCACGGTCCGCCCTTCCGGCTGGGATCCCCGCGTCTCTCGGCCTTCGCTGGAGCCCCACTGTTGTGCTGAAGGAGACCGTCCTTCCGACGCCGAGTCCCGCTCCACAACCACGTAAACGAATTGTGGATTCAGACACCATGAGCGGCGGAAACAAAGGCGTCCCCACAGTGTCCAGCCGTCGGCTGAGGAGAAGGGTCTGCCCGACGGCCACCTGAGGGAGGACCCGAGCACGCCCTCTCCGGTTCACGCTGCGCGCCTCCTTCAGGCGGACAACGCAGGCGGCCGGTTTTGAACTTTCCGGGTGCGAACCTCCCAAGGCTTCAGCCAGGTCACTCACTGTCTAAAGCCAAATCAAATATCTTTTTTTTTTTTTTCTTTTTGAGACGGAGTCTCGCTCTTGTTGCCCAGGCTCAGCTTCCCGAGTAGGTGGGATTACCGCCCCACCAAGCCCGGCGAATTTTTTTTTTTTTTTTTTTTTGAGACGGAGTCCTGCTCTGTCGCCAGGCTGGAGTGCAGTGGCGCGATCTCGGCTCACTACAACCTCCAGCTCCTGTATTCAAGCGATTCTCCAGCCTCAGCCTCCCCAGTAGCTGGGAATACAGGCGCCCACCACCACGCCCAGCTAATTTTTTGTATTTTTAGTAGAGACGGGGTTTCACCATGTTGATCAGGATGATCTCAATCTCTTGACCTCGTGATCCACCTGCCTCAGCCTCCCAAAGTGCTGGGATTACAGGCGTGAGCCACCATGCCCAGTTAATTTTTGTATTTTCAGTAGAGATGGGGTTTCACCATGTTGGTCATGCTGCTGTTGAACTCCAGACATCAGGTAATCCGCCGCCTCAGCCTCCCGAAGTGTTGGGATTACAGGTGTGAGCCACCACGCCCGGCCTTTTTGTTTGTTTGTTTGTTTGTTTGAGACAGTCTCACTTTATCGCCCAAGCTGGAGTGCAGTGGCGCGATCTCGGCTCACTGCAAGCTCCGCCTCCCGGGTTCACGCCATTCTCCTGCCTCAGCCTCCCGATTAGCTGGGACTACAGGCGCCCGCCACCATGCCCGGCTAATTTTTTTTTTTTTTTTTTTTTTTTTTTGTATTTTCAGTAAAGACTGGGTTTCACCGTGTCAGCCGGGATGGTATCCATCTCCTGACCTCGTGATCCACCTGCCTTGGCCTCCCAAAGTGCTGGGATTACAGGCGTGAGCCACCGTGCCCTGCCTGTCCAAAAAATAAAATAAAAAGCCAGGCGCAGTGGCTCATGCCTGCAATATTAGCACTTTGGGAGGCCGAGGTGGGCAGATTGCCTAAGCTCAGTAGTTTGACACCAGCCTGGGCAACACGGTGAAACCCTATCCCTACTAAAACACAAAATTTAGCCAGGCGTGGCAGAGTGCACCTGTATTCCCAGCTACTCGGGAGACTGAGGCAGAATTGTTTGAACCGGGGAGGCAGAGGTTGCAGTGAGCCGAGTTCGGGCCACTGCACTCCACACTCCAGCCTGGGTGATAGAGCGAGACTCCGTCTCTAAATAAAATAAAATAAAATAACAAAGTAAGCAGTAAAACCATCCAGGCTTGGTAGTCACTGTGGTGCTTTCCTCAGGGTCCCTTCCCACAGGCGGCTACTGAGGTCATTTTATCAGGCCCCCTGGGCTCACCTTTTGTTCCATCCCGCACAGGTGAGCAGTCTGAGCAGGCTTTGGCCAGCTTCGCGCAGGTGCCACTGCACAGACTCTCCCTTCAGAGCAGCGCTGGAGGACGGGGTCAGGAGTCAGTGCACAAATCCCTCCTGTCCTTGGGGCCGGGCAGCCACCGCGGCGGGGAGACCCCTCGCTAAGGAGGAGTGTTGGTGTTGCCTCTACTCGCCGGGTCGCCCAGGGCCCTTCACTTCCGAATCAACTCCCCACAGCCGCTGCTTTCAGGGGAAGCCAAGCCAAGTCACATACGGCACGTGCACTGGATCAAAATAATACACGTTTCCACATGCGCCAGACGGTATGTTTAGTACTTAAAGAGCAGGGCTGAAAATGAAAGGTCCTTACCCGGCTTCCTTGCGATTTTCCCACTGCTTCCCGGCGCCAGGGCCGCCTTCTCCGCGGTGCGCGGGAGTTCGGGGAGCGCGCGCCCCCTGCCGGCCGGCCGGAGCGCGGGGCGGGTTTCGCGCCCTCCGTGACCTGGTAGAGCTTGGAATTGCTTCGCTTGTTCCCGCCCGAGGCTACTTTGAGGTTCTAAGTGACTCCCCGTTCCCCGGGTGCCTCGCCGTCGAGAAGCCCAAAGCTTCTCCATCTCCAGCGCTGGATGAGGCTCCCCTAGTTTTCCTTCTGCCCAGATACCCTGTGCTCTCACACAGGTTGTGCTGATGGCGGGGAACCGGGACTGCAGTTGCACGTGGCCTGGAGCTCACTTCCGCTCTCCCCCTCGCTGGACCTCTGACCGCAGGTCTCTGAGCCTGTTTCTTGGAGATTTGGGATAGCTGGGAGGCCCCATGAGAGCGAGACGGTGAAGCTACCAGCAGTGGGGTCTGGTTCTGATGTAGCCATTGACCCCAACTTGCACAGCTGAGCTTGCACATTCCTCCTCTCCTTCCCAGCCCCTGGCCCCGCTCCCAGCTGTGGCTGCCCCATGTCCTCTCCAGACCACCCCGCACAGCTGTGGCTGCCCCATGTCCTCTCCAGACCACCCTGCACAGCTGTGGCTGCCCTCCCAGCCTCCCTCTCACACCGCTCTGTGTGACTTTGTCCTGTGCTTGCTCCTGACACATGGACTTCGCTTTATCTTTCATTTTTATTTTTTTAATTTTAATTAAAAAAAAAATTTTTTTTTTGAGACGGAGTTTCTCTTTTGTTGCCCAGGCTGGAGTGCAATGGCGCACTTTCGGCTCACAGCAACCTCTTCCTCCTGGGTTCAAGCGATTCTCCTGCCTCAGCCTCCCGAGTAGCTGGGATTACAGGCATGTACCACATGCCCGGCTAATTTTGTATTTTTAGTAGAGACAGGGGTTCTCCATGTTGATCAGGCTGGTCTCGAACTCCTGACCTCAGGCGAACCGCCCACCTCAGCCTCCCAAACTGCTGGGATTGCAGGCATGAGCCACCGCGCCCGGCCTCAATTTATCTTTTATACTTGCCCAGGGCCAAAGGGAAGTCTTACATTAGTCAAACTCACCAGATTCAGTAAAAACTCAACCCTAAAATAATTATTTGAGACCGTGCAGTGGCTCACGCCTATAATCCCAACAATTTGGAAGGCTCAGAGGTAGGCTTACTTGAGCCCAGGACCTCAAGACCAGCCCAGGGGGCCGGGCGCCGTGGCTCACGCCTGTAATCCCAGCACTTTGGGAGGCCCAGGTGGGTGGATCATGTGGTCAAGAGATCAAGACCATCCTGGCCGACATGGGGAAACCCCGTCTCTACTAAAAATACAAAAATTAGTGTGATGGCGCCCGCCTATAGTCCCAGCTACTCGGGAGGCTGAGGCAGGAGAATTGCCTGAACCCGGGAGGTGGAGGTTGCAGTGAGCCGAAATCGTGCCACGGACTCCAGCCTGGCGACAGAGTGAAACTCTTGTCAAAAAAAAAAAAAAAAAAGCCCAGAAAACAAAAAGAGTCTTCGTCTCTACAAAAAATTAAAAAATAATTACTTGGGTGTGGTGGCACCTGCCTGTGGTCCCAGCCAGCTGGGAAGTTGAGATGGGAGGATAGCTTGGGCCCAGGAGTTGGAGGCTCCAGTGAACTGTGATCGTGCCACTGGACTCCAGCCTGCATGACACAGCAAGATTCCACTTCTAAAAAATAATTATAATCTGTCAAATTTCGGGACAGATAATCTTGGCCTCCCAGCCTAAGATTTGATTTGATTTCATTTTATTTTAGAGACGGAGTCTCGCTTTGTCGCCCAGGCTGGAGTACAATGGCACAGTCTCAGCTTACTGTAAACTCCACCTCACGGGTTCAAGCTATTCTTCTGCCTCAGCCTCTTGAGTAGCTGGGATTACAGGCGTGTGCCACCATACTCAGCTAATTTTTGTATTTTTAATAGAGATGGGGTTTCACCATGTTGGTCAGGCTGGTCTCGAACTCTTGACCTCGTGATCCGCCCACCTAAGCCTCCCAAAGTGCTGGGATTACAGGCGTGAACCATCCTGCCTGGCCAAGTTTTTATTTTAACAACTACTGTGTGTGAGAGAAGGGGGTGGGCTAGAGTAGGGTAATATGTACATGCTATGGCTGAAACAGAAAAATGGTAACTTTATTTTCTACATCCCAGCATGCCCTGCTCTGAGCCCTCATTCCTAGTGAAGGTGGAAACAGAGCAAACTTGCTCTTTTATGGATTTAATTTAGTCTTTTTTTGTAATTACTCAGCCTTTCAGGTTGCTTTCTTCTCCCCTGCTCATTCTGTAGCAGACTCTGGGTTGCCTACATAATCCCTTTTCCCCATTCTTTGCCAAGACCTCTGACTTTCTTTGGGATCCACCCTTGGAGAAGGTGCCTCTTGTCCTGGTTCAGGGACATATCCTGACGTGTCTAAGCCAATCACTGTAATGCCATTTCTCTCACCTCGGTTGGCTGGGGTGTGCATGAGACCAATTTCTGACCATGAAAACTCATGGATGTCTGCCATGGGGTCCATTCTTGAAAAGAAGCACAAGTGGCCAGGTGCAGTGGCTCACGCCTGTAATCCCAGCACTTTGGGAGGCCGAGGCAGGCGCATCACGAGGTCAGGAGATCGAGACCATCCTGGCTAACACGGTGAAACCCCGTCTCTACTAAAAATACAAAAAATTAGCTGGGCGCGGCAGCGGCATGCGCCTGTAGTCCCAGCTACTCGGGAGGCTGAGGCAGGAGAATGGCATGAACCCGGGAGGCAGAGCTTGCAGTGAGCCAAGATCGGGCCACTGCACTCCAGCCTGGGCAACAGACAGAGCGAGACTCCGTCTCAAAAAAAAAAAAAAAAAACACAAGTAAGGAAACTGAATTTGTTATCCATACTTTCCGAAAAGAAAAACCCAGGCCTGGATGATTTAACTGCTTAGTATTTTGTTTTATTTTATTTTATTTATTTATTTTAGAGACGGAGTCTTGCTCTGTCACCCAGGCTGAAGCATGGAGTGCAGTGGCCCGATCTCGGCTCACTGCAACCTCCGCCTGCCGGGTTCAAGCAATTCTCCTGCGTCAGCCTCCTGAGTAGCTGGGAATACAGGTGCATGCTGCTGCCACGCCTGGCTAATTTTTGTGTTTTAGTAGGGACAGGGTTTCACCATGTTGCCCAGGCTTGTCTCAAACTCCTGAGCTTAGGCAATGCGCCTGCCTCGGCCTCCCCAACTGCTAATATTGCAGGCCTGAGCCACCGTGCCTGGCTTTTTATTTTATCTTTTGGAGAGGTAGGGTCTTGCTATGTTGCCAGGGCTTGGCTCAAACTCTTGGCCTCAAGCAATCCTCCTGCCTCGGCCTCCCACAGTGCTGGAATTACAGGCAAAAGCCATCACACTCAGCTGACTGGTCAATTTTTTTTATTATATTAATCATTTGTTTTGAATCAAATATTCAGTGAAGACATCAACACCAGTCTCATACAAACACTTTGAGAAAATAGAGGAAGTGTTCAGTTCCTTATGTGAGGCCAGCTTAACCTAAGACAAAAACCTGACAAAAGCATTACAAAAAGAAAATTCCAGGCTGGGCACGGTGGCTCACGCCTGTAATTCCAGCACTTTGGGAGGCCGAGGTGGGTGGATCACGAGGTCAGGAGTTCAAGATCAAGCTGGCCAAGACAGTGAAACACTGTCTCTACTAAAAATACCAAAAAAAAAAAATAGCCAGGCATGGTGGCGGGCACCTGTAATCTCAGCTACTCAGGAGGCTGAGGCAGAGATTTGCTTGAACCCACGAGGCAGAGTTTGCAGTGAGCCGAGATCTCGCCACTGCACTCCAGACTGGGCGACAGAGCAAAACTCCGTCTCAAAAACAAAAAACAAAAATTCTTTAAAGATAAAAATAATTAACCAGGTGTGGTGGTGCGTGTCTGTAGTCCCAGCTACAGTCTCCAGCTGAGCCAGGAGAATTGCTTGAGCCTAGGAGTTTGAATTGCAGTGAGCTATGATCGTGCTACTGCACTCAGCCTGGGCAACAGAATGAGACCCCATCCTTAAAATAAAATAAAAAAAAAAAGGATATGAATTGGATTGTGTCACTTGAGCCTTCAGTGTTTGCCCTCCAAGTAGAATCGGCTCCCTCCCTGTCCAGCTTGGAGGCTGCTGCTCCAGGCCCTTGGCCTCTTAGCCTCAAAGCCTGCTTCCCTCTGCCTGACCAGGCCACGCATCACTTTCTCAGCAACTCTCCCCAACTCCCAAATAGCTCCCAATTGGGGGCTCTCATTATAGTGCATAGCACTTGCTGAAACTTGTAGCTGTGGACTGGATTGTAAAATTACTCATTTTTCTTCATCTCCCTGCTAGATTCTAAGCTTCTCCAGGAAAGGGATCTTTTCTCCTCCGGTCATCCAGGGCAAGGCAAATGGAATGTACTTGAACATTCACTGACTGGATGGACAAATGTGAGAAATGAAGACACAAACGCGGAGCTAGTAAGCAGTGGGCCAAGCATCCTTCCAAATGGAGAATGAAATTATGAAGACTTGGGCCAGGCGTGGTGGCTCACACCTGTAATCCCAGCACTTTGGGAGGCCAAGGCGGGCAGATCACGAGGTCAGGAGTTCGAAACCAGCCTGGCCAACATGGTGGAACCCTGTCTCTACTAAAAATACAAAAATTAGCCGGGCGTGGTGGGGCAGTAATCCCAGTTACTTGGGAAGCTGAGGTGGGAGAATCACTTGAACCTGAGAGGCAGGGCTGCAGTGAGCCAAGATGGCACCACTGCACTCCAACCTGGGCGACAGAGCAAGACTCTGTCTCAAAAAAAAAAAAAAGGCCTGGTGCAGTGGCTCATGCCTGTAATCCCAGCACTTTGGGAGGCCGAGGCAGGGAGATCACCTGAGGTTGGGAGTTGGAGACCAGCCTGACCAACATGGAGAAACCTTGTCTCTACTGAAAAATACAAAATTAACAGGGCATGGTGGCAGCGCATGCTCATAATCCTTGGCATGCTGAGGCAGGAGAATCGCGTGAACCAAAGAGGTGGAGGTTCCGGTGAGCCAAGATCACGCCATTGCACTCCAGCCTGGGCAACAAGAGGAAAACTCCATCTCAAAAAAAAAAAAAAAAAAAAAAAGAAAGAAAGAAAGGAAGGAAGATTGATTATGAAGACTCAAAAATGTAAGGAGCGGCCGGGCATGGTGCCTCACGCCTGTGATCCCAGCACTCTGGGAGGCCGAGGTGGATGGATCATGAGGTCAGGAGATCGAGACCATCCTGGCTAACCCGGTGAAACCCCGTCTCTACTAAAAATTCAAAAAAAAATTTAGCCGGGCGTGGTGGCGGGCGCCTATAGTCCCAGCTACTCGAGAGGCTGAATTGGGAGAATGGCGTCAACCCGGGAGGCAGAGGTTGCAGTGAGCAGAGCTCCTGCCACTGTATTCCAGCCCGTGTGACAGAGTGAGACTCCGTCTCCAAAAAAAAAAGTAAGGAGCAACCCACAGCATGAGGGAAAGTATTTGCCAACAACAAATCAAACAACTCAATTCAAAAATGCATGAAGGGGGCCTGATGCAGTGACGCATGCCTGTAATCCCAGCACTTTGGGAGTCTGAGGTGGGTGGATCACGAGGTCAGGAGTTTGAGACCAGCCTGACCAACACTGTGAAACCCCGTCTCTACTAAAAATGCAAAAATTAGCCGGGCATGGTGGCGTGCACCTGTAATCCCAGCTACTCAGGAGGCTGAGGCAGGAGAATCGCTTGAACCCCGGAGGCAGAAGTTGCAGTGAGCCGAGATCGCGCCACTGCACTCCAGCCTGCATGACAGAGCGAGATTCCATCTAAAATAAATAAATAAATGAAAAAAATGCATGAAGGGGCCAGACCCGGTGGCTAAGGCAGGTGGATCACTTGAGGCCAAGAGTTCGAGACCAGCCTGGGCAACACAGCAAACCCCATCTCTACAGAAAATACAAAAATTCGTCAGGCATGGTGGTGTGTGTCTGTGGTCCCAGCTACTGGGGAGGTTGAGGCAGAAGGACTGCTTGAGCCTGAGAGGCCAAAAAAAAAAAAAAATAGCCAGTGTTTCATGCCTGTAATACCAGCACTTTGGGAGGCTGACGCCAGCAGATCACTTGAGGCCAGGAGTTCAAGACCAGCCTAGGCAGTGGTGGCCAGCACCTATAATCCCAGTTACCCGGGAACCTGAGGCAGGAGAATCGCTTGAACCTGGGAGGTGGAGGTTGCAGTGAGCCAACATCGCGCCACTGTACTCCAGCTTGGGCAATAAAGTGAGACTCTGTCTCAAACAAACAAACAAAAAGGCCGAGCGGGGTGGCTCACACCTGTAATCCCAGCACTTTGGGAGGCTGAGGCGGGCGGATCACGAGGTCAAGAGATGGAGACCATCCTGGTCAACATGGTGAAACCTTGTCTCTACTAAAAATACAAAAATTAGCCAGCCGTGGTGGCAGGCGCCTGTAGTCCCAGCCGCTCAGGAGGCTGGGGCAGGAGAATGGCTTGAGTCCGGGAGGTGGAGATTGCAGTGAGTCGCGATCTCGCCACTGCACTCCAGTTTGGGTAACAGAGCAAGACTCTGTCTCAAAAAAAAAACAAACAAAAAAAAAAAAACTGAGTAGTTCAACAGCTTAAGCCATATTGGCTGAACATTAAGAATTTGTCAAATCTTAAGGAACAAAATAATATTAAAATTAGGAAGAATTATTTTGCCATAGGATTAAATAGAAATACTGCCATACATTTGACTCATTTGTTTGAAAATCTTTATATGGTTGTTGCTTCATTTAAAAACCAAAAGTTATGTGCAAAATAATGTGCCAGTTGCACAGCCCCTGGAGGCCAGTGTGAGCCCACATGCCTCTGCTGGTTTATTTCTAGAGTCCACTCGCTGTGGGTCTTTATCGTGTTTCCAAAACAAGGAAGTCACCCATCTCTAGTTCAGGCCTTGTTGCCAATGAAATTTTAAAATACGACACTGATACCATTTGACTAGACAATAACTAAAATTGGACAAAGAAGATATTTTCCTCTCATTGGAGGTTGCAGCATTTTATTCAGGTTTACAATTTGTGATTCATCCGGGCATGGTGGCTCAAGCCTATAATCCCAGCACTTTGAGAGGCTGAGGTGGGCAGATATCTCAAGGTCAGGAGTTCAAGACAAGCCTGGCTAACATGGTGACACCTTCTCTCGACTAAAATTACAAAAATTAGCTGGGTGCGGTGGCACCAGCCTGTAATCCCAGCTACTCGGGAGGCTGAGGCAGGAGAATGGCTTGAATCTGGGAGGCGGAGTTTGTGGTGAGCCAAGATGGTGCCACTGCACTCCAGCCTGAGCAACAGAGTGAGACTACATCTAAAAAAAAAAAAAAAAAAATGTGATTATGTAAACTGTGACTCAGGGAACTGCAGAGAACAGAAGTTTGCAGGTCTACACGTGGAATCTGCAGTTCTGTTAGGAGAGACTGGCATTGCAAAAGAGCAGCAATTCCTGAGCATCTTCCCCAGCAGAGAGCCCATTCTGGGGGCAATGTTGACAATGACCCAGAGTCTCTGGGTTCTCCAGTGGGGTGCACAGCTGATGTTATCCCTCCTGTGCTGGCAGTTTTCTAAGTGAGTTCAGATCCTCTAGGAAGGAAGATCTGTGTGTGCAGCGCTGTGGAAGAGGTCTCTGTGGGCACCAAGCCTCCCAAGGAGATTTACGGGCTCCAGGGACTGGAGGTTTGGACCCCATCTCTGTCTCTCCCAATCCATTAGAACACGCATTTCCAGCATCTGTGGGGTGCCCAGATGAGGGGACGCGCCTCCAAGTTGTCCTCAGGAGATTCCCAATTGTTTGTGGATGTCGGATATTCGGTGTCCATGGGAGTGTCTGGGATTTTGGTGTCTTGTGCGTCCAGCAGCATTGGCACATCCAGGTTGAGGAAAGCGGGACCCCTGCCTCCACCTGCCTGCATGTGGGGTCTCCCTAGAAGGAAGCCTTTGGTAGGTGGGTGGGAAGATTAGGGTGCTCGAATGGGAACTGTGAGGAGGTGTAGTGGCACCAGGCTCTAGCAGCCTCCTGCCTCCAGGAGAGGCCCAGGTCGGGATCACTGCAGCGACCAACGCCTCGGATCACTCGAGGGCTAGAAGGCACCCACCAGGTGTGTGGACAGGAGCGCTCAGGGGCCTTGCACATTGGGCATATTATGGCGTCAGTTTCAGAATCAGCCTGCATGGAGTCGGACCAGGACACCCAGCCAGGATTCCGTCGTCGGGGAGGGGAACGCCCACGTGGCTTGTGTGAAAGGTGCTTCAGGGGACGTAAAGGCTCTGGTGACTGGGAGGAGCTGAGGGATGACAGATACCCCAAGGATTCTGTGGAGGTGGTCGGGTTTGGTGATAGGGTGCTCGCAGGTGGCCGGTGTGAAGGGTGCTTCAGGGGACACAGAGGCTCTCGTGGCTTGGAGGAGCTCAAGGATGACAGATACCCCAAGGACTCTACAGAGGTCTTTGGGACTGATGACGGCATGGAGGCCAGAGGAGCCGGGGGAGCCCGTGGGGACACATGGAAGCTGGTGGGAGAAGCTTTCCCACGCCCCCCACGTGGCCGGTGGTTCCTAGCAGGTGCTCGTTTGTACACTGGCCCTGGGCAGACTTGGCGTGGAAGGTGATGGGAGCTGCCCTCCCTAGAGAGCTTCTTCAGGCACCTGCAGAAGACAGGAGGCACAGGCTGCAGCCGGGAGCACTGGGCACCTGTGGACCTCCAGGGCCCCCCTGCTGACTTCACAAAGCTCTGCCTACCCCTGCCCAGGGCTTTAGTGACATCATGGCTGTGATCTCCCCTCCCAGATCAGCCCCAGGCCCTGGGGTGGCATCCTAGGCCCTGGTAGGAAGAAGGACATGGGAGGGAAGGGGAAGAGCCTCACTTTTTCGACAGGAAAGTGTAAATCTCGAGGTTCTCCAGTTCTTTCAATAGAATTCTATAATCTGGAAAGCAGGAGATGGGTTATGGTGGCGAGGGAGGGAACTGGGACTTACAGGAGGCTGAGTGCGCGTGCCCTTAGGGGAGACCCCGGGATCGGGGATTAGACCCTGGAGCCCCAGCATCCCTGTCCAAGGCCACAGGGCCCCAGGAGTGATAGCCAGGTGCCCGGTGGGCAGCACTTTGTCGTCTCCAAAGTGCTTCCCGACACGCCCCATCATGGGGGTCACGACAACCTCCTGGGGAGAGATGACAGGGGCAGTCTCAAAGAGGACTCAGCCATGTTAAACAGCTGCCCACATAGACCTGCATCCCCTCCTGCACGTCCAGGTGGTCACTGGTCCCCTCCTGGGCAACACCCGCTCCCTGGACCCCATGGCTTCATCCCAGCAGGGAATCGGAGATGGATCCTGGGTTCCAATTGCCCTACCAGGAGCTTCGCCATCAGGCCTCTGCAGATGACTTCCTAGGAGACTTGGTGCTTGTTCCTAGGGACAGGTGAAGCTGTCATCTCTGGGGCTTCTGGGACCCTCAGAGCCTTACCTTTCAAAGTGATAGATTTATTTCCGATCCTGAGCCATTCCCCCACTTCAGCTTGATCCTGAGAGACAAGAAAGAGTGAGGGTGCAGGCCGGGTCTCAGTCTCCTGTCCCCACAGCTGCAGACCCACAGTGCTCGTGAATGACACACTTTCTCTGCCCAGCTCATGGAGCCCTGTGTGCTTCTCTTTCACTGGTTTCTAAAGTGCATAATACCCTTTTCTGGTTTCCTTCTCTGGAAAGCATGGAGGGGTTTTCTATGTGAGGCCTGCCCTGGGCATCCTCAGTCCCTGTTCCGCTGCTTGGGAAACACACACTCTTGGGTCTGCAGGTGCCTCTGAGCTGGCAGGGAGGATTCTGCTTCTGAGGAGGCCGGGGCGACTCCAGTCTCAGGTGGGAGGCTCTCAGGGGCTCAGCACAGCCCCCAGAGCACCTCACACAGAGGCTGGGCCCCGAGGCACCTGCCCAGGAAGGTGGCTGATGAGCCCGGCCTCAGGGCCTGTCCTTCCACAGAGACCTCACCCCTCTCATGACCGTGTCCTCGCCGCTGAGTCCTGGGGTTTGTTTTTGCTCTGACGCCTCCCGTGCACCCCCACAGATGGTCTGGGAGCTTGGGATGGAAATCCTATGCCCACTCCAACCCCTGCCTGCCCTGCTGTCCCTAGAGGGATGATGAGAGTTCCCATCACAGGAGCGCCTCTGGTTGATGTGGAAAAGTGGAAAAGAGAGCAGGAAAAATAGAAGCATTCTCTGCTGGGTGTGGGCTGAGGGCTCCTTACATTCTCGCTGTCCTCCTCTCTGGGAGGCACTGAGGACGGCTCCCTGGGAATGTAGGGGCGTAAGATGATCAGGATCACCAGGCTGAACACAACGAAGAGGACGAAATGGATGATCTGGGGAATGGGGCTGGGGCACAGCTCTGTCTCAATAACACTGTCCAGAGGAAAGAGAATATCCATGTCAACTGCACTGCTGTCCTCAGGCAACTTAGCCCTGGGCATCCCCTCTGGGACTAGTTATTGGGGCCCAGGCCCACATCACAGAGCTGGGGCCTCCCCTCACAAAGGGCTCCTAAGGGTGGGGTGGGCAGTGGGAGGAGGAGGCTAAAGCCCAGCCCCGCCCACCACCACCCACCCCTGCAGTTCCCTCCACCCTCCTGGCCTTCCGGATCCCTCCTTCCCACTCCACCTGCTCAACCTGTCAGAGACAGACCTGGCCCGTTTTCCGTCCTCTCACCCTGGCACACAGATGGTACCTGGTTCATTGGAGATCTCTGCTCAGACTCCCTCAGTTTCACAGTTTTTGAGGATCTGGATTTGTCCCTGAAATTCCTGTTATTTCCAGGGATTATTGCTCCAGGGTCTCCTCTGCCTGCTCACTGCAACCTCCACCTCTCGGGTTAAAGCAATTCTTTGCCTCAGCCTCCCGAGTAGCTGGGATTACAGGTGCCTGCCACAACGCCTGGCTAACTCTTTTAATTTTTAGTAGAGACAGGGTTTCACTATCTTGGCCAGGCTGATCTCAAACTCCTGACCTAGTGATCAGCCTGTCTCGGCCTCCCAAAGTGCTGGGATTACAGGCGTGAACCACCGCACACAGCCTCAAAAAAGTTTTTCTAGGGCTTTGGCTAAGTACATGAAGATAAGTGATGCCCAATTCAGGTTTTGCCAAATAACACAACTCTTTTCAGAAACTACAAATTCCACTGGCTCTGGCAGAATGAATATCAACCTAGGTCAATTCTCCATAACAAGAACCCATAAATTTGCCGGCCGGGCGCGGTGGCTCAGGAGGTCAGGAGATCAAGACCATCCTGGCTAACACGGTGAAACCCCCTCTCTACTAAAAATACAAAAAATTAGCGTGGTGGCAGGTGCCTGAAGTCGGAGCTACTCAGGAGGCTGAGGCAGGAGAATGGCATGAACCCAGGAGGCAGAGGTTGCACTGAGCTGAGATCACGCCACTGCACTCCAGCCTGGGTGACAGAGTGAGACTCCATCTCGAAAAAAAAAACAGAACCCACAAATTTGCCAGCCCACTTCACGTCTCAACTATTAGATAATAGCAGGCAAGATGCATGTTCCTGATGGGCACCAGTTGTTTATATGGTGATTCTTCTTTGAGTTATTGGTGTTTTCTCCTTTCTTCCCTCCCTCCCTCCGTCCCTTTCCTTCTCTCCCCTCCACCTAATAGAGGGCCCACGTCTCCACAGGGTCACCTCTGTCTCCAGCATTAGAAAAGGAAGTCAGAGCTGGTCACAGTGACTCACACCTGTAATCCCAGCACTTCGGGAGGCTAAGGTGGGAGGATCACAAGGTCAGGAGATCGACACCATCCTGGCTAACACGGTGAAACCCGTCTCTACTAAAAATACAAAAAATTAGCCGGGTGTGGTGGCGGGCGCCTGTAGTCCCAGCTACTCAGGAGGCTGAGTCAGGAGAATGGGGTGAACCCGGGAGGCGGAGCTTGCAGTGAGCCGAGATCACACCACTGCACTCCAGCCTGGGTGACAGAGCGAGACTCTGTCTCAAAAAATAAGTAAATAAATAAAAAATAAAAGGAAGTCAGAAAGCTAAGCAAGGCCTGGATCAGGAGACCTATTTATTCTAATGATGAGAAAGCACCGCAGGGCTCTGGGAAGGGAAGTGGCATGGTCTGATTTACCTATTTTTAAAAATCCATGTAAAGATCATGTGGGGGAGTGGGGGCAAGAGTAGAAGCAGAGATGCCCTGTAGGAAGCAGGTACAAGAATCCAGACAGGAAGGCTGCGGGTTGCTTGGACTAGGGTGGAAATACTGCAGACAGCTTCGGGGTCTGTTTTGAAGATAAAGCCAGCTGGTCTTGCTCATGTGGGCACTGAGAGAACCTGGGGCCAGGGAACCAGGTAAATTGCGGGGTGGGTGGGGAAGGGAGGGAAGGATGCTATTTTGACTGAGATGGAAAACACTGGGGGAGGAGTTGGGTTTGAGTTGTGTGGGGGCTTCAGAAATCTTTTGACCTTAAACGTAAGATGGCGTCAGACATACCAGTGGCACTAGAAGCTGTGGAAGCACAGGAACAATCTAGAAATTGGCCGAGAGCTTTGGCTGGATATTTTAAATGTGGGAATCATCAGTTTATAGGTGTCACTGGTGTAAAACCATGGACCAAGGGCCGGGCGTGGTGGCTCAGGCCTGTAATCCCAGCACTTTGGGAGGCCAAGGCGGGCAGATCACTTGAAGTCAGGAGTTCGAGACCAGCCTGGCCAACGTGGTGAAACCCCATCTCTTCTAAAAATGCAAAAATTAGCTGAGTGTGGTGGCACGCATCTATAGTCCCAGCTACTCAGGAGGCTGAGGCAGGAGAATCACTTGAACCCGGGAGGCGGAGGTTGCAGGGCACCGAGATCATACCCTACATGATCCCAGCACTTTGGGAGGCTGAGGCAGCTGGATCACGAGGTCAGGAGATTGAGACCATCCTTGCTAACATGGTGAAACCCCATCTCTACTAAAAATACAAAAAATTAGCCGGGCATGGTGATGGGTGCCTGTAGTCCCAGCGCCTGGGCAACAGAGACTCCATCTCAAAAAAAAAAAAAAAAAAGTGACTAGAAACTCAAAAAGTGTGGAGAGCGGGAGCAGGGGAAGGGCTGAAAAACTACCTGTTGGGCAGTGTTCACTATCTGAGTGACAGGTTCACTAGAAGCCCAAACCTCAGCACCACACAGTTTATCCACGTAACAAACCTGCGCGTGCACCCACTGAATCTAAAATTGTTTAAAAAGCGATAAGCCATGTTAATGGCAGGTACCCTTGGTGTGATGTGATGTGATGAGAATGACATTTCCCCCACGAGCTTCCTCCCCATGACACAGGGGCCACCCCAGCCATGTTTACAGCCCTGGCCCCGGACAGTATTGAGCCCCTGAGCCCCCAGCACTTGTGTGTACAGCTCCGGTTCCCCTGCCCCACCTCATCCAGCCGGCTCTACCTTATTTTGACGTCATAGCTGAGCATGTGCTGGGAGGTGGCCGTGGTACAGCCTGTAAGTAGGGCTGTAAATAGTCACAATGGGCCTGTAAATAGTCCAGCCCCATTACCACGTGCTGGTCCAGACAGCGGGCTGCAGGTGAGTTGTTTCTAGAACCAGAGCTTACATGATGAGAAAAATAGAAGGGACAGAACAGTGTGTTCCCAGATCACACCTGCAGCTCCCACAGGCTGGGGTGGGGGTCTGGGGCCCGGCTCTGCTGGCTCAGTCACTTTGCTTCTCCTCAAGTTCCCTCTGTGGAACTGGGCGCTGTTTCCACCAAACCGTCTGCTCTCCAGTCCCACAGGGGTTGCTGTCAGTCACCCTATGGCCTCTCTGCCTAGGCTTTGAAACTGATTCATTGTTCTTTTGCTGTATTTTTCTTTGTAGGTTTCACAATTCTCTGTTTATTTATGATAATTTGGGAAGGATCCTGGGAGAGTGAAAATAAATGAAGTGCTCAATCGGCCAAGTTTCACTGGAGGCTCCACTGATCCTTCCACCAGCTCAAATGCCTGCAGGAAATCTGGGGAATCATCTTTCCTACCCTAAGATCCTGGGACTGAGCACTGGCCCTGAGGCCCCTGACAGGCATAAACTAATCAGCAAACGTGCCCAAAAAATGCGGAGCTGCAAGATCAAAGTCAGATTCCCACTCTCCCTAAAGGCCTGGATTCCCCTGGAAACCCACATCCTCACTGCCTGGAAGGAGCGATGAGGACCCAGGGGAGTGGCTCTGGGCATCAAGTGGTCCAGGCAGGAGGCGGTTCCCCATGTCCCATCTTTCCAGCGCCCAAGGGAGCCTCTCAGGGGAGTCTCATCACCCTCCCCACCCCCACCATCACAGAGCAGCCTGCTCCTGGCCTGTATCCAAACACCCCTGGGGGTGGCCGCCCTGGGCGTGCTCCCCTTTCCCTGATAGCCGCTAGAACTCCGTGAGGAGAGGCTCGCCAGGGTCACCCAGACAGTCCCTGATCCCACATTGTCCTGACACATGAGGCTTCACCCCGGAGGAAATAGGAAAAGGGAGTGAATCCCGTGGGCTCCCCTCACAAAAGGAAAGCTACACGCTGTCACTTGGGCGCAAGATGGGCTATGAGGCTGGAGAAAAGCTCCCAGGGACGACGCCTCCGGGAGCCTTTTTCTTTTTTTTTATTGATCATTCTTGGGTGTTTCTCGCAGAGGGGGATTTGGCAGGGTCACAGGACAATAGTGGAGGGAAGGTCAGCAGATAAACAAGTGAACAAAGGTCTCTGGTTTTCCTAGGCAGAGGACCCTGCGGCCTTCCGCAGTGTTTGTGTCCCTGGGTACTTGAGATTAGGGAGTGGTGATGACTCTTAAGGAGCATGCTGCCTTCAAGCATCTGTTTAACAAAGCACGTCTTGCACCGCCCTTAATCCATTTAACCCTGAGTGGACACCGCACGTTTCAGAGAGCACCGGGTTGGGAGTAAGGTCATAGATCAACAGCATCCCAAGGCAGGGGAATTTTTCTTAGTACAGAACAAAATGAAGTCTCCCATGTCTACTTCTTTCCACACAGACACAGCAACAATCCGTTCGCTCTATCTTTTCCCCACCTTTCCCCCTTTTCTATTCCACAAAACCGCCATCGTCATCATGGCCCGTTCTCAATGAGCTGTTGGGTACACCTCCCAGACGGGGTGGCGGCCGGGCAGAGGGGCTCCTCACCTCCCAGAAGGGGCGGCCAGGCAGAGGCGCCCCCCACCTCCCGGACGGGGCGGCTGGCCGGGCGGAGGGGCTCCTCACTTTTTCCAGACGGGGCGGCTGCCGGGCGGAGGGGCTTCTCACTTCTCAGACGGGGCGGCCAGGCAGAGACGCTCCTCACTTTCCAGACTGGGCGGCCGGGCAGAGGCTGCAATCTCGGCACTTTGGGAGGCCAAGGCAGGCGGCTGGGAGGTGGAGGTTGTAGCTAGCCGAGATCACGCCACTGCACTCCAGCCTGGGCAACATTGAGCACTGAGTGAACGAGACTCCGTCTTCAATCCCGGCACCTCGGGAGGCCCTCTTTTTTTTTTTTGAGATGGAGTTGCTCTGTTGCCCAGGCTGGAGTGCAGTGGCGCAATCTCAGCTCACTGCAACCTCCACCTCCCGGGTTCAAGCAATTCTCCTGCATCAGCCTCTGGAGTAGCTGGGAATATAAGCGCCTGCCACCACGCCGGGCTAATTTTTTGTATTTTTAGTAGAGATGGGGTTTCACAATGTTGGCCAGGCTGCCCTTAAATTCCTGACCTCAGATGATCCACCTGCCCTGGCCTCCCAAAGTGCTGGGATTACAGGCATAAGCCACCACATCTGGCCGCCTTCTGAAGTCTTTGCTGCACAGGGCTCCATCCTTTTGTGGGGCCAGGAGGGTGGGATTCTGCCCTCATCTGCTGGCCAGTGCTCCCACCTCATTTTACCAGGGGACAGCCCTGCCAGGAGAGGTTGGCATGGGATGCACCCACCACTCGGGGGCCTGTGGGAGGTAGTCACCCCCTCCTGGCCAGACTGAGCGCCTTTGCTTTGCAGTCCACTGATTCAAGTGTTAATCCCTCCCTCACCACCATAACCCATCTCCTGCTTTCCAGCTTGCAGAAGTCTCTTGAAAGAACTAGAGAACACTAAGGACCACACTCTCCTGCTGGAAAAGTGAGGCTCTTTCCCCTTCCCTCCCGTGTCCTCCTTCCTACCAGGACCTAGGATGCCACCCCAGGGCCTGGGGCTGATCTGGGAGGGGAGATCACAGCCATGATGTCACTAAAGCCCTGGGCAGGGGTAGGCAGAGCTTTGTGAAGTCAGCAGGGGGGACCCTGGAGGTCCACAGGTGCCCAGTGCTCCCGGCTGCAGCCTGTGCCTCCTGTCTCCTGCAGGCACCTGAAGAAGCTCTCTAGGGAGGGCAGCTCCCATCACCTTCCACGCCAAGTCTGCCCAGGGCCAGTGTACAAACGAGCACCTGCTAGGAACCACCGGCCACGTGGGGAGCATGGGAAAGCTTCTCCCACCAGCTTCCATGTGTCCCCACGGGCTCCCCCGGCTCCTCTGGCCTCCATGCCGTCATCAGTCCCGAAGACCTCCGTAGAGTCCCTTGGGTCTCCATCATCCCTGAGCTCCTCCCAGGCATCAGAGCCTCTGTGTCCCCTGAAGCACCCTTCACACCGGCCACCTGCGAGCACCCTATCACCAAACCCGACCACCTCCACAGAATCCTTGGGGTATCTGTCATCCCTCAGCTCCTCCAAGCCACCAGAGCCTTTGCATCCCCATCCCCTGGAATGTCCTTCACACAAGCCACGTGGGCGTTCCCCTCCCCGACGACGGAATCCTGGCTGGGTGTCCTGGTCCGGCTCCACGCAGGCTGATTCCAAAACTGACGCCATAATATGCCCAATGTGCAAGGCCCCTGAGCGCTCCTGTCCACACACCTGGTGGGTGCCTTCTAGCCCTCGAGTGATCCGAGGTGTTGGTCGCTGCAGTGATCCCGACCTGGGCCTCTCCTGGAGGCAGGAGGCTGCTAGAGCCTGGTGCCACTGCACCTCCTCACAGTTCCCATTCGAGCACCCTAATCTTCCCACCCACCTACCAAAGGCTTCCTTCTAGGGAGACCCCACATGCAGGCAGGTGGAGGCAGGGGTCCCGCTTTCCTCAACCTGGATGTGCCAATGCTGCTGGACGCACAAGACACCAAAATCCCAGACACTCCCATGGACACCGAATATCCGACATCCACGAACAATTGGGAATCTCCTGAGGACAACTTGGAGGCGCGTCCCCTCATCTGGGCACCCCACAGATGCTGGAAATGCGTGTTCTAATGGATTGGGAGAGACAGAGATGGGGTCCAAACCTCCAGTCCCTGGAGCCCGTAAATCTCCTTGGGAGGCTTGGTGCCCACAGAGACCTCTTCCACAGCGCTGCACACACAGATCTTCCTTCCTAGAGGATCTGAACTCACTTAGAAAACTGCCAGCACAGGAGGGATAACATCAGCTGTGCACCCCACTGGAGAACCCAGAGACTCTGGGTCATTGTCAACATTGCCCCCAGAATGGGCTCTCTGCTGGGGAAGATGCTCAGGAATTGCTGCTCTTTTGCAATGCCAGTCTCTCCTAACAGAACTGCAGATTCCACGTGTAGACCTGCAAACTTCTGTTCTCTGCAGTTCCCTGAGTCACAGTTTACATAATCACATTTTTTTTTTTTTTTTTTTAGATGTAGTCTCACTCTGTTGCTCAGGCTGGAGTGCAGTGGCACCATCTTGGCTCACCACAAACTCCGCCTCCCAGATTCAAGCCATTCTCCTGCCTCAGCCTCCCGAGTAGCTGGGATTACAGGCTGGTGCCACCGCACCCAGCTAATTTTTGTAATTTTAGTCGAGAGAAGGTGTCACCATGTTAGCCAGGCTTGTCTTGAACTCCTGACCTTGAGATATCTGCCCACCTCAGCCTCTCAAAGTGCTGGGATTATAGGCTTGAGCCACCATGCCCGGATGAATCACAAATTGTAAACCTGAATAAAATGCTGCAACCTCCAATGAGAGGAAAATATCTTCTTTGTCCAATTTTAGTTATTGTCTAGTCAAATGGTATCAATGTCGTATTTTAAAATTTCATTGGCAACAAGGCCTGAACTAGAGATGGGTGACTTCCTTGTTTTGGAAACACGATAAAGACCCACAGCGAGTGGACTCTAGAAATAAACCAGCAGAGGCATGTGGGCTCACACTGGCCTCCAGGGGCTGTGCAACTGGCACATTATTTTGCACATAACTTTTGGTTTTTAAATGAAGCAACAACCATATAAAGATTTTCAAACAAACGAGTCAAATGTATGGCAATATTTCTATTTTATCCTATGGCAAAATAATTCTTCCTAATTTTAATATTATTTTGTTCCTTAGGATTTGACAAAGTCTTAATGTTCAGCCAACATGGCTTAAGCTGATGAACTACTTAGAAGCATTCTTTTTTTTTGAGATGGATTCTCACTCTGTCACCTAAACTGGAGTGCAGTGGCGTGATCTCGACTCACTGCAACCTCCGCCTCCCGGGTTCAAGTGATTCTTCTGCCTCAGTCTCCCAAGTAACTTGGACTACAGGTGTGCACCACCACGCCCGACTAATTTTTGTATTTTTAGTAGAGACAAGGTTTCACCATGTTGACCAGGATAGTCTCAATCTCTTGACCTCGTGATCTGCCTGCATCAGCCTCCCAAAGTGCTGGGTTTACAGGTGTGAGCCACCACACCTGGTTTTTTGTTTTTTTTTTTTTGAGACGGCGGAGTCTCACTCTGTTGCCCAGGCTGGAGTGCAGTGGTGCGATCTCGGCTCACTGCAAGCTCCGCCTCCTGGGTTCACGCCATTCTCCTGCCTCAGCCTCCCGAGTAGCTGGGACTATAGGCGCCCGCCACCACGTCCTGCTAATTTTTTTTTTTTTTAGTAGTGATGGGGTTTCATCGTGTTAGCCAGGATGGTCTCGATCTCCTGACCTCGTGATCCGCCCACCTCGGCCTCTCAAAGTGTTGGGATAACAGGCGTTGAGCCACCCCGCCCAGCCTTTTCATTTGTTTGTTTGTTTGTCTGAGACAGAGTCTTACTTTATTGCCCAAGCTAGAGTGCAGTGGCGCGATCTTGGCTCACTGCAACCTCCACCTCCCGGGTTCAAGTGATTCTCCTGCCTCAGGTTCCCAGGTAACCACGATTACAGGTGCTTGCCACCACTGCCTAGGCTGGTCTCGAACTGCTGGCCTCAAGTGATCTGCTGGCTTCGGCCTCTCAAAGTGCTGGGATTACAGGCATGAAACACCAGCTAATTTTTTTTTTTTTTTTTGCCTCTCAGGCTCAAGCAGTCCTTCTGCCTCAACCTCCCCAGTAGCTGGGACCACAGACACACACCACCATGCCTGACGAATTTTTGTATTTTCTGTAGAGATGGGGTTTGCTGTGTTGCCCAGGCTGGTCTCGAACTCTTGGCCTCAAGTGATCCACCTGTCTCAGCCACAGGGTCCGGCCCCTTCATGCTTTTTTGTTCATTTATTTATTTATTCATTCTAGACGGAGTCTCGCTCTGTCATGCAGGCTGCAGTGCAGTGGTGCGATCTCGGCTCACTGCAACTTCTGCCTCCCGGGTTCAAGCGATTCTCCTGCCTCAGCCTCCTGAGTAGCTGGGATTACAGGCGCACTCCACCATGCCCAGCTAATTTCTGCATTTTTAGTAAAGATGGAGTTTCACAATGTTGGTCAGGCTGGTCTCAAACTCCTGACCTCGTGATCCACCCACCTCAGACTCCCAAAGTGCTGGGATTACAGGCATGCGTCACTGCACCAGGCCCCCTTCATGCATTTTTGAATTGAGTTGTTTGATTTGTTGTTGGTAAATATTTTCCCTCATTCTGCGGGTGGCTCCTTACTTTTTTTTTTTCTTTTTTCCTTTTTTTTTTTTTTTTTTTTTTGTCTTTTGAGATGGAGTCTCACTCCGTGTGTTGCCCAGGCTGGAGTGCAGTGGCAGGATCTGTGCTCACTGCAAGCTCCGCCTCCCGGGTTCACGCCATTCTCCTGCCTCAGCCTCCCGAGTAGCTGGGACTACAGGTGCCCATCACCACGCCCGGCTAATTTTTTGTATTTTTAGTAGATACCGGGTTTCACCGTGTTAGCCAGGATGGTCTCGATCTTCTGACCTCGTGATGCGCCTGCCTCGGCCTCCCAAAGTGCTGGGATTACAGGCGTGAGCCACTGCACCTGGCCACTTGTGTTTCTTTTCAAGAATGGACCCCATGGCAGACATCCATGAGTTTTCATGGTCAGAAATTGGTCTCATGCACACCCCAGCCAACCGAGGTGAGAGAAATGGCATTACAGTGATTGGCTTAGACACGTCAGGATATGTCCCTGAACCAGGACAAGAGGCACCTTCTCCAAGGGTGGATCCCAAAGAAAGTCAGAGGTCTTGGCAAAGAATGGGGAAAAGGGATTATGTAGGCAACCCAGAGTCTGCTACAGAATGAGCAGGGGAGAAGAAAGCAACCTGAAAGGCTGAGTAATTACAAAAAAAGACTAAATTAAATCCATAAAAGAGCAAGTTTGCTCTGTTTCCACCTTCACTAGGAATGAGGGCTCAGAGCAGGGCATGCTAGGAAGTAGAAAATAAAGTTACCATTTTTCTGTTTCAGCCATAGCATGTACATATTACCCTACTCTAGCCCACCCCCTTCTCTCACACACAGTAGTTGTTAAAATAAAAACTTGGCCAGGCAGGATGGTTCACGCCTGTAATCCCAGCACTTTGGGAGGCTTAGGTGGGCGGATCACGAGGTCAAGAGTTCGAGACCAGCCTGACCAACATGATGAAACCCTGTCTCTACTAAAAATACAAAAATTAGCTGAGTATGGTGGCACACGCCTGTAATCCCAGCTACTCAAGAGGCTGAGGCAGAAGAACAGCTTGAACCCGTGAGGCGGAGTTTACAGTGAGCTGAGATCGTGCCATTGTACTCCAGCTTGGGCGACAGAGCGAGACTCCGTCTCTAAAATAAAATAAAATAAAATATTGGGCCGGGTGCAGTGGCTCACACCTGCAATCCCAGCACTTTCGGAGGCCAAGGCAGGTGGATCATGAGGTCAGGAGTTTGAGACCAGCCTGACTGACATTGTGAAACCCCATCTCTACTAAAAACGCAAAAATTAGCCCGGGGTGGTGGCGTGTGCCTGTAATCCCAGCTACTCAGCAGGCTGAGGCAGGAGAATCGCTTGAACCAAGCGGGCAGAGGTTGCAGTGAGCCATGATCGTGCCACTGCATTCCAGTCTGGGCGACAGAATGAGACTCCGTGTCAAACAAACAAACAAACAAAAACAAATAAAATATTGGAGGACAAGTGCAGGGCTCATGCATGTAATCCTAGCACTTTGGGGGCTGAGACAGGAAGACTGCTTGAGGCCAGGAGTTTAAGACCAGTCCTAACTACCTAAGAGGCTGAGGTGGGAGGATCACTTTAGCCCAGGAGATTGAGGCTGCAGTGAGCTATGATTGTGCCACTGCACTCCTGCCTGGGCCATAGAGTGAGACCCTGTATTGAAAAGAAAATATTTAAAGTCAGCCGATTAGCAAATCAATTTAAAAAAAAAGAAAAAATCAAAGAAAAGAAAAAGAACACCTTTAGACCAGTTAGATTTTTCTTCTTTTTGAGACAGAGCCTTGCTCTGTTGCCCAGGCTGGAGTGTGGTGGCACCATCTCGACTTGCTGCAATCTCTGCCTCCCAGGTTGAAGCGATTCTCCTGCCTCAGCCTCCCTAGTAGCTGGGATGACAGGACTCTGCCACCTCACCTGGCTACCTCTTGTATTTTCAATAGAAATGGGGTTTCACCATGTTGGCCAGGCTGGTCTTGAATTCCTGACTTCAAGTGATCCACCCACCTCAGCCTCCCAAAGTGCTGGGATTACAAGCGTGAGCCACCATGCCCAGATGTCAAATTAGATTTAACAGAGTTGATTTGAGCAAAGAATATTTCACAAATTGGGCAGCACTCAGAACCAGAAAAGGTTCAGAGAGCTCCAGCCAGCAACGCGAGCAGCAAGCTTTTACCCACCGAACACAAAGTAGGGAAATCACCTGATTGGTTACAGCTAAGCATTTGCTTTATTTGGGTATGATCTCATCAGTTGGCTGCCTGCAATTGGCTGAAACTCAGCTGTTTGTTACCAATACACTCCCACATTCAGTTTCAGCGTTTAGGTTGCAGTTAGGTAGAAACTCAAAGTATGGAGACAGCCTTAGGCCAGTGGCCTCCTGCTTTTTAATTTAACATGGTGCAGATAACAATGTTCACTAAAAGCTGCGATCCATCATGACAGCTGACTCATGAATATATAACAACAACATAAAGAACCCAAACGAATAAGAAAGAGGCTTCACTTACAGGGCTAGAGCCAAGGAGCCCTGTAGGAGGGATGAGGAGGCTGTTATCAGAGCCCTGTGGAATGGCCCAAAGCCCCAGAGTCCACTCCGACCTACAGCCTCACAAGGCTATGATGTAGATGAGCACGATACACAGCAACAGGCTGGTCCTAACTGAGTAGCTATGACCATGGCCTCCAGCTCGGAGTGGGGGAGCTCCCACACTTCAGCTCAGTATGAACACGAGGTGTGCAAACCTTGATCTGAGCATACATTCACTTGCCACCTATCATCCAAGAAATGAACTCTGCATCCTCAGGGCTCAGAGTTTCAAGGGAAATCATCTGTCTGCCTGCCTGCTCATTTGCTAGTTTGCTTGTACTGTTTTGTCTCTGAAAGGATTTAGGATGTGTCAGTCAGGATGGGCCCGGTTTGCTGCAATAACAACCCCAGATCTCAGTGGCTTAACACGACAAGCTTTATTTCTCACAACTCATACTACAGGAGGTGAATGAAGCCTCCGCAGTCTGGAATCATCACTACGACTCTTAAAGGCTTTTGTCCAGAAGTGACACACATTCCTTCTGCCAACATTTCATTAGCCAAATAAGTCACATGGCCAAACCTTTCCTCAAGATGCCAGGAATGAAAAACCTTCCCATAGGCCTAGAAGGAAAAGAACCAGAAATATCAGTGAACTATGGGAATCACCACCCTTGGCAGTGTGTCTGTGTTAATATTATATTATATACACATTGATAAAAAATATATATATATACACACACATTGAAGAGGAAATGCCTCTTGCAGTAAAAATAGAGCACCTGCTTGGTAGCACAGCTAAATTTCATTTAGACTTTGAACCGTTTACCTTGGTCAATACTCACCTAATCAATCAGTCAGGAGGTGATGGCAGTGTACAAGAGAGCTGGGCCTCCTCAGTGACACCCAAACACACCAAAGCCCTTGCCCTTCTCCCCTTCCACACCTTTCCTCCAGGGATTCCCCCACTCACTGCTGTGTCTATTCACCGACAAGACCTAGACTTTTGGTCCCGAAATTTGACAGATAGTTATTTTATTTTAATTATTTTTTAGAAGTGGAATCTTGCTGTGTCACGCAGGCTGGAGTCCAGTGGCACAATCACAGTTCACTGGAGCCTCCAACTCCTGGGCCCAAGCTATCCTCCCATCTCAACTTCCCAGCTGGCTGGGACCACAGGCAGGTGCCACCACACCCAAGTAATTATTTTTTAATTTTTTGTAGAGACGAAGACTCGTTTTGTTTTCTGGGCTTTTTTTTTTTTTTTTTGACAAGAGTTTCACTCTGTCGCCAGGCTGGAGTCCGTGGCACGATTTCGGCTCACTGCAACCTCCACCTCCCGGGTTCAGGCAATTCTCCTGCCTCAGCCTCCCGAGTAGCTGGGACTATAGGCGGGCGCCATCACACTAATTTTTGTATTTTTAGTAGAGACGGAGTTTCCCCATGTCGGCCAGGATGGTCTTGATCTCTTGACCACATGATCCACCCACCTGGGCCTCCCAAAGTGCTGGGATTACAGGCGTGAGCCACGGCGCCCGGCCCCCTGGGCTGGTCTTGAGGTCCTGGGCTCAAGTAAGCCTACCTCTGAGCCTTCCAAATTGTTGGGATTATAGGCGTGAGCCACTGCACGGTCTCAAATAATTATTTTAGGGTTGAGTTTTTACTGAATCTGGTGAGTTTGACTAATGTAAGGCTTCCCTTTGGCCCTGGGCAAGTATAAAAGATAAATTGAGGCCGGGCGCGGTGGCTCATGCCTGCAATCCCAGCAGTTTGGGAGGCTGAGGTGGGCGGTTCGCCTGAGGTCAGGAGTTCGAGACCAGCCTGATCAACATGGAGAACCCCTGTCTCTACTAAAAATACAAAATTAGCCGGGCATGTGGTACATGCCTGTAATCCCAGCTACTCGGGAGGCTGAGGCAGGAGAATCGCTTGAACCCAGGAGGAAGAGGTTGCTGTGAGCCGAAAGTGCGCCATTGCACTCCAGCCTGGGCAACAAAAGAGAAACTCCGTCTCAAAAAAAAAATTTTTTTTTTAATTAAAATTAAAAAAATAAAAATGAAAGATAAAGCGAAGTCCATGTGTCAGGAGCAAGCACAGGACAAAGTCACACAGAGCGGTGTGAGAGGGAGGCTGGGAGGGCAGCCACAGCTGTGCAGGGTGGTCTGGAGAGGACATGGGGCAGCCACAGCTGTGCGGGGTGGTCTGGAGAGGACATGGGGCAGCCACAGCTGGGAGCGGGGCCAGGGGCTGGGAAGGAGAGGAGGAATGTGCAAGCTCAGCTGTGCAAGTTGGGGTCAATGGCTACATCAGAACCAGACCCCACTGCTGGTAGCTTCACCGTCTCGCTCTCATGGGGCCTCCCAGCTATCCCAAATCTCCAAGAAACAGGCTCAGAGACCTGCGGTCAGAGGTCCAGCGAGGGGGAGAGCGGAAGTGAGCTCCAGGCCACGTGCAACTGCAGTCCCGGTTCCCCGCCATCAGCACAACCTGTGTGAGAGCACAGGGTATCTGGGCAGAAGGAAAACTAGGGGAGCCTCATCCAGCGCTGGAGATGGAGAAGCTTTGGGCTTCTCGACGGCGAGGCACCCGGGGAACGGGGAGTCACTTAGAACCTCAAAGTAGCCTCGGGCGGGAACAAGCGAAGCAATTCCAAGCTCTACCAGGTCACGGAGGGCGCGAAACCCGCCCCGCGCTCCGGCCGGCCGGCAGGGGGCGCGCGCTCCCCGAACTCCCGCGCACCGCGGAGAAGGCGGCCCTGGCGCCGGGAAGCAGTGGGAAAATCGCAAGGAAGCCGGGTAAGGACCTTTCATTTTCAGCCCTGCTCTTTAAGTACTAAACATACCGTCTGGCGCATGTGGAAACGTGTATTATTTTGATCCAGTGCACGTGCCGTATGTGACTTGGCTTGGCTTCCCCTGAAAGCAGCGGCTGTGGGGAGTTGATTCGGAAGTGAAGGGCCCTGGGCGACCCGGCGAGTAGAGGCAACACCAACACTCCTCCTTAGCGAGGGGTCTCCCCGCCGCGGTGGCTGCCCGGCCCCAAGGACAGGAGGGATTTGTGCACTGACTCCTGACCCCGTCCTCCAGCGCTGCTCTGAAGGGAGAGTCTGTGCAGTGGCACCTGCGCGAAGCTGGCCAAAGCCTGCTCAGACTGCTCACCTGTGCGGGATGGAACAAAAGGTGAGCCCAGGGGGCCTGATAAAATGACCTCAGTAGCCGCCTGTGGGAAGGGACCCTGAGGAAAGCACCACAGTGACTACCAAGCGCCTTATCTCAGGGCTATTTGTGACAGAGGAAATCGGTGCGTGTTTGAGATACATTCCGTGAAGTGGAATTGCCTGGTCAGAGGGTGAAGGCACACGCAGTTTTGCTCCCCGTAGGAATTGCTCCATCGTGCATTTTCTTCAGCATTTATGTGAGTGCCCTCCCCCAGCCTTGCTGGCAGTGGATGTTGCAAACTCTTGGGTTTTTGCTAATCCGTCAGAAGAGCAGAGATCTCCTTTTTTTTTTTTTTTTTTTTTGAGGCGGATTCTCATCTCCCAGGCTGAAGTGCGGTGCTCACTGCAACTTCTGCCTCCTGGGTTCAAGCGATTCTCCTGTCTCAGCCTCCCAAGAAGCTGGGTATTACAGGCATGCGCCACCACAACTGGCCAATTTTTGTATTTTTAGTAGAGACGGGATTTCACCATGTTGGCCAGGCTGGTCTTGAACTCCTGACCTTGTGATCCACCCGCCTCGGCCTCCCAAAGTGCTGGGATTACAGACATGAGCCATCGCCCCCGGCCTTTTTGTTTGTTTTTGAGACAGGGTCTTGCTCTGTCGCCCAGGCAGGAGTGCAGTGGCACAATCTCGGCTCACTGCAACCTCTGCCTCCCGGGTTCAAGTGATTCTCCTGCCTCAGTCTCCTGAGTAGTTGGGACTACAGGTGCCTGCCACCACGCCCGGATAATTTTTTGTATTTTTAGTAGAGACAGGGTTTCACCATGTTGGCCAGGGTAGTCTCGATCTCTTGACCTCGTGATCCACCGGCCTCGGCCTCCCAAAGTGCTGGGATTACAGGCATGAGCCACCGTGCCTGACCTTAATTTTGGTATTTTTAGTAGAGATGGGGTTTCACCATGTTGGCCAGGATGGCTCTTAGTTTATTTTTAATTTTTATTTTACATTTCTGTGATTAGGAGGAAGATTGCGCACCCTACCTTATACTCAAGGCTTTTCATTGCAGTTTGTTTTTTTTTTTTTTTTTTTTTTTGGCCAGGGTTTCACTCTTGTTGCCCAGGCTGGAGTGCAATGGCACCATCTCGGCTCACCACAACCTCCGCCTCCCTGGTTCAAGCGATTCTCATGCCTCAGGCTCCCGTGTAGCTGGGATTACAGGCATGCGCCACCATGCCTGGCTAATGTATTTTTAGTAGAGATGGGGTTTCTTCATGTTGGTCAGGCTGGTCTCGAACTCCCGACCTCAGGTGATCTGACTTCAGGTGATCTGCCGGCCTCGGCCTCCCAAAGTGAGCCACCATGCGAGCCACCACACCCGGCCTCATTGCAGTATTAATTGTATTAACGAAAGACAGGAAACACAAAACCACAGTGGGGTACCACCTCACACCCATCAGGATGGCTAGTATTAAAGCAACAGAAAATAACAAGTGTTGGCTGGGCGCGGTGGTTCACGCCTGTAATCCCAGCACTTTGGGTGGCCAAGGCGGGCAGATCACCTGAGGTCAGGAATTCAAGACCAGCCTGGCTAACATGGTGAAACTCCCCACCGTCTCTACTAAAAAAAATACAAAAATTAGCTAGGTGTGGTGGCGGGCACCTGTAATCCCCACTACTCAGGAGGCTGAAGCAGGTGAATCACTTGAACCCGGGAGGAAGAGGTTGCAGTGAGCCAAGATCGTGCCATTCCACTCCAGCCTCGGTGACAGGAGCGAAACTCTGTCTCAAAAAAATAAAAAAAGAAAAAGAAAATAATTGTTGTAAGGATATGGAGAAACTGGAACCCTTGTGCACTGTTGGTGGGAATGGAAAAAGATACAGCTGCTGTGGAAAATGGTATGGAGGCTCCTCAAAATATTTAACACAGAACTATATGTAGTAATTCTGCTCCTGTGTATATACCCAAAAGAACTCAAAGCAGTTCTTCACTTATTTATGTATTTATTTATTTTTTTTGAGACAGGGTCTCACTCTGTCACCTAGACTGGAGTGCGGTAGTACGATCATGGCTCACTGCAGCCTCGAACTCCTGGACTCAAGCCATCCTCCTGCCTCAGCCTCCCCAGTAGCTAGGACTATAGGCATATACCACTGCGTCTGGCTAATTATTTTATTTATTTATTTATTTATTTATTTAGAGACAGAAGCTCGCTCTGTTGCCCAGGTTGGAGTGCAGTGATGCAATCTCGGCTCACTGCAAGCTCCGCTTCCCGGGTTCCAGGGATCCTCCTGCCTCAGCCTCCCTAGTAGCTGGAACTACAGGCACCCACCACCACTCCCACTTGGCTAAGTTTTTGTGTTTTTAGTAGAGACGGAGTTTTACCATGTTAGCCAGGATGGTCTCGGTCTCCTGACCTCGTGATCTGCCCGCCTTGGACTCCCAAAGTGCTGGGATTACAGGCGTGAACCACTGCGCCCAGCCATTTTTTTTTTTTTTTTTTTTTTTGAGAAGAAGTCTTGCTCTGTAGCCCAGGCTGGAGTGCAGTGGTGCGATCTCAGCTTACCGCAGCCTCCACTTTCTCGGGTTCAAGTGATTCTTCTGCCTCAGCCTCCTGAGTAGCTGGGACTACAGGTGCACGCCACTGCACGTGGCTAATTTTTTACATTTTTAGTGGAGGCAGGGTTTCACAATGTTGGCCAGACTGGTCTTGAACTCCCAACCTCAGTAATCTGCCGGCCTCAGCCTCCCAAAATGCTAGGATTACAGGTGTGAGCCACTGCGCCCATGCATCTGGCTAAATTTAATTTTTTTTTTTTTTAAATAGAGACAGAGTCTCAATTTGTTGCCCAGGCTAGTCTCAAACTCCTGGGTTCAAATGATTCTCCTGCCTCAGGCTCTCAAAGTGCTGCGATTACAGGCATGACGCAGCTTTATTTATAATAGCCAAACCTGGGAACAATATAAATAATTTCCATCAACGGGTGAATGAATAAACAAATTGTAGTATTTATTTATTTATTATTATCTGAGACGGAGTCTTCCTCTGTTGCTCAGGCTGGAGCGCAGTGGCACGATCTTGGCTCACTGCAACCTCCGCCTCCTGGGTTCAAGCAACTCGTGCCCCAGCCTCCAAAGTAGTGTGTGCCATCACACCTGTCTAATTTTTGTATTTTTACTAGAGATGGGTTTTCACCAAGTTGCCCAGGCTGGTCTCAAACTCCTGGCCTCACGTGATCCACTGGCCTTGGCCTCCCAAAGTGCTGGGATTACAGGCGTGAGCCACTGTGCCCAGCCTTTTGTTGTTGTTGTTTTTTGAGACAGGGTCTCACTCTGTCGCCCAGGTTGGAGCATACTGGCAGGATCACAGCTCATTGCAGCCTTGACCTTCTGGACTCAAGCGATCCTCCCACCTCAGCCTCCCGAGTAGCTGGGAGTACAGTCTTGTGCCATCATGCCTGGCTAGTTTTTGTGTTGTTAGTAGAGTCAGGGTCTCACCATGTTACCCAGGCTGGTCTCAAACTCCTGACCTCAAGTGATTCACCCACCTTGGCCTCCCACAGTGCTGGGATTACAGGCATGAGCCACCGCACCTGGCCTCAAATGATTTTTCTGTATCTATTGAGATCGTATGGCTTTTCTCGTTTTCCTTTTTTTTTTTTTTAAGAGAGGGTCTTGTTTTGTTGCCCAGGCTGAAGTGCAGTGGTTCAATCACAGCTCACTGCAGCCTCGACCTCCTGTGCTCAAGTGATTCTTTCACGTCAGCCTCCCAAGTAGATGGGAGGCACATGCCACCATGCCCAGCTAATTTTTTTGTAGAGATGGGGTTTCGCCATGTTGTCCAGGCTGGTCTCAAACTCCTGGACTCAAGTGATCTGCCCACCTCAGCCTCCCAAAATGCTGGGATTACAGGTGTGAGCCTCTGCACCCAGCCTGCTTTTTCTCTTTTAATCTGTTTATGTATATATTATATTTATAGATTTTTTCCTAACATTAGTCACCTTTGTAGTCCTAGGATAAACTCAGCTTGCTCATGACAAATTGCCACTTCAATACATTGTTGAATTTGGTTTGCTAATAATTTGTAGAGTTTTTTGCATTTGGCTTTCTTGTTGCTGACTTCAAATTAAATTGCTTCTATCTTTCTGAGGGAGATTTTCTTTCTTTTTTTTTTTTTTTTGAGACGGAGTCTCGCTCTGTTACGAAGGCTGGACTGCAATGGCGCGATCTCAGCTCACTGCAACCTCTGCCTCCTAGGTTCAAGTGATTCTCCTGCCTCAGCCTCCTGAGCAGCTGGGACTACAGGCACGCACCACCATGACCAGCTAAGTTTTGTATTTTTAGTAGAGACGGGGTTTCACCATGTTGGTCAGGCTAGTCTTGAACTCCTGACCTCAGGTGATCTGCCTGCCTCAGCCTCCCAACGTGCTTGGATTACAGAAGTGAGCCACCACGCCCAGCCAATGAAAACAAATTTTTTTTTTCTTTTTTTTTGAGACAGAATTTCGCTCTTGTTGCCCAGTGTTGCCCAGGCTGGAGTGCAATGGCACGAACTCAGCTCACCACAACCTCCGCCTCCTGGGTTCAAGTGATTCTCCTACCTCAGCCTCCTGAGTAGCTGGGATTACAGGTACGTGCCACCGTGCCTGGCTAATTTTGTATTTTTAGTAGAGACGGGGTTTCTCCATGCTGGTCAGGCTGGTCTCGAACTCCCGACCTCAGGTGATCTGCCTGCCTCGGCCTCCCAAGGTTTTGGGATTACAGGTGTGAGCCACTGCCCCCAGCCTGAAAAAAATTTTATCATAGAAAATATCCAACCATAAACAAAATTAGTGAGAACGGTATTATAAACCCTCATGTACTCATCACCCAGTTCCTTTTTGGTTTTTTTTGAGATGGAGTCTCGCTCTGTCGCCACAGGGCAGTGGTGCTATCTCGGCTCACTGCAAGCTCCACCTCCCGGATTCAAGTGATTCTCCTGCCTCAGCCTCCCGAGTAGCTGGGACTACAGGCACCTGCCACCACGTCCAGCTCATTTTTTTGTATTTTTAGTAGAGACAGGGCTTCACCATGTTGGCCAGGATGGTCTCAGTCTCCTGACCTCGTGATCCGCCTGCCTCAGCCTCCCGAAGTGCTGGGATTACAGGTGCTCATCATCCAGTTTCTATAATAATTGATGACCAAACTTTTTTCCTATATAGACCCACCCATTTTCTCTGCTGACTTCCCAGACTACTTGGAAACAAATAGCAGACATCATATCCCTTTATCTGTAAACACTCTAGTAATATCTCCAAAAGATAAGGATAAAAAAACCTATAATCCTAATCTATACATGTCATACATACATCTAACAATACCGCAGTAGAAATCTAAGAATACTGCAATAGAAAATACTTGATCCAGTTGGGCACAGTGGCTCATGTCTGTAATCCCAGCACTTTTGGAGGCCGAGGCAAGCTGATCATGAGGTCAGGAGTTTGAGACCAGCCTGGCCAATATAGTGAAACCCCATCTCTACTAAAAAATACAAAAATTAGCTGGGCGTGGTGGCGTGTGCCTGTACTCCTGGCTACTTGGGAGGCTGAGGCAGGAGAATAGCTTGAGCCCAGGAGGTGGAGGTTGCAGTGAACCGAGACTGCGCCACTGCACTCCAGCCTGGGTGACAGAATGAGACTCTGTCTCAAAAAAAAGAAAAAAAAATATTTGGTCCATTTTGACTCTTCTCCAGTTGTCTTATGTGTTGCCTTTGTTGGTGGTATATGTTGTTCTGTTTTGTTAGGTTTGTTTGAATCAAGAGGCAAATGAAGACCTCGCATTGTGACTGGTTGATCTCTGTCTCCCCACAGGTCGGCTTGAGGTTTGCAATTCCCAGCTCCCACTGCCCCTGCCACCTGCCTTTCCCTTCTCAGGACATACACAGGACTGGGAGAAAATAGACTAAGTATTTGATATTACAGTATTGTTAGGTTTTTATATGTGCGGTATCTTAGGAGGGAACAGAAAGCAGCAGACGCACCACTGACGATGGCTTCCAGTGTGGCAGGGGCCAAAGCCCTTGCTCTGTGGCTCCAGGGGCAGCCTGTGCAGGCCCAGCCTGGGGCCACTTACGCTCCCCGGCCCCATACGAGGCCCATCCCGTCTCAGCATAGGCTTCCTTCTTTCCACTGTTCCTGGAGACCCAGCAGGCTGTCATGGGCCTTTGGTCCCTACACAGTCCACTCCGGTGGCCACCAGGCTTCTGCAGCCATCATTTCCCATGTGCACATGGGAAAGAACTGGGCCAGGCTGCTAAGTTATCTAGACCTTCCTTTTTTTTTTTTTTTTTTGAGACACAGTCTCACTCTGTTGCCCAGGCTGGAGTGCAGGTGGTATGATCTCGGCTCACTGCAACCTCTGCCTCCTGGGTTCAAGTGATTCTCTGCCTCAGCCTTCCAAGTAGCTGGGATTACAGGTGCACACCAACACACCCAGCTAATTTTTGTATTTTTAATAGAGACGGGGTTTCACCATGTTGGCCAGGATGGTCTCGAACTCCTGATCTCAAGTGATCCGCCCACCTCAGCCTCCCAAAATGTTTGGATTACAGGCATGAGCCACCACACCTGGCCTGGACCCTCTTTTTGACATGTGTGAGCATAGGCAGCAAGCAAGGCCGTGCAGAGAAGGGGTGCTTCCAGACTGACCAGGCCAGGAGCATCATTAAGGGTGGGACTGTCTCGAGAGTGTCATAGGAGAGTTGAGACCAACACGCAAGTGTTGGAGATGACGGTTGAGGCAGGAGCAAGGTTTTTTGGGGTTTTTAAGATGGGGTCTTGCTTGTAGCTCATAGCAATCATAGCTTACCGCAGCCTCGAACTGCTGGGATCAAGTGGTCCTCCCAACTCAGCCTTCGGAGTGACTAGGACTACAGGTGGGCACCACTGTGCCGGGCTAGTGTTAATTATTACCATAGGTTTAAAAATATGGTTTGTACTGGGTTTGCATAGGCCATTTCCCCTCTGTCTGCAGGGTACTGATGTCCCCATCTCTCTGCATAGCTGCAAAGGGGACCAGGGAGGCATTGCTGTGGCAACCGCCATGGCAGGGTCAAGGAGCTCCTTGTGTGGCTTTCATGCTTCTGACGGGCTGAGATCCAGATCCAGGCCCCAGACCTGTGGTAATGCTGCTCATCGAGCCACCACCTGGGCTGAGGAGCAGAAATGAGGCCCCCAGGCCAGAGCAGAGACCTGCCGGGGCCACCTCCATCATCAGCCCTGATTTGGGGCCACCCTCTCATGTCCCTCATCCTCCTGCCCAGCGAAGCAGTGGCCGCTCCAGCTGGAGCTCCAGGAGAGAGGGCTAGGCTATGCCTTGAACCAGAGCCTGGGTGATGAAAGGGCCCCAAAGTGGGACCAGCCTGACTGTCCCCTTCCATCAGGCAGAGAGGAAAAGCATGGCACTCCCCCGCTGGGAAATACCCTGCAGTCACAGGATGAACCGGCTAGATGTGTGGACATTGCTAGGTCTTTTTTTTTTTTATTAGAGATGGGGTCTCGCTCGGTTGCCCAGGCTGGAGTACAGGGGCACAATCATGGCTCACTGCAGGCTTGAACTCCTGGGCTCGAGCCATCCTCCCATCTGAGGCTCCCAAGTAGCTGGGACCACAGCTATGTGCCACCATGTCTGGCAGGGGCAAGATTAAAGTGTATAGTGGGAAGCCATTCGGAGCTAAGCAAGATGCAGGCAGGAAAAGTAGAGAAGTGGGGACTGTGGTTGTGAACACTGTACTCCTGGCCAGACATGGGACAGGCAGGTAACTTTCTGGAGAACACCCTGCCAGCTGTAATTAGACACGCTGGGGCCCCTACAGAAAGGAGGGCACAGCTCCATCCTGGCCAACACAAGGCCAGTGCATGGGTCCTCCATGGGACCTGTGGCTGTGGCACAGTCGCATATATTTTTCATCCTTTTTACCCTGCACACGTTCTCTCAAGCACCTTTTATTTTTATTTTTTATTTTTTTGAGACAGAGTCCTGCTCTTTTGCCCAGGCTGGAGTGCAGTGGTGTGGTCATAGCTCACTGCAGCCTCAACCTCCCAGGTTCAAGCGATTTTCCTGCCTCAGCCTCCAGAGTAGCTGGGACCACAGGTGCATGCCACTACCTCTGGCTAATTAAAAAAATTTTTTTGTAAAGATGGAGTCTGGCCATGTTGCTCAGGCTGTTTTTTGTTGTTGTTGTTGTTTGTTTTTGTTTTTTTGAGATGGAGTCTCGCACTGTCGCCCAGGCTGGAGTGCAGTGACGCAATCTTGGCTCACTGCAACCTCCACCTCCCAGGTTCAAGTGATTCTCCTGCCTCAGCCACCCAAGTAGCTGGGACTACAGGTGGATGCCATAACACCCGGCTAACTTTTGTATTTTTAGTAGAGACGGAGTTTCATCATGTTGGCCAGGCTGGTCTTGAACTCCTGACCTCAGGCGATCTGCCCGCCTCAGCCTACCAAAGTGCTGGGATTACAGACATGAGCCACTGTGCCCGGCCTCAAGGACTTCTGGGCTTTGCAGGGTCAGTTTTTCCTCTAAAGAGGTGTGCTTCTTGTGCTTTTCTGGCTAATATTCCATTTTGGACAACCATCCCTGCACAATCGCCACTGACAATTTTGGTTTTTTTTGAGACCAAGTCTCATTCTGTTGCCCAGACTGGGGTGCAGTGGTGTAATCTCGTCTTACTGCAACCTCTGCCTCCCGGGTTCAAGCGATTCTCCTGCCTCAGCCTCCCGAGTTGCTGGGGCTACAGGTGTGCGCCACCTTGCCCAGCTAGTTTTTGTATTTTTAGTAGAGATGGGGCTTCACCAAGTTGCCCAGGCTAGTCTTGAACTCCTGACCTCAAGTGATCCACCCGTCTCCGTCTCCCAAAGTGCTGGGATTACAGGCATGAGCTGCCGCTCCTGGCCACCACTGACAATTTTTACTGGCACTTGTTACAGTCCCAGATGCCACCTGTCACCTGTGTTAGGGGCTTCAGAGTGCCTAGCTGCAGGTTGAGGTCCTGGTCTCATCACTGCTGCTTGCTGAGTCTGCTTCCGATGCATACGTCACATTTACTTCCCCACAGGCCATTCCTTAGCATCTCTTACTGCCTGGCCTCCTCCTTAGTCCATGTGGCTGGTACAGCTCTCACTCCACATTCTCAAACGGTTTTAAAATGTTTTTCTTTTGGCCGGGCGCAGTGGCTCACATCTGTAATCCCAGCACTTTGGGAGGCCGAGGCGGGTGGATCATGAGATCATGAGATCGAGACCATCCTGGCCAACACAGTGAAATGCCGTCTCTACTAAAAATACAAAAAATTAGCCAGGCGTGGTGGTGGGTGCCTGTAATCTCAGCTACTTGGGAGGCTGAGGCAGGAGAATCACTTGAATCTGGGAGGCGGAGGTTGCAGTGAGCTGAGATCATAGCACTGCACTTCAGCCTGGGTGACAGAGCGAGACTCTCTCAAAAACAAAACAAAATTTCTTTTTCTTTGATTTTCTTTTTGTAGAGATGGGAGTCTCATTATATTGCCCAGGCTGGTCTTGAACTTCTTGCTTCAAGCGATCTTCCTGCCTTAACCTCCCAAAGGGCTGGGATTACAGGCGTGAGCCACTGCGCCTGGCCTAAAATATCTTTCTATAATTCAATCTGTAGGTCAAACCTGCCACTCTACTGTAGTGGTGGAAACTGAATTTCAGTTAATTTGGAGGTTTTCCTGTCTTTCCCACAGGGGTATGGCACTGTCAGCGGAAGACTGTCAGATCTCTGCAGCATGACCCTCATCCTTGTTCCCAACCTTTTCTGTCAGTCACTGTCTGCCTCCCTTTCTTTGGTTGGCTGCCCATCAATGACCTATTATTATCATTGCCATAGATCCCTGAGCAGCACTCCCCCTCCCACAGTTGCCATTGCAATCTTGCTACACAGTATAAGAGCCCTCTTGGCTTCTGAGGGTTAAATGTTGCCATCCAGACTGGTTAAGTGCCATTCCAGAATCGTGTCATCCCCAAGACACTAAGGAGCCAAGTTGCATCGCAGCATCTCCTAGCCACAGAGCACAGCCACCACCAGCTTTCTATGACACCAGTGCCCCCTCACGTCCACATTCTGCATTGCCTTAGTGAAGGGCGCCTCCTCTGGGCAGCTCCATGAAACACCTTCTGGTCTCATGTAATAAATCCATTCTAACATTCCCACTTCCCTGAGCCTTCATCTCTACCTCATTAATGGTAGGCCACTATGGTGTCCAAGCTTCCGGGAGCCGTCCGGCATGAAGACAAGCTCCAGGTGTCCTTTGACAGGACTTTAAATCCTGAGTCTTGGGGCATGCACCCTTGTCAATCAATGCCCCACCGGTCTTCTATTGCCCCCTCCCCGCCTGGATCTGGTACCCCACCTGGATCTGGTACCCTCACGATCGCTCCCGCAAGTGTTCTCCCAGGTCCTGCAACTTTTTGGGTGACTGAGTGATTTCCTCCTAGGGTAGGAAATATTTCACTGCTTGGGCTATGCTGAGATGTGATCCTGCTTGTTGGTCTGCAGGCAATGAGAGGAGGTGGATCTTGAGGAGGATTAGTGTTATCTTACAGGGTACTCACCTGTAATGGGGAGATCTCTGCACTGTCTCCAGGCTAGATGAAGCTGTCCTCCTCTGTCAATGGGAAGAAGGCAGTTTCTGCTGGCCAGGATGCTTCAGGGGACTCTGGGGGCTCAAGGTTCTTTGGTGCATCCACCCAAACATCCCACGTCAGGCCTAGGGTCCCATTTATTCCCTTTAAAAGCACCCAATGGGCCGGTTACTGTGGCTCATGTCTGTAATCCCAGAAGTTTGTGAGGCCATGGCAGATGGATCAGTTGAGGCCAGGAGTTCAAAACCAGCCTGAGGAACATAGCAAGATCCCCGTCTCTACAAAAATAAAAATAATAGAAGCCCCCACTTTAGTACAGGAAAACTGCTGAGGATGCACAAGTGTCTTTTGCAGCTCTGCTGCCCTTGTGATGAAATATTGGTTCTCATTTTCAGCATGCTCTGCCTCCTGGCCACGGAAGCAAGGTTTTCTTTACATGTTGTCTTGGGAGAGTTCCTGCCTTTCACAGCATACTCTGAGTAGATAGCAGGCTGAACTGCATCTTTCATTCTCTTGCTTCAAAGCTGCTGAGGTGATTTAGAAAAGCTAGCCACCTCCATAATCCTTGCAACAGCAGCTGCTTCCACAACTTTCAAGTGACAAAGCTACTGCATAAGCCAAGCTTTCTCTTCAACTTCTATCTCCTTATCTACCACAGGTAAGGGTCTCATGCTTCAGGACACAAGGTTATCACCAACTGTGTGTGTATGTGTGTGTCTTTGTTGCCTTCCGAATGGTAAGTGATCTACTTTTAGATTCCTATCCCTAGGTCTGTCTTCTAGTGCTGCCTCTATTACTCATTGCCTTAGCTTGAATCCTCACAAAAACAGAGCTTGATCCTGGAACTCAGGCATAGTTAACTTGGGACATTCCAGGAAACTGTAATCCATGTAATTCCATGCCTATAATCCCAGCACTCTGGGGGCCAAGGTGGGCGAATCAGTTGAGGCCAGGAGTTTGAGACCAGCCTGGTCAACATGGTGAGAGAGATTGGGAAGAGTGACCCAGGGTACAGAACCATGAGCCACAGCTGCAGCTTCAGTCAGAGCAGGGCTGACCAGATATAACCAGAAGTCCCAACAGCATCCTGGACACCTCTCCTGCCTCCTAAGGGTGCAGACATCTGTGACAATGGCTAAGCAGTATCTGCTCCTCTGGATTCAGGTGCCTATCTCTTGTGGAGCTTTGTTCATTCTAGAAGTATTTGGAGAGGTCCAAGCATCGTGCCTCACGCCTGTAATCCCAGCACTTTGGTGGCCAAGGTGGGCGGATCAGTTGAGGTCAGGAGTTTGAGACCAGCCCGGTCAACATGGCAAAACCCCATCTCTGCTAAAAACACAAAAATTAGCCAGTCGTGGTCGTGCAGACCTGTAATCCTAGCTACTTGGGAGGCTGAGGTAGGAGAATCACTTGAACTCGGGAGGCAGAGGTTGCAGTAAGCCGAGATCACGCCACTGCACTCCAGCTTGGGCAACAGAGTGAGACTACGTCTCAAAGAAAAAATAGGCTGGGCGCAGTGGCTCACGCCTGTAATCCCAGCACTTTGGGAGGCTGAGATGGGTGGATTATGAGGTCAGGAGTTCGAGACCAGCCTGACCAATATGGTGAAACCCCGTCTCTACTAAAAATACAAAAATTAGTCCAGCATGGTAGTGTGTGCCTGCAGTCCCAGCTACTCGGGAGGCTGAGGCAGGAGAATAGCTTGAACCTGGGAGGCGAAGGTTGGAGTGAGCTGAAATTGTGCCACTGCACTCCAGCCTGGGCAACAAAGTGAGACTCCATCTCAAAATAAATAAAAAAATAAAAACAATACAACTATTTGGAGAGGGCCAAATAAGTAGGGAGCACTTCTCCACACTGAGATACAGGCGGGAACAGAACAACAAACCCCATAGAGCTTATGTTTTAGTTGGAGGAGACTAAGAATAAATAAAATATGTAGTAGGTCAAGTGTTAATGGGTGCTAGAAACAAGAAGTGGGGGCCAGGCACGGTGGCTCACGCCTGTAATCCCAACACTTTGGGAGGCTGAGGCGGGCGGATCACGAGATCAGGAGATGGAGACCATCCTGGCTAACACAGTGAAACCCGTCTCTACTAAAAATACAAAAAAAAAAAAAAAGAAATTAGCTGGACGTGGTGGCAGGCGCCTGTAGTCCCAGCTACTCGGGAGGCTGAAGCAGGAGAATGGCGTGAACCCGGAGGTGGAGCCTGCAGTGAGCCGAGATCACACCACTGCACTCCAGCCTGGGCGACAGGGTAAGACTCCGTCTCAAAAAAAAAAAAAAAAAACAAAAGAAAACATGAAGTGGGAAGGGAGGATACATTGTGCAGATACCTCAAAGAAATGAGAGTGAATGAAACTGGCAAGACACTGGGAGGGCACACCTGTGAGGCAAATCAGAGGGAAATGAGAAGAGCATGGTGCCCTAGAAACCAAGTGAAGCCAGGGTTTCAAGGAGGAGGGGTCAACTCACGAGACGCTGCTGATGCACTGCGATGAGGATAGAAAACTAGGCAGAAGCCTTAACCACAGGGAGGGCACAGCATCCTTGACAAGGGCAGGCGGGGGACAGTGGGACGTGAGAAATCTGAAGTTCAAGGTAGACCAGGTGCAGTGGCTCATGCCTGTAATCCCACTACTTTAGAAGGCCAAGGTGAGAGGATCACTTGAGCCCAGGAGTTCGAGACCAGCCTGGGCAACATAACGTAGTGAGACCCCTCATCTCTTCTTACTTTTTTTTTTTTTTTTTTTTTTAGAGGGAGTCTTGCTCTGTCACCTAGGCTGGAGTGCAGTGGCGCGATCTCGGCTCACTGCAACCTCCGCCTCCCAGGTTCAAGCGATTCTCCTGCCTTAAACTCCCAAGTAGCTTCTACAGGCGCGTGCTACCACACCCGGCAGATTTTTGTATTTTTAGTAGAGACGGGGTTTCACAATGTTAGCCATGATGGTCTCAATCTCCTGATCTCGTGATCTGCCCACCTCAGCCTCCCAAAGTGTTGGGATTACAGGTGTGAGCCACCATGCCTGGCCTTTTTTTTTTTTTTTGAGATGCAGTTTCACTCTGTCACCCAGGCTGGAATGCAGTGGCATGATCTCAGCTCACTGCAACCTCTGCCTCCCAGGTTCAAGTGATTCTCTCGCCTCAGCCTCCCGAGTAGCTAGGACTACAGGCACACGCCACCATGCCTGGCTAATTTTTTTTTTTTTTTTTTTTTTTTGAGACAGAGTCTGGCTCTGTCACCCAGACTGGAGTGCAGTGGTGCAATCTCGTGCAATCTCGGCTCACTGCAACCTCTGCCTCCCAGGTTCAAGCGATTCTCCTGCCTCAGCCTCCTGAGTAGCTGGGACTAGAGGCGGGTGCCACCACACCCAGCTAATTTTTGTATTTTTAGTAGAGATGGGGTTTCACCATATTGGTCAGGCTGGTCTTGAACTCCTGACCTCATGATCTGTCTGCCTCAGCCTCCCAAAGTGCTGGGATTACAGGTGTGAGCCACCATGCCCGGCGATGCCTGGCTAATTTTTGTATTTTCAGTAGAGACGGGGTTTTACCATATTGGCCAGGTGGCTCTGAAACTCCTGACCTCAAGTGATCTGCCCGCCTTGGCCTCCCAAAGTGTTGGGATTACAGGCATGATCCACCACGCCTGGCCTTTTTTTTCCTTTCTTCTTTTTTTTTTTTTTTTTTTGAGATGGAGTCTCACTGTCGCCCAGGCTGGAGCGCAGTAGTGCGATCTCGGCTCACTGCGACCTCTGCCTCCAGGGTTCAAGCAATTCTCCTGCCTCAGCCTCCTGGGTAGCTGGGATTACAAGCGTGTGCCACCACACCCAGCTAATTTTTGTATTTTTAGTGAAGACGGGGTTTCACCATGTTCAGGCTGGTCTTGAACTCCTGACCTCGTGATCCTCCCACCTCAGCCTCCCAAAATGCTGGGATTACAGGCGTGAACCACTGTGCCTGGCCTTTTTTTTTTTTTTGTAGAGACAAGAATTCACTTTGTTGCCCAGGCTGTTCTCAAATTCCTGGCATCAAGCAATCTTCCTGCCTTGGCCTCCCAAAGTGCCAGGATTATAGGCGTGAGCCACCACGCTCGGCCCAAGACCCCCAGGTCTACAAAAAACAAAAAACTAGGCTGGGCACGGCGATTCACACCTGTAATCCCGGCACTTTGGGAGGCCAAGGCAGGCAGATCACCCGAGGACAGGAGTTCAAGATCAGCCTGGCCAATATGGTGAAACCCCATCTCTACTAAAAATACAAAAAATTAGTCAGGCGTGGTGGTACATGCCTCTAGTCCCAGCTACTTGGGAGGCTGAGGTGGGAGAATCACTTGAGCCCAGGAGTTTGAGACTCAAGTGAGCCATGATCACACCACTGCACTCCAGCCTGCGTGACACAGCCAGACTCCATCTCTAAAAAAGAAAAAGAAGTTGAAGGGGGTTAAGAGCAAACAGGGAAGGGAGGAATTGGGGATGTGAATATAAGCAACTTTTTGGAATTTAGTTATAAAGGGAAGCAAAGAAATGACACAGTAGCTGGAAGGGGAATGTGGCACCAAGAAAAGACTATTTTGTCTCACTCTGTTGCCCAGGCTGGAGTACAATGGCACGATCATGGCTTATTGCAACCTCCACCTCCAGGGTTCAAGCAATTCTCCCGCCTCAGAGTCCTGAGTCGCTGGAACTACAGATGCACGCCACCATGCCTAATTTTTCTACTTCTAGTAGAGATGAGGTTTCACCATGTTGGTCAGACTGGTCTTGAACTCCTGAGCTCAGATGATCTGCCCACCTTGGCTTCCCAAAGTGCTGGGATTACAAGCATGAGCTACTGTGCCCGGCCTTTTTTATTTTTTATTTTTTTGAGATAGAGTTTTGCTGTTGTTGCCCAGGCTGGAGTGCAATGGCATGATCCTGGCTCACTGCAACCTCAGCCTCCCAGGTTCAAGTGATTCTTCTGCCTCAGCCTCCTGAGTAGCTGGGATTACAGGCACCTGCCACCATGCCCAGCTAACTTTTGTATTTTTAGTAGATATGGGGTTTCACCACGTTGGCCAGGCTGGTCTCAAACTCCTGACCTCAAGTGATCCACCTGCCTCAGCCTCCCAAAGTGTTGGGATTACAGGCGTGAGCCACCACGTGTGGCTTTTTTTTTTTTTTTTTTTTTGAGACAGGGTATTATTATGTCAGCAAGGCTGGAGTACAGTGGCACTATCACGGCTCACTGCAGTCTTGACCTCCCCAGGCTTGTGATCCTTCCACCTCAGCCTCCAGAGTAGCTGGAAATACAGGTGTGCACCACCACACCCAGCTAATTTTTTACTTTTTGGAAAGATGGGGTTTCACCGTGTTGCTCAGGCTGGTCTCATACTCCTGGGCTCAAGCGACCCTCCCACCTTAGCCTCCCAAAGTGCTGGGACTACAGGCATGACCCACCGTGCCCAGCAAGAAAAGATTTTTTTCCAAGATCGAAGACCAAGTGAGATCCTCACTTACGCTTCTCTTCATCTCTCCTCCTTTTTTTTTTTTTGAGACGGAGTCTCGCTCTGTTGCCCAATCTGCAATGCAGTGGCACAATCTCAGCTCACTGCAACCTCTGCTTCCCAGGTTCAAGAAATTCTCCCACCTCAGCCTCCCGAGTAACTGGGATTACAGGCTTGTGCCACAACGCCTGGCTAATTTTTGTATTTTTAGTAGAGACGGGGTTTCACCATGTTGGCCAGGCAGGTCTCGAACTCCTGACCTCAGATGATCCGCCTGCCTCGGCCTCCCAAAGTGCTGGGATTACAGGTGTGAGCCACCACACCTGGCCCTCATCTCTCCTCTTGCTTGACAAACCTACACAGCCTTTTTGACCTGCCTCCTCAAACCCAGAAATATTTTTGCAAAGCTCTATTCCCCAGAGGATTCTGAGCTGTAGGAGGTGAAAGCCAGAGTCCTTTGTTCCTACTTTCTTTGTTCCGACTTTCTGCTCTGTGGCTTTCATCTCCTGGGGCAATGAGTTGGGCTGCCCTTTGGCAGGGCTCAGGACCAGGGTGTGAAATTCTAGAGCAGAAAGAACAAAGTTAGATATTTCAAAATATCATCCTGCTCCTTTTATTTCAGGCCCTTGATCCACTTGGATGCCCCTTTCTTTTTTTATTTATTTTTTATTTTTGACAGAGTCTCGCTCTGTCACCCAGGCTGCAATGGTGCGATCTCAGCTCCCTGCAACCTCCACCTCCCAGGTTCAAGCAATTCTCCTGCCTCAGCCTCCCAAGTAGCTGGGATTACAGGTGCCTGCTACCACACCCAGCTAACTTTTTGTATTTTTTTTAGTAGAGACGGGGTTTCACCATGTTGGCCAGGCTGGTCTTGAACTCCTGACCTCAGGTGATCCACCCACCTCAGCCTCCCAAAGTGCTGGGATTACAGACGTGAGCCACCGCATCTGACCTGTAGATGAACCTTTCTAAACAGGGCCCGCACTGGGCTGTGGGACTCCCTGCCTTCTGCAGGTTTGGTGGGGCAGATACCTTTCTCCACCCCAGGACTGTATTTGTTTTCAAGTAGTCTGGCCAAAGCAATATTCCCTAAACTTTAGGCATTCTTGGATCCCTTTATGAGTTTTGCTATTTTGGCATGCTACATGTAAGTTTTGCTTAATGTTTTTATGTAAAGCATCTTCCTCCTTTTACTTCTTTTATTGTGATAAAATTCATATAAAATTGACCGTTTTGAAGTGTACCATTCAGTGACTGTTATTACAATGTTGCGAAACTATCACCACTATAGTGCCAATTTCTCAGCCCAAAAGCCCCCTTGTGTTTACACACACACACACACACACACACTTTGTCCTCCCATCCCTTGGTAACCTAATCTGTTTTTTGTTTTTGTTTTGAGACAGAGTCTCACTTTGTCATCCAGGCTGGAGTGCAGTGGCTCACTGCAACCTCCACCTCTCTGGTTCAAGTGATTTTCCTGCTTCAGCCTCCCAAGTAGCTGGGATTACAGGCGTCTGCCATCATGCTTGGCTAATTTTTGTATTTTTAGTAGAAATAGGGTTTCACCATGTTGGCGGCCAGGTTGGTGTCGAACTCCTGACCTCAGGTGACCCACCTGCCTTGGCCTCCCAAAGTGCTGGGATTACAGGTGTGAGCCACTGTGCCCGGCTGTATTTTAAAATTTTCTTTATTTTTTTTTTGAGACAGAGTCTGGCTGTGAAGTGCCGTGGTGTGATGCTGGCTCACTGCATCCTCTGCCTCCCAGGTTCATGCGATTCTCCTGTCCCAGTCTCAGGAGTAACTCGGACTGTAGGGTGCGTGCCACCAAGCCCAGCTAATTTTTTTTTTTCCTTTGAGACAGAGTCTCACTCTGTCGCTCAGATTGGAGTGCAGTGGTGTGATCTCGGCTCACTGTAACCTCCACCCAGGTTCAAGTGATTCTCCCACCTCAGCCTCCAGGAGTAGCTGAGACTACAGGCATGCGCCACCACAGCCGGCTAATTTTTTTGTATTTTGGTAGGGATGGGGTTTCACCATGTTGCCCAGGTTGGTCTCGAACTCCTGAGCTCAGGCAATCCGCCCACCTCAGCCTCCCAAAGTGCTAGGCTTACAGGCACCCAACACCGCGTCCGGCCAATTTTTGGTATTTTTAGTAGAGACATGGTTTCACCTTGTTGGTCAGGATGGCCTTTTAACTCCTGACCTCATGATAGGCCCGCCTTGACCTCTCAAAGTGCTGGGATTACAAGCGTGAGCCACCACGCCTGGCCCCAGGAAATCTGGATTTTTAATGTGGTATCTCCAAATTCTGAAACTTTGGCAACTAATGCAATTTTTAGAAGACTGTGGGCCAGGCAGACTGCATTCTATGGAGGTAGAAAAGGAGGCCTGAGGCCGGGCTCGGTGGCTCACGCCTGTAATCCCAGCACTTTGGGAGGCCGAGGCGGGTAGATCACGAGATTAGGAGTTTGAGACCAGCCTGGCCAACATGGTGAAACCCCATCTCTACTAAAAATATAAAAATTAGCCGGGCGCGGTGGCAGCGCCTGTAGTCCCAGCTACTCGGGAGGCTGAGGCAGAAGAATCGTTTAAACCCGCGAGGTGGAGCTTGCAGTGAGCCGAGATCGTGCCCCTGCACGCCAGCCTGGGCGGCAGAGCGCGACTGTCTCAAAAACAAACAAACAAACAAAAAATTAGCCGGGCGTGGTGGCGCATGCCTGTAATCCAGCTACTTGGGAGGCTGAGGCAGGAGAGTCGCTTGAACCCAGGAGGCGGAGGTTGAGGTGAGCCGAGATCGCGCCATTGCACTCCAGCCTGGGCAACAAGAGCGAAACTCCGTCTCAAAAAAAAAAAAAAAGAAAAAAGAAAGAAAAGAAAAGGAGGCCTGAGCCCGGCGCGGTGGCTCACGCCTGTAATCCCACGTTTGGGAGGCTGAAGTGGGAGGACTGCTTGAGCCCGGAAGCTCGAGGTTGCAGTGAGCCATCATCGCGCCACTGCACTCCAGCCTGGGTGACAAGAGCAAGACCCCGTGTTTAAAAATAAGTAAAAAAAAAAAAAAAAGGCCTGGAACAGAGACGCGACTCTCCAAAATGCCACACACGCAAGTGGGGGCCGCACAGCCCATGGTTTCCAGAAAGCTTCTCTTGGGAATGTAAAATAACACTTACCCTGGGACTTCTAGCTTCTAAACCTCCTGAGCCTAGAGGCCCTGAAGACGGACCAAGTGCAAAGTCCCCGACCCCATACACCGTCCTCCGCTCCCTCCGCACCACACCCTTCATTTCCTGAGCACCGCGGTTCCTCCGTCTCCGGGACTTCGCCCTCCGTTACCTGGATGGCCTGCAAGGCATTACCCGCCACTCCACCCTATCTGGGCCATGTCGGCTGCAAGCTTGGCTTCCACTCCGCACTCCCGGAGAGCCACGCGCAGACCCTCCTCCACGGCCCCATCACACCCTCCCGAGATAGGCAGCTTAGGCTTGCGTCCCCTGCCGACACCCAGCACCGAGGGGCAGTCCCCGAGGCCACGCAGACCTCCCCAACCCACACGCAGAGACCGACCCAGGGAACCGCGGGAGCCGGTCCCGCGCTGGGGCAGTGGCAGACCCGAGGCGCGAGGCGCGCATGCGTAGCGCGGCCTTTATTGCGTCACTGCGAGTCCAGAGCGCACGGCTGGATCATGAGCACGCCCCCGCTGGCGCCTGCGCGCTTGCGCATCTTCCTCTGCCCGGCGCGCGCCGCAGCCGTCGGGATCACCTCGGGGTTGAGCTTCTTCTCCAGCAAGTGCATGCGCGCCATGGTCTCAGTCAGCATGTCTATGAGCAGTTCCTGCTGCAGCTTCAGGTAGTTGTTCTCCTCCAGCAACACTTGGCTTTTGGTCCGCTGCACCTGCGCCTTCCAGCCCCAGGCGGTCCGCGAGAGCAGCGGCGACCGCGTCCTCGCCAGCTGGCTCTCAGTGGTCCACCGCCCGCCGCGGAACACGAAGGCCTGGTTGCTGAGGTGCATGCGCGGCGCGCCGTAGGCGAGGCCCAGCTCGGCCTGGCGCGTGTTGTGGTCCAGCAGGTAGAAGGTGGACAGGGAGGGCATGCGGCGCAGCGGCGGCCGCCGTGGCGAGAAGGGCCGCGAGATGTGATCGGCCCAAAACTGCTGCACCTGCTGCCACAGGCGGCTGGCATGGCTCGTAGCCGAGCACTCGAAGGTTGCCAGGGCGTGGACCTTGTAGGGCACGCAGGTGCTCGAAGTGGAGCCTCGGGAGCGCTGGCGACTCGTGCTGCGCTCTTGTCTCGGGAGCCCGGATGTCCGGAATGATGAAGGCGAGCCAGGGGGCGCTGCTGGGAGACAAGAGTCCGGGTGAGCAGCGTGCTTGGTACAGGCCGCCTCTCAAACCGCGAGGCCGGTGGACATGTCTTAGCCCTGCAGCTACGGCTGCGGCTGTGTCTCACCAGCTGCTGGCCACCGAGGAGCCCGTCCTTCCACGCTGCACAGGCAGCAGTCTCACCTAAACCATCTTTCCCAAAGACCACTGAGGATCAGGCCCTGGGATAGATATGCAGATGAAGGACGGGAGGAGGGCCTTGTTCTGAGTTGCAGCTGGAAGGGTGAGGGGTAGGGAATGGTAGCAAGACAAGTAAGTAGGTATTTAAAGGAGGAGTAGGACTTTGCCAGGTGGGTTGAGGATGGAAAATGGAGAACTTCTAGGCAGAGGGAAGAGCCGAGCAGGGCTTTCTTTTTCTTTTTTTTGAGACTGAGTCTCGCTGTTGTTGCCCGAGCTGGAGTGCAATCACTGCAACCTCCACCTCCCGGGTTCCAGCAATTCTCCTGCCTCAGCCTCTTGAGTAGCTGAGATTACAGGCGCCTGCCATCACCCCCACCTAATTTTTGTATTTTTAGTGAAGACGGGGCTTCACCATGTTGGCCAGGCTGGTCTCGAACTCCTGACCTCAGGTGATCCACCCAACTCGGCCTCCCAAAGTGCCGGGATTACAGGCATGAGTCACTGCGCCTGGCCTTTTTTTTTTTTTTTTTTTTGTATTTTTTAGTAGAAATGGGGTTTCACCTTGTTGGCCAGGCTGGTCTCGAACTCCTGACCTCAGGTGATCTGCCCGCCTCAGCCTCCCAAAGTGCTGGGATTACAGGTGTGAGCCACTGTACCCGGCAGGGCAGGACTTTCATATTTCAGATGTGAACACGAGCTTGGATAGGATTGGTGCTGGGAAGAGCAGAAGAGGAAGCTGGGAAGGTGGACCCGTGCACTATGTGAAGGTGCCCTACAGGCAGGCTCGGAAGCTTAGACTTCCTTTTGTGGGTAAGAGGGAACTGCTGAAGGATTAGAAAGCCGGGGTTAGATTTGGATTCTGAAAGCAATCTGGGAGGATATCTAGCATAGCCAACAGCATTATTGCCCTCATCATTCAGTCATTTGATAGACTTGAACTAGCGTCTGCTCTGTGCCAGACTCTGGTCTTGGGAAGGGGACCTGAAACAGCCTCTGCCTGCCCTCAAGATGCTCCTAATCCAGCTTGGAAGACAGATGCGTGTATAGACCACAGTCCAGTGTGTTCACTGACATCCTGGGGTGTGTGCCATGGGCTAGACCTATGCATAGGGCTCAAAGTATCAGGAATTGTGCACACTAAACATGACTTTTATTCCAAACAAACTGTGCCCTCAGGGAGTCCAAAGTCCAGATAACAGACAAGTCCCATTTTGCTCACTTCTCTCTGCACCCCCCTACCCCTGCCCAGTAAGTGCTGATTCTATTATGTGAAAAAGGGAGCTATGTGTTGTTTCTAATTCCTCTTCTGCCCATGGGCAGTGAGAAGAGAAAGAACTGGAGCAGGGTTCCCTCTGTTATGCCTTCGTTAATTCGTAATACACTTATCCCTCACATATAGGTGGACAGAGGCTGGATGGTACATACCATCCCCAAGATCTGGTTCAGGGAGATGGTCTCTGGAAGCCCACATCCAGGCCCACCCTTGAGATTGTATCTTCTCGGAGGATGTTTCCCCGTTAGTCCTCACTGTATGTTGTGCCTCACCTGGAAGATGTGGTGGAGTTGCCGAGCTGCTGTCCCAGGGTTAGTCCCATCTATGACCCACTCAGCTCTTGTCCACCTGCTATGACTCACAATGCCTCCAGGCCAGGCCACCCCAGGACAAGAAGGGGTGCTGACCGCTGAGCTGTCAGATAGACTCTGGGCTCTCCCCTGCATGCATTCAGTGCATCATTGAGCACCTACTGTGTTCTAGGAACAGTTCTAGGGAAGTGAAGAAGATATTCCCTCACTGAGCTGTCATTCTTGGCAGGGGAATGAAGGGAGTGATCATAAGCAGAGTCCAAGACAGGAATTTGTTCTAGGGGAGCTAACAAGATAGTCTCTCAGGAAGCTAACAGAGCATGTCGTGGGTCAGGTTCCCTAGAAGCAGAGCCTAAGCTGAGCATTCTTGTTCAAGTGAATTATTGGGGAAGTGCTCTCAGGAGAAGGGGGTGAGGGAAGCAAGACAGGGCGAGAAAAAGGCTAAGGCTGAGCCAGAGTGTGGTCTCACGTGGAGACTAGTTTCCGCTTGCTCTCATGGGGAACTCTGAGCACAAATGGCACCACAGTTAGGCCTCCTTATAGCAAGGAAGCCCATCTTTTGTACCCTCCTTCTACATGTCAGTTACTGGCCGGGGCAGCTGAGAGTGACCAACCAGCCCCTACAGCAGCTATGGGACGGGTGCACCACCAGTGAGTGATAGGGATCTCAGTGGGGCGCCAGCTGAGGAGGGAGGAAGGTAATAGGGTAGATGATGAAAATGAAAGGGCAGACTAGCCAACATGGCAAGACCCCATCTCTACAAAAACAAATTAGCTGGGCGTGGTGGCATGCGACTGTAGTCCCAGCTACTCAAGAGGCTGAGGTGGGAGGATCACCTGAGCCCAAGAGGTGAAAGCTGCAGTGAGCAGTGATTGTGCCAGCATGGGCGATAGAGACCCTGTGTTTAAAAAAAAAAAAAAAAGAGGGCCAGGCACGGTGTTTCATGCCTGTAAATCCCAGCACTTTGGGAGGGGAAGGTGGGTAGATCACCTGAAGTCAGAAGCTCGAGAACTGCCTGACCGACATGGTGAAACTCCGTGTCTACTAAAAATAGAAAAAATTAGCCGGGCGTGGTGGCGGGTGCCTGTAATCTCAACTACTCAGGAGTCTGAGGCAGGAGAATTGCTTGAACCTGGGAGGCAGAGGTTGCAATGAGCGAAGATTGTGCCACTGCACTCCAACCTGGGCAACAAGAGCGAAACTCCATCTCAAAAAAAAAAAAAAAGCAATGATGAAATGAATAAGAATATCCAGGCCGGGCGCGGTGGCTCACGCCTGTAATCCCAGCACTTTGGGAGGCTGAGGCAGGCGGATCATGAGGTCAGGAGATCGAGATCATCCTGGCTAACATGGTGAAACCCCGTCTCTAATAAAAATACAAAAAATTGGCCGGGTGCAGTGGCTCACGCCTGTAATCCCAGCACCTTGGGAGGCTGAGGCAGGCAAATCACCTGAGGTTGGGAGTTTGAGACCAGCGTGACCAACATGGAGAAACCCCATCTCTTCTCAAAATACAAAATTAGCCGGGCATGGTGGTGTATGCCTGTAATCCTAGCTACTTGGGAGGCTGAGGCAGGAGAATCGCTTGAACCCAGGAGGCAGAGGTTGCAGTTAGCCGAGATCACACCACTGTACTCCAGCCTGGGCGACAGAGCGAGACTCCGTCTCAAAAAAAAAAAAAAAAAAAAGTCTAATTCTGATACGTACAGTGAAGAAAACAAACCAGGGAAATACAGAAAGTGATTTTGGGACAGGGTGAGGAGTAGGAACTAATTTAGATGTGGTGCTCGGTGAAGGCCCTTGACATTCTTGCTAAAACCTGAACAATAAGGAGACCCCAATCCCTTGAAGACCTGGGGGTAGAGGAGGGAAGTGGCTGGGCATGTTTGAAGGACACGTGCCACGTGTGTGGACAGTGGAAGGAAATGACGTCAGTCCTACCTGCTAAGCCCACCCACCTGACTGCAAGGGACAGACCCAGATCCACAGGAGCTCACAAGCTGGGGCAGAGCCCGGTGGTGGTGCCACCTCCTAGGAAACTTCTGTAATAGTTTTATTGAGGTATAACTGACAAAATCAACTACACTTATTTATTTATTTATTTTTGAGACGGAGTCTCGCTCTGTCGCCCAGGCTGGAGTGCAGTGGCGCTACCTCAGCTCACTGCAACCTCCGCCTCCCAGGTTCACGCCATTCTCCTGCCTCAGCCTCTCAAGTAGCTGGGACTACAGGCGCCCGCCACCATGCCCGGCTAATTTTTTGTATTTTTTTTTTTAGTAGAGATGGGGTTTCACCGTGTTGGCCAGGATGGTCTCGATCTCCTGACCTCGTGATCCGCCCACCTCGGCCTCCCAAAGTGCTGGGATTACAGGTGTGAGCCACCGCGCCCGGCCAACTACATATATTTATAATGTATAATGTGAAGTATTTCGATAATTTGTTATGTGAAATCATTCCCAAAATCAAGATAATGTATCCATCTGGAGGTATCCATTACCTTTTTTTCTTTTTTTGAGAGGAGTCTCACTTTGTTGCCCAGACTGGAGTGCAGTGGTATGATCTTAGCTCACTGCAACCTCTGCCTCCTGGGTTCAAGTGATTCTCCTGTCTCAGCCTCCCAAGTAGCTGGGATTACAGGCGCCCGCCAGCACACCCAGCTAATTTTTGTATTTTTAGTAGAGATGGGGTTTCACCATGTTCACCAGGTGGGTTTCAAACTCCGGGCCTCAAGTGATCCATCTGCCTTGGCCTCCCAAACTGCTGGAATTACAGGTGTGAGCCACCGCGCCCAGCCTCAGTATAGATTTTTTTTGGCATTGGCTTCTCGCCGCTTAATTATTTTAAGATTTATCCATGTTGTTGCATTTATTAACAGTTCATTGCTTTTTATTGCTGAGTAGTATTTCATTGTATGGAAACACCACACAATTTGTTTTTCCATTCAGCTGTTGATGCACATTTGGGTTGTTTCCAGTTTAGGGGCTATTGCAAATAAAACTGCTCTGAACATTTTTGCTCATCTTTGTGTGGACATATGCTTTCATTTCTCTTAAGTAAACACCTAGGAATGGAATGACTGGGTCATATGGCAGGTGCATGTTTACCTTTTTATTAAGCCACTAACAGTGAGTGAAAGTTTCTGTTTCTCTGTATCCTGGCCAACACTTGGTTTGGTAAACCTTCATTTTTAAAAAATTTGCTTAATTAAAGGTGGTGGTGGCGTTTTTGAGACGGGGTCTTACCGTGGTGCCTAGGCTGGTCTCAGACTCCTGGGCTCAAGGGATCCTCCCACCTGAGCCTCCCAAAGTGCTAGGATTACAGGCAGGAGCCACGGGGCCCAGCTAGTAAGCCTTTTTTTTTTTTTTTTTTTTTTTCCCCAGCTCACTACAAGCTCCGCCTCCTGGGTTCACACCATTCTCCTTCCTTAGCCTCCCGAGTAGCTGGGACTACAGTTACCCGCCACCACACCCGGCTAATTTTTTTGTATTTTTAGTAGAGACGGGGTTTCACCGTGTTAGCCAGGATGGTCTCGATCTCCTGACCCCGTGATCCACCCACCTCGGCCTCCCAAAGTGCTGAGATTACAGGCTTGAGCCACCGTGCCTGGTCAAGCCTTTTTAATTTTAGCCATAGTGGTAGCGTGTCTAAATTGTGGGGTTTTTGCTGTTGTTTTGTTGTTGTTTTAAATTTTTAACAGCAAGCTCATCCTTAATAAATTTATTTTACTTATTTATTTATTTTTTGAGATGGAGTTTCACTTTTGTTGCCCAGGCTGGAGTGCAATAGCATGATCTCAGCTCACTGCAACCTTCACCTCCTAGGTTCAAGCAATTCTCCTGCCTCAGCCTCCTAAGTGGGATTACAGGCGTGTGCCACCACACCTGGCTAATTTTTTTTTTTTTTTTTTTTTTTTTTTTACTAGAGACAGGGTTTTCACCATGTTGGCCCGGCTGGTCTTGAACTCCTGACCTCAAGTGATCCATCTGCCTCTACGTCCCAAAGTGCTGGGATTACAGGCTTGAGCCACTGTGCTCGGCCTTAATAAATCTATCTATTTATTTACTTATTTAATTTTTGGAGGCAGAGTCTCGCCCTGTCACCCAGGCTGGAGTGCAGTGGTGCAACCTCAGGTCACTGCAACCTCCACCTCCTGGGTTCAAGCGATTCTTCTGCCCCAGCCTCCTGAGTACTTGGGATTACAGGCGCATGCCACCACGTCCGGCTAATTTTTTTGTTTGTGTTTTTTTTGAGATGGAGTTTCACTCTTGTTGCCCAGGCTGAAGTGCAGTGGCGCAATCTTGGCTCACTGCAACCTCCACCTCAGCCTCCCGTGTAGCTGGGATTACAAGCATGTGCCACCATGCCTGGCTAATTTTGTATTTTTAGTAGAGATGGTGCTTCTCTATGTTGGTCAGGCTGGTCTTGAACTCCTGACCTCAGGTGATCTGCCCACCTCGGCCTCCCAAAGTGCTGGGATTACAGGCGTGAGCCACTGCGCCCAGCTTTTTTTTTTCTTTTTTTTTGAGATGGAGTTTCGCTCTTGTTGCCCAGGCTGGAGTGCAGTGGCGTGATCTCGGCTCACTGAAACCTCTGCCTGCTGGGTTCAAGAGATTCTCTTGCCTCAGCCTCCCAAGTAGCTGGGATTACAGGCACCTGCCATCACGCCCGGCTAATTTTTGTACTTTTAGTAGAGAGGGGGTTTCAACATGTTGGCAAGGCTGGTCTCAAACTCCAGACCTCAGGTGATCCACCTGCCCTGGCCTCCCAAAGCGTTGGAATTATAGGCGTGAGCCACCACGCCCAGCCTAATGTTTGTATTTTTAGTAGAGACAGGGTTTCACCATGTTTGCCAGGCTGGTCTCAAACTCCTGACCTCAGGTGATCTGTCTGCCTCGACCTCCCAGAATGCTGGGATTACAGGCGTGAGTCATCGTGCCCAGCCTCATCCTTAATAAATTGAGGTTTTAATTTGCATTTCTCTAACAGCCAATGCTATTAAGCATCTTTCCATGTGGGTATTTGTTATCTATTTTGATGAAGTGGTTGTTTTTTGTTTTTTTTTTTTTTTTGAGACGGAGTCTCACTCTGTCACCAGGCTGGAGTGCAATGGCTCAATCTTGGCTCACTGCAACCTCCGCCTCCCCAGTTCAAGCGATTCTCCTGCCTCAGCCTCCCGAGTAGCTGGGATTACAGGCACGCGCCACCACACCCAGCTAATTTCTGTATTTTTAGTAGAGATGAGGTTTCACCATGTTGGCCAGGCTGGTCTTGAACTCCTGACTTCAAGTGATCTGCCTGCCTCGGCCTCCCAAAGTGCTGGGATTACAGGTGTGAGCCACCAAGCCCGGCCATCTTTTTTTTTTTTTTTAGTGGTTCAAGTCTTTTTGCCTATTTTAAAAATTGGACTGTTTGTCTTAATGATTGCAGTTTTTCTTGTTGTTGTTTTGAGACAGGGTCTCACTGTTGCCCAGGCTGGAGTCTACTGGTGGTGTGATCATGGCTCACCACAGCCTTGACCTCCCCAGGCTCTGGTGATCCTCCCATGTAGCTGGGACTGCAGGGAGGCACCACCACACCCTGCTAACTTTTGTATTTTTTAGTGGAGATGGGCTTTTGCCATGTTGCAAAACTCCTGGGCTTGAACTCCTGGGCTCAAGCGATGTGCCTGCCTCAGCCTCCCAAAGTACTGGGATTACAGGCGTGAGCTACCATGCCTGCTCAAATTGCAGTTTTTGTTTGTTTGTTTGTTTCTTTGAGACAGAGTTTTGCTCTTGTTGCCCAGGTTGGGGTGCAATGCGCAATCTCGGCTCACTGCGACTTCCAGCTCCAGGGTTCAAGCAATTCTCCTGCCTCAGCCTCCTGAGTAGCTGGGACAACAGGTGCCTGCCACCATGTCTGGCTAATTTTGTATTTTTAGTAGAGACAGGGTTTTGCCATATTGGTCAGGCTGGTCTTGAACTCCTGACCTCAGGTAATCTGTCTGCCTTGGCCTCCCAAAGGTCTGGGAATATAGGCATGAGCCACTGCACCTGGCCTGCAGTTTTTTTGTTTGTTTGTTTGTTTTTTGAGACATGCCACCATGCCCGGCTACCGCTCTGTCACCCAGGCTGGAGTGCAGTGGCATGATCTTGGCTCACTGCAACCTCCACCTCCCGGGTTCAGGCCATTCTTCTGCCTCAGCCTCCCAAATAGCTGGGACTGCAGGCACGTGCCAACACGCCCGGCTAATTTTTTTGTATTTGCAGTAGAGATGGGGTTTCACCGTGTTAGTCAGGATGGTCTCGATCTCCTGACCTCGTGATCCACCCGCCTCGGCCTCCCAAAGTGCTGGGATTACAGGCGTGAGCCACCGCACCCGGCCTGTGCTCTGTGTTCTTGTGCTTGGTCTGTTTATCGTTGCACCAATACTGTTGATACCTGGTAGTGTAAATCTTCCAATAATATTCTTTAAGATTGCTTCGGCTTTCTAGGTCCTTTGTATTTCCATATAAATTTTAGAATTTGATTGTCAGCGTTCACAAATAAACCCTCATGCTCACTGTTTAAAGCTTTCTCTTGTTGTCGTGAAGACACTCAAGAGCTTAAATCAACCCCAGAAGGTTGTCTGATGGACATGGAATCAGAGCCCAGGAATATTTTAACCAAGCCAGTGATTCATATTCATTCTTTCTCTCTCCCCAGTGTGTCTATGTTATTAAAGTCAATTTTCGGCCACGCACGGCGGCTCACGCCTGTAATCTCAGCAATTTGGGAGACTGAGGCAGGCAGATCACTTGAGGGCAGGAGTTCGAGATGAGCCTGGCCAACATGGTGAAACCCTGTCTCTACTAAAAATACAAAAAATTAGCTGGGTGTGGTGGCGCACACCTGTGGTCCCAGCTACTTGGGAGGCTGAGGCAGAATTGTCGCTTAAACCCAGGAGGTGGACGTTGCAGTGAGCCAAGATCGTGCCACTGCACTCTAGCTTGGGCAATGGTGCAAGACTCCCTCTCAAAAATAAATAAATAAAGTCAGTATTTTTTTTTTTTTTAAGATGGAGTGTCGCTCTGTTGCCAGGCTGGAGTGCAGTGGCACGATCTCAGCTCACTGCAACCTCCACCTCCTGGGTTCAAGCGATTCTCCTCCCTCAGCCTCCCAAGTAGCTGGGACTACAGGTTAGCACCACCACACCCAGCTAATTTTTGTATTTTTAGAGACAGGGTTTCACCATGTTAGCCAGGATGGTCTTGATCTCTTGACCTCAGGATCCACCTGGCTTAGCCTTCCAAAGTGCTGGGATTATGAGCGTGAGCCATGGTACCCGGCCTAAGGTCAATTTTTTTTTTTTTTTTTTTGAGGCAGAGTCTCACTCTGTCACCCAGGCTGGAGCTCAGTGGCACAATCTCGGTTCACTGCAAGCTCTGCCTCCCGGGTTCACACCACTCTTCTGCCTTAGCCTCCCAACTAGCTGGGAATATGGGCGCCCACCACCATGCCCAGCTAATTTTTTGTATTTTTAGTAGAGACGGGGTTTCACCGTGTTAGCCAGGATGGTCTCGATCTCCTGACCTCGTGATCCACCCGCCTCAGCCTCCCAAAGTGCTGGGATAACAGGCGTGAGCCACTGCGCCCGGCCGCCTAAGGTCAATTTTCATTAGCAATCATGATATTTGGCCAGACATGGTGGCTCATGCCTGTAATCCCAGCACTTTGGGAGGCTGAGGCAGGTGGATTTCTTGACCTCAGGAGATCGAAACTAGGCTGGCCAACATGGTGAAACCCCTACTAAAAATACGAAAATTAGCCAGAGTGCTCCAGGGGCTGAGGCAAAAGGATCACTTGAGGCCAGGAGTTTGATGGTGCAGTGAGCCATGATCGTACCACTGCACTCCAGCCTGGACAACAGAGTGAGACACTATCTCAAAAAAACAACAGAAAGAGGCCGGGTGTGGTGGCTCATGCCTGTAATCTCAGCACTTTGGGAGGCCAAGGCGGGTGGATCACTTGAGGTCAGGAGTTCAAGACCAGCCCAGCCAACATGGTGAAACCCCCTCCCTACTAAAAATAAAAATAAAAAATTAGCTGGGCATGGTGGTGTGCGCCTATAATCCCAGCTAATTGGGAAGCTGAGAACCGCTTAAACCCAGGAGGCAGAGGTTGCAGTGAGCAGAGATCGTGCCACAGCAGTCCAGTCTGGGTGACAGAGCTGTCTCAAAAACAACAGCAAGAACAACAACAACAAAAAACCAATGAAAACATACTTCAGACAGATCATAGATGACCACCAGGAATGGTACACAACTTCCCTTATTTCATGGCCTACCAAAAAGAGAAAGCTACAAAACCCAAGGAAGTTTTTTTTTTTTTTTTTTTTTGAGACAGAGTTTTGCTCTTGTTGCCCAGGTGGGAGTGTAATGGCGCAATCTTGGCTCACTGCAACTTCTGCCTCCTGGGTTCAAGCGATTCTCCTGCCTCAGCCTCCTGAGTAGCTGGGATTATAGGCGTCCGCCACAATGCTTGGCTAATCTTTTGGTATTTTTAATAGAGACAGGGTTTCACCGTGTTGGCCAGGCTGGTCTCAAACTCCTGACTTCAGCTGATCCGCCCGCCTCGGCCTCCCAAAGTGTTGGGATTGCAGGCGCGAGCCACCGCACCCGGCCTCTTTTTTTCTTCTTTTTTCTAAGTTCTTGCCTACTCCTGGAAGTCTGTATTTGATTATTCGAACAGGAAATGTTAGGAGAGATGATGGATAATTCCCACTTAAAATGGATGTTAACTCCTTTCACAAGAAGACCTTGATTTTGAGGACATTTAATGAAGACTTCAGAATTTAAAGATTCACAATCTAAAACATGGCTCCTGCTTCCTTTGAGGATCCCCATCTCAATGTCACTGAAAAGATGAGGTTTGGAGCCCGTGAGGAAGGGAAGGGTGTGCTACCGGGTCCCAGCAGGTCTGAATTGAAGGACATAAGGTTTATTCTGATGGCAGAAAGGAAAGGAGAAGAGCATCTGAAGATTTTTCAGAGTTTTCCACATCACCAGCATTTGTACCACACTGGCTGTGAATCACACTGGGTGTGAATGTCAGTGGGTCTCTTCTGGCAACCAAGAGGAATATTCCCCAAACCAAGGAAGCTAAATCTTGTTTTTCCCCATGGAAATTTCAGTCTGGCTTCTGAGATAGTCTGTTAGTGACATTTGCCCTTCCCTGAAACAACATGGTGTTCTCTGTGCTAATACAGTTTTTAAAAAGAAGTTGGCCAGGCGCAGTGGCCCACGCCTGTAATCCCAGCACTTTGGGAGGCCGAGGCGGGTGGATCACCTGAGGTCAGGAGTTCATGACCAGCCTGGCCAACATGGTGAAACCCCGTCTGTACTTAAAATACAAAAATTAGCCAGGCATGGTGGTACGCACCTGTAATCCCAGCTACTTGGGAGGCTGAGACAGGAGAATCACTTGAACCTGGGAGGCGGAGGTTGCAGTGAGCCAAGATCGCGCCACTGCACTCCAGCCTGGGGGACAAGAGTGAGACTTCATCTCAAAAAAAAAAAAAAGAAATCTGAAAAAAGGCTGGGCCCAGTGGCTCATGCCTGTAATCCCAGCACTTTGGGAGGCTCAGGCAGGTGGATCACGAGGTCAGGAGTTGGAGACCAGCCTGACTTACGTGGTGGAAGCCGTCTCTACTAAAAATACAAAAATTAGCCGGGCGTGGTGGCGTGCGCCTGTAATCCCAGCTACTTGGGAAGCTGAGACATGATGGTCGCTTGAATCCAGGAGGCAGAGCTTGCAGTGAGCCGTGATCATGCCACTGCATTCCAGCCTGGGCGACAGAATGAGACTCTCTCAAAAAAAAAAAAATAAGTAACATAAATGTTAATTTGACTTTTTGGTTTGTATTATAGGTAAAATTATAAACATGGTTTTATATTGATGTAAGAGCTGTAAATTTATAGTGGGTTTATGTTTATAGACATTGATTTATTATTTTTTTACTTTATTTTTTTGAGACTGTGCTCACTGTGTTGCCCAGGCTGGAGTGCAGCAGCATGATCTTGGCTCATGGCAACTTCTGCCTCCCAGGTTCAAGCGATTCTCCTGCCTCAGCCTCCCGAGTAGCTGGGATTACAGGGCCTACCACCTAATTTTTGTATTTTTAGTAGTGATGGGGTTTTGCCTCGTTGGCCAGGCTGGTCTCGAACTCCTGGCCTCGAGTGATCCACCCGCCTCAGCCTCCCAAAGTGCTGGGATTACAGGTGTGAGCCATCATGCCTGGCCTATATACATTTAAACAACACTGTGTGGCGGGTTAATATTTTGAAATGTTAGCCAGTGTATGGTTGTTTTTTCAGGCAGACCAAGCTGTGTAAAAAAGTGAGTGGGCCGGGCACAGTGGCTCATGCCTGTCATCCCAGCATTTTGTGAGGTCAGGGTGGGAGGATCCCTTTAAGCCCAGGAGTTTGAGACCAGCTTGGGCAACACAGGGAGATCCCATCTCTGCAAAGAAAAAAAAAGAAAAAAAAATGAGTGAAATTGCCTGATCATGAAAGGGAGAATGAAGCAGATGTCAGTTGGCTCTGGAAGACAGGAAGAGCCACTACACTGCAATCCCAGCTCGGGATAGCATGAGGCGAGGCAGTACTCTCTTCCTCTCCTTGGGCTCTTTGACATCCCTATATACTTTCCTTGAGGTAGTTTCACTATATCTCTCTTCTTTATTATTTATTTTATTTTATTTTATTTATTTATTTTTTGAGACGGAGTCTTGCTCTGTCGCCCAGGCTGGAGTGCAGTGGCACGAACTCGGCTCACTGCAAGCTCTGCCTCCCGGGTTCACGCCATTCTCCTGCCTCAGCCTCCTGAGTAGCTGGGACTACAGGCACCCGCCACCACGCCCGGCTAATTTTTTTTTGTATTTTTTAGTAGAGACGGGATTTCACCATGTTAGCCAGGACAGTCTCGATCTCCTGACCTCATGATCCACCCGCCTCAGCCTCCCAAAGTGCTGGGATAACAGGCGTGAGCCACCGTGCCCGGCCTATTTATTTTTTTGAGACAAAGTCTCGCTCTGTCACCCAGGCTGGAGTGCAGTGGTGCGATCTCGGCTCACTGCAACCTCCGCCTCCTGGGTTCAAGTGATTCTCCTGCCTCAGCCTCCCAAGTAGTTGGGACTACAGGTATGCACCACCATGCCCGGCTAATTTTTGTATTTTTAGTAGAGACAGGGTTTCACCATGTTGGCCAGGCTGGTCTTGAACTCCTGACCTCAAATGATCTGCCCATCTCAGTCTCCCAAAGTGCTGGGATTACAGGCATGAGCCACTATGCCTGGCCATCTCTGTTCCTTATAACCAAAAAGAGCCCCCGGTTTAAAAGCTCTTAAAGGTCTGGGAGCAGTGCTTCACATCTGTAATCCCAGCACTTTCAGAGGCCAATGGAGGAGGATCAGTTGGAGCAGCCCCTGAGCAACAAAGAGCCCCTGTCTAATTATTTTATTTTTTAGAGACAGGGTCTTGCTCTGTTGCCCAGGCTAGTGGAGTGCAGTGGCATGATCATGGCTCACTGCAGCCTCAACCTCCTGGGCTCAATCTATCCACCTACCTCAGCCTCCTGAGTAGCTGGCACTCAGGCACATGCCACTAATTTTTTATTTTCTGTACAGATAGGGTTTTGCCATGTTGCCCAGGCTGGTCTCAAACTCCTGGGCTCAAGTGATGTGCCTGCCTCGGCCTCCCAAATTGCTGGCATTACTGGCAAGAGCCACCGCATGAGCACATAGTACATAATGATTCCTTACAAACCAGTATGAAAAAGACAAACCCTAGGCTGGGTGTGGTGGCGCACGCCTGTAATCCCAGCACTTTGGGAGGCCGAGGCGGGTGGATCACGAGGTCAGGAGTTCAAGACCAGCCTGGCCAAGAAGGTGAAACCCCATCTCTACTAAAAATACAAAAAATTAGCCGGGCACGGTGGCAGGCGCCTGTAGTCCCTGCTACTCAGGAGGCTGAGGAAGGAGAATCATTTGAACTCGGAGGGTGGTGGTTGCAGTGAGCCGAGATCGTGCCACTGCACTCCAGCCTGGGCGACAAAGTGAAACTCCGTCTCAAAAAAAAAAAAAAAAAAAAAAAAAGACAAACCCTATAGTGGAAAAATGGACAAACAACATGAATAGAGAATTCACAAAGGAAAAAATATATATATGGTTAATGAACATGAAAAATGTTGGCCAGGTGCTGTGGTTCACACCTGTAATATCAGCACTTTGGAAGGCTGAGGCAGGGAGATCACTTGAGCCCAGGAGTTTGAGACCAGCCTGGGCAAGAAAGTGAGACTCTGTCTCTACAAAAAATAAAAATTAGGCTGGGCACGGTGGCTCAGGCCTGTAATCCCAGCACTTTGGGAGGCCAAGGCAAGTGGATCACCTGAGCTCAGAAGTTTGAGACCAGCCTGGCCAACATGGCGAAACCCCATCTCTACTAAAAATAGAGAAATTAGCCGGCTGAGGTGGCACATGCCTGTAGTCCCAGCTACTCTGGAGGCTGAGGCAGGAGAATCGCTTAAACTGGGAGATAGAGGTTGCAGTGAGCCGAGATTGTGCACTGCACTCCAGCCTGGGCAACAGAGTGAGAATCTGTCTCAAAAAAATAAAATAAAAATAAAAACTAGCCACGCATGGTGGTGCATGCCTATAGTCTTAGCCACTTGGGAGGCTGAGGCAAGAGGATCCCTTGAGCCCAGAAGTTTGAGGCTGCAGTGAGCCATGATTGTGCCACTGTACTCTAGCCTGGCCGGTAACTTGTCTTAAAAAAGAAAAAAAGTTTAATTTCACTGTAATAAAATAAACTTCAATTAACATAGTTACATATCTTTTTCTTTGTCCATCATTTTGACAATGCCAGATTAGCATGAGTATAGAGAAACTTTAGAGAAATGACCATTACCAGCCTAACTATTAAGAAAGTAATGGGCCGGGCGTGGTGGCTTATGCCTGTAATCCCAGCTACTCAGGAGGCTGAGGCAGGAGAAGCGCTTGAACCCGGGAGGCCGAGGTTGCTGTGAGCTGAGATCGTGCCATTGCACTCCAGCCTGGGCAACAAGAGAGAAACTCCGTCTCAAAAAAAAAAAAAAAAAAAAGTAATGAGAGCGAACAATACAGTCAGGATGGCTAAAGGTGACCCCAAGAAACCAAAGGGCAAGATGTCTGCTTATGTCTTCTTTGTGCAGAAGTGCAGAGAAGAATGTAAAAAGAAAAACCCTGTCAATTTTGCAGAATTTTCCAAGAAGTGCTCTGAAAGGTGGAAGACAATGTCCGGGAAAGAGAAGCCTAAATTTGATGAAATGGCAAAGACGGATAAAGTGCTCTGTGATCAGGAGATGAAGGGACCAGCTAAGGGAGGCAAGAAGAAGGATCCTAGTGCCCCCAAAAGGCCACCATCTGGATTCTTCCTGTTCTCTTCGGAAATCCGCCCCAAGATCAAATCCACAAACCCTGGCATCTCTATTGGAGATGTGGCAAAAAAGCTGGGTGAGATGTGGAATAACTTAAATGACAGTGACAAGCAGCCTTACATCACTAAGGCGGCAAAGCTGAAGGAGAAGTACGAGAAGGATGTTGCTGATTCTAAGTCGAAAGGGAAGTTTGATGGCTCAAAGCGTCCTGCTAAAGTTGCCTGGAAAAAGGTGGAAGAGGAAGATGAAGACGAGGAGGAGATGAGGAGGAAGATGAATAAACGAAGTGTTTATCTGTCAAAAAAAAAAAGTAAATGGATAAAAATGTGAGTGCTCCTCTCTGTGTGTGCCCACTTTCTCCTTCAAGCAAAAGGTAGGCATGAGCAAGGATGAGGGTGGCTTTGAGGGGAGGATGGAGAGACAAGCTATGAGAAGAAGCTGGATATGAAGGATAAATGGATCAACAATTTTGTTTACTCTTTTAAACATACTGCCTATTTTGAAAAAAGTACAAAAGCTAAAGCTAAAATTTATTCCTTTTTTAAATTTTTATTTCTTTCATTTATTTATTTATTTTTGAGACAGAATCTTGCTCTGTCTCCCAGGCTGGAGTGCAGTGCGTGATCTCAGCTCACTGCAAGCTCCGCCTCCCGGGTTCACGCCATTCTCCTGCCCCAGCCTCCCCAGCAGCTGGGACTACAGGCACCCGCCCCACACCCGGCTAATTTTTGTGTGTGTGTATTTTTTTTTAGTAGAGACGGGGTTTCACCGTGTTAGCCAGGATGGTCTCGATCTCTTGACCTCGTGATCCACCCGCCTCGGCTTCCCAAAGTGCTAGGATTACAGGTGTGAGTTTGAGACGGAGTTTCACTCTTGTTGCCCAGGCTGGAGTGCAATGGCGCAATCTCAGCTCACCGCAACCTCTGCTTCCTGGGTTCAAGCGATTCTCTTGCCTCAGCCTCCCGAGTAGCTGGGATTACAGGCATTAGCCACCATGCCCGGCTAATTTTGTATTTTTAGTAGAGACGGGGCTTCTCCATGTTGGTCAGGCTGGTCTCGAACTCCCGACCTCAGGTGATCCACCCGCCTTGGCCTCCCAAAGTGCTGGGATTACAGGCGTGAGCCACTGTGCCTGGCCTATTTTTATTTTTTTAGACAGGGTGTTACTCTGGTACAGTGGCCCAATCTTGGCTCACTGCAGCCTCGACCTCTTGGCTTTAGACAATCCTCCCACCTCGGCCTCCTGAGTAGCTGAGACTACAGGCTCAAGCCACTATGCCAAGCTAATTTTTGTATATTTTGTAGAGATGGGGTCTTGTCATGTTGCCCAGGCTGGTCTTGAATCCTGGGTTCAAGTGATCCATCCACCTTCACCTCCCAAAGTGCTGGATTACAGGCATGAGCTACCTCACCCGGCCTGATTCTTTGTTGAAAAAATCATATGCATGTTTAAAGAAGGTGTCATTTTTTTTTTTTTTGAGACAGAGTCTGGGTCTGTCACCCAAGCTGGAGTGCAGTGGCACAATCTTGGCTCACTGCAACCTCTGCCTCCCGGGTTCAAGCGATTGTCCTGCCTCAGCCACCCGAGTATCTGGGACTATAGGTGTGCACCAGTACGCCCGGCTAATTTTTGTATTTTTAGTAGAGATAGGGTTTCACCATGTTGGCCATACTGGTCTTGAACTCATGACCTCAGGTGATCCACCCGCCTCAGCCTCCCAAAGTGCTGGCATTACAGGCGTGAGCCACTGTGCCTGGCCAAGAAAGTATTTCTGCTTCTAGAGTTTCAGGCCCCATCTCCAGCATTAACCTTTCGTAGCAGTTTCTCATATTTCTTTCTAGTAAGCTTGTTTGGCCAAGCTTACATGTATGAGAATACATCTCCCTTTTCAGTATGAAAGGAAACACACCTTTCTCTGTGCTTTTTCACATGACACTAAATCTTGACTGTTGCTCCATGTCAGAATGTAAACAGGCTGTAAACCTCTTGTTACTGCACTTCCTTTTATTGCTTTTCACAGATACTGTGTTTTTACAAATTGAATGTGGCAACCCTGCATCAAGCAAGTCTATAAGCACCATTTTTCCAACAGCACGTACTCACTTCTGGTCTCTGTCACATTTTGGGAATTCGTATAATATGTTTTCATTATTATTATGTCTGTCATGGTGATCCAGGTTGATGTTACTATTGTAATTGCTTTGGACTGCACAAACGGTGCCCATGTAAAACATCTGTTTGTTTTTATTATTTATTTATTTAGAGACGGGTTCTCACTCTGTTGCCCAGACTGGATGAAATGCAGTGGCCCGATCTTGGCTCACTGCAGCCTCCTCAATCAGGAGTCAAGGATACTCCTGCCTCAGTCTTGCTAGTATCTGGGTCTACGGGTGTGCACCATGCCAGGCTAATTTTTCTATTTTTATGTTTGTAGAGACAGGGGTCTCACTATGTTGCCCAGGCTAGTCTTGAACTCCTGGCCTCAAATGATCCACCTGCATCAGCTTCCCAAAGTGCTCAGATCACAGGGAGAGCCACCTCGCCCAGCCAATTCTAACCTCTTTGCCAGTCCATTCTGGATGGAAGCAGTCCCTCCCCCTCAGAATCCCATTGAATTCTCCATAGTACCACAGTCTTTTGGCACTTACCTTTGCAGGAGTAGCTCTTTTGCTCACAAATGTACTTCCTGTAACTACATTTTAAGCTCATTATTTGGATCATGTAGCATCCAGAATTTTATTCTGCTTTGAATAGCTGCTTCCCCAGGTAGACAGGAAACCAAAATTCTCCTACATAAATTTTGGGGCTGAAGGTGGGGCGCCGTGGCTCACGCCTGTAATCCCAGCACTGTGGGAGGCCGAGGCAGGTCGATCACCTGAGGTCAGCCTGGCCAACATGGTGAAACCTGTCCCTACTAAAATACAAAAATTAGCCGGGCGTGGTGGCGGGCGCCTGTAATCCCAGCTACTCGGGAGGCTGAGGGAGAATCGCTTGAACCCGGGAGGCGGAGGTTGTAGTGAGCTAAGATCGCACCACTACACTCCAGCCTGAGCGACAGAGCAAGACTTCGTCTCAAAAAAATAAAAATAAAAAAATAAAAAAAATTTGGGGGTTGAGGGTTGGATGATACTAACTCATGCAAACACCAAACCCTGCCTTTCTTCCCCTTCCAGGTGGCAAGAGGGCTTTTCAGATCAGTGATACATTCGCTGATTCTAGTGTTTTCCACCCTAGTAGTCAAGCCTTTGGGTGTCCAAACAAATAGAGAACAAGAGATCAGGATCTCTAAAGGTCTAGAAAAACCCTGGGCCACTTCCATTTTGTGAGGTTCTCAGCACACCGAAAACTGAAGATGTACTAAGAGTGGGTTACTAAAATGGTGGCGTATCTTAAATCTTTCCATGGCACCATCCTTTCTCTCGTCCTGTCATCCCTGTATCTCTCTGCCCTGACACCTAATCTCACTTCAGGAAACATAAATTGAAAGTTCAAATAACCTCGGATTATATTATTCTGGACTGTGTGTTATGCTGGGCGACGAGGCTGCGCAGGCTCCTGGGCCGAGCCATGACTCTGCAGGAACTGCGGCGCCGGCTCACACAGCGCGGAGCAGTGCACGCCAATCCGGCCAGGCGATCGCGCTGGGTTCTGCTCACGCCCGCAGGGGCCCGCGTTCGCTGCAACGGGCCCTCCCTGATGGCCGATCGTCGGACTCCTACCCCTTCTGCCGGCTGCCGTTTGCCCCGTCAGCGAAGGGCGCGCGATGCGTCCCAAGCCTCGGCTCCAGGAACCAGACGGGTGAGGGCTACTGGGTGTTGGGTTGGAATGCCCCGAAGGCACCACAGCAACCGCTGCGGGAACGCCTGTTAAACCAGCCCCGCCCCGAGACGCGCGCGCCCGGCGGTCTCGATCCAGCGTGGCCCGCCCCTCACCTCCCGCCCAACCAACAGCCACTTCCTGCCTCACTCCCGGCCAATCTTCACACTCCACGAAGAATAGCCGTAGGGGGCGTATGGGACGGTGCATAGAGCGATGCCCACGCCGGCCAACCGGATGTCGGGGCTTGCGCGGGAGGGCGGGACTTGGCGCCGGCTGTGGCTACTCAGGGGCCAGGGGCGGGCACAGGGCCGGGCTTCGTGCGGTGGGGCTCGCTCGCGCGGCAGCGGTGGCTGAGGCCTCTTGGTTCTGCGGCACGTGACGGTCGGGCCGCCTCCGCCTCTCTCTTTACTGCGGCGCGGGGCAAGGTGTGCGGGCGGGAAGGGGCACGGGCACCCCCGCGGTCCCCGGGAGGCTAGAGGTGAGAGGGGAGACCTGAGCGCGTCCTCGGGCCTGTGAGGACCCCGGGGGGCTGGGAGCGCCTCTGCGGCTGAGGGGTCGGGCGTGGCCGGCGACTGAGGGGTCGGGCTGGCTCTTGAGGGCCCAGGCCCTGGCCGACGCGCCCGCCGTGAGCGAGGAGGCCCGAATCCGGGCCTCTCTCTTTGGTTGGGTTGCGGGCCCAGGCCGCGCCGCCGGGGTCGGGAGGCGTGGCAGGTGGCCCGACAGCCTTCTTTGACCTCTGGGAAAGCTGACTTATTCCTATGGCTTTGCTTCTAGGGCTTTCTTAGGCCTCTTTGCCGGCTGCCTGGGCAGCCGCGAGGTGGGCTGGAGTAACTGGGTAAAAGTATAGGGTGGAATCGGGCCTACTAGGTACCCCTAGTAGTAGGGAAGGGTGGTATTAGACCGAGAGGGAATGTTTACAACTAGCGTTACGGTTTAATATTTGAAAATCCAAAGCGGAGACTGGACCCTAGTTCCCTGAAGAGAAAGGGGAATATACCAGAAGGAGAACACGCAGTGGTTGAGAAACTTAGCAGTTACAGCACCTGTTCTGGAGGCGAGTAATCCAGTTGGAGAGGGACAGGGCGTTACAAGCAGGAAAGCACCCGAAAGCTCATCTAGTGCATCTCTTTTTACACTGGAGGCCTAGAGGTATGAAATGACTGGCCCAAGGTCATGCGATTAGTGTAATGATGGTGCTGGGATTATAGTTCAGGGATAGGCCGTGCAGTGGTTAACGCTAAGGCCCTGGCTCAAGTCTTTCATTGGTCATTGGTTGCTCTGTGAACTTCGGCAGTTTTCTTACCCTTTGTGCCCCCGTTCTTGTCAAGTAATGGATATAATAATACCCGATGGATTTGTGAGGATTAAATTAAGATACGTATACAATAAGACAGGGAAGTCCGACATTTAGTAACTGCTCGATAATCATTGCAGTACGTTATTATAATCTGAATGCCTTTGGACCAATACACTGCCATCCTAGTGAACTGGTTCAGTCCTGTTTCGCAGGACCTGAGGTCACAGTTACGGTGATGGAAGAAACCGGGCATTGTGTATTACCGCTGGGCATGACACAAGTGATTGCTGGTTGAGGGAAGTTAAACTGAGCTTAATATTAAAAGATTGAGAGGACAAGATTAACCATAGTTAAGTCTTTTTACCTCTGATTTAGGAAATGAAAGATTTTGCTTAATTTTTTAATAAGTAGATTTTTTTAAGGGGTAAGAATTTTATTGATCTTTAAAATCATTCTGTATCTCAGTCTTTTCCCAACATTGTTTGAGAGTCATGAATAGAAGCAACTGCCATATTGATCAACTGTTGTACATTTGGTATAATTATACTTAGAGCAGAGGTAAAGGACTATGCGGGAGTTCTCCTGTGCATCAACCAGGGTGCACAAACAAGCCAGGTAACTGGATCATGAGAATGCCCGAGTGAACTGTGTGTGGGGGTCAGTGTTGCACAACAGAAATTTTCTGACTTATCTGCAAATGGGAGTCAGCATTCCCCGACACCTTACTATCTTTACTCCCCAGTTCATTTCGCACATTATCTTCTCAGGGCCACAAGGGATAAGTGTTTTGACAGAAGTCGTTGCTGCCGTTTTGGCAATCACACCATTGCATCCTTTTAGTTAGAGTTCTCTCTGCCCTGGAAGACAGCTTAAGGGGATGAAGTGGCAGTTGGTGAGCATGAATTGCAGGCTCTTGAAACTTGAATTGTGTGCCCAGTGTGGTAGCTTTTTTTTTTTTTTTTTTAGACGGAGTCTCGCTCTGTCACTCAGGCCGGAGTGCAGTGGCGCCATCTCGGCTCACTGCAAGCTCCGCCTCCCGGGTTCACGCCATTCTCCTGCCTCAGCCTCCTGAGTAGCTGGGACTACAGGCGCCCGCCACCACGCCCGGCTAATTTTGTTTTTGTATTTTTAGTAGAGACGGGGTTTCACCATGTTAGCCGGGATGGTCTCAATCTCCTGACCTCGTGATCCGCCCACCTCGGCCTCCCAAAGTGCTGGGATTACAGGCGTGAGCCACTGCGCCCGGCCCAATGTGGTAGCTTTTGTCCCACTTTGGTTTCCGTAACTTCAAAATAGGAATGAGAAGTCTCCTGGGTGCCTCACCTTTAGGGGGCAATTGGGAGGGGCAGATAAAATGGGAACATGAAACTACTTTAAAAAGTGTAATGAATTGGCTGGGCACGGTGGCTCTCACGCCTGTAGTTCGAGCACTTTGGGAGGCTGAGGTGGGCGGATTACTTGAGGCCAGGAGTTGGTAACCAGCCTCGCCAACATGGTGAAACCCTGTCTCTACTAAAAATACAGAAAATTAACCTCCAGCTACTCGGGAGGCTGAGGCAGGAGAATCACTAAACCTGGAAGGCGGAGGTTGCAGTGAGCGGAGATGGTGCCATTGCACTCCAGCCTGGGTGACAGAGTGAGACTCCATCTCAGAAAAAAAAAAGTGTAATGAACTGTGCAAATAGAATACGCCGTTCATAATAACTCCTAGGAAATAATAAAAGTACCTAAACAGTTAAAACCTATACAGCTTTTGGTAAAACTTTTCAGGAAAGTCCTGGTTGAATTCTTTGTTACTCCAACAGATGTACTTTTTTTTTTTTTTTTTTTTTTTTTGAGACGGAGTCTCCCTCTCAGGCTGGAGTACAGTGGTGTGATCTTGGCTCACTGCAACCTCCGCCTCCTGGGTTCAAGCAATTCTCCTGCCTCAGCCTCCCAAGTAGCTGGGACTACAGGTGCCCACCACCACACCCGGCCCGGTTTTTTGTATTTTAGTAGAGACAGGGTTTCACCGGGTTGTCCAGGCTGGTTGTGAACTCCTGATCTCAGGCAGTCCGCCCACCTCGGCCTCCCAAAGTGCTGGGATTACAGGTGTGAGCCTCCGCGCTCAGCCTTACTTATTTTTTTAGAGACAGGGTCTTGCTCTTCATCAGGCTGGAGTGCAGTGGCGTGGTTATTGCTCACTGCAGTCTCAAACTCCTGCTGTTATTGATTCAAGTGATCTTCCTGCCTCAGTCTCCTGAGTAGCTGGATCCACAGGCGGATGACGCTATACTCAGCTAATTTTTTTTTTTCCTAATTTTTCATAGATACTTCGCTTTGTTGCCCAGGCTGGTCTCGAACTCCTGAGCTCAAGCGATCATCCTGCTTCCTCCAACTCCCAGAGTTCTGGGATTACACGCACGAGCCACGATGCCAACCAGGAGACCAGAAATTAAGCTCAGCTTTCTTTCTCTCCCTTCTTCCCTCCCTCCCTCCCTCCTTTCCTTCCTTCCTTCTTTTTTAAAACTTTGTGGTATCTGTTTGTGAATTGCTTATTTTACTTACCATATTGTCTTCAAGGTTCATCCATGTTATAGCCGGTGATGGGATTTCCTTCCTTATTGAGATTGAATAGTATTCCATTGTATGTCTATACCACATATGGTTTAATCGTTCATCCATTGATGGACATTTGGGTTGCTTCTGACTCTTGGCTGTTGTGAGTAGTACTGCTATGAACACGGGTCTGCAACTACCTCTGAAACTCTGCTTTCTTTTTCTGTTTGTTTGTTTGTTTGTTTAAGGCAGTCTTACTCTGTTGCCCAGGCTTGAATGCAGTGGTGCCATTACAGCTCACTTTATTTTTTATTTTTTTGAGACAGTCTCACTCTTGTCGGCCAGGCTGCAGTGCAGTGGCGTGATTTCAACTCACACTGCAAACTCCACTTCCCGGGTTCAAGCTATTCTCCTGCCTCAGCCTCCTGAGTAACTGGGATTACAGGCATCTGCCACCACACCCAGCTAATTTTGTGTTTTTAGTAGAGACAGGGTTTCTCCATGGTGGTCAGGCTGGTCTTGAACTCCCGAACTCAGGTGATCCACCTGCCTCGGCCTCCCAAAGTGCTGTGATTACAGGTGTGAGCCACCACGCCCAGCCTGCCCAGCTAATTTTTGTATTTTTAGTAGAGACAGGGTTTTGCCATGTTGGCCAGGCTGGTCTCGAATTCCTGACCTCAGATGATCTGCCTGCCTTGGACTCCCAATGTGCTGGGATTATTGGCGTGAGCCACCGCGCCTGGTGGAGTGGTGGAGTCTTTTTTTTTTTTTTTTGAGGTGGAGTCTCTGTGGCCCAGGCTGGAGTGCAGTGGCGCCATCTCAGGTCACTGCATCCTCCGCCTCCCAGGTTCAAGCGATTCTCCTCCCTCAGCCTCCTGAGTAGCTGCGGCTACAGATGTGCACCACCACACTCGGCTAATTTTTTGTATTTTAGTAGAAACGGAGTTTCATCATGTTTCTCTGGCTGGTCTCGAACTCCTGAGCTCAGGCAGTCTACCAGCCTCCCAAAGTGCTAGGATTACAGGCGTGAGCCACCCCACCCTGCCCAACGGCTCACTTAGCTTCAACCTGTCAGACTCAAGCTTCTCCTACCTTAGCCTTCTTAGTATCTGGGACAACAGGTGTGTGCTACCATACCTGGCTAAATTTTTCTTTTTTTGATTTTTTGTAGAGACAGGATCATGGTTTTTTTTTTTTTTTTTTTTTTTTTTTTTTTGGTATAGACAGGGTCAGGCTATGTTTATGTTGGCCAGGCTGGGAAATAAGGTCTTAATAGAGGGAGTTGAAGATTCCTGGGGGAATAGCATGTAGAGCAGCTATAGAGGGAGAGGGTGCTGATTACTAGCTAAAAGACTTAGAAATTTTTTGCAAACATGGACTCATGATAGTTTTTGGGTGATGAGTCTTCTTGTTGTAGGATAGCTTGAAAGAGGAGGAGGAAACTAGAGGCCCTGGTAGTATAAGGTAACATTAAGTATCCTGATGTCAGTAATGGAGAAGAGTGAAAGACTATGATTGATTGGGTGACTGTGTGGGCAGAGGATGTGAGGAAAAAAGGACATCTTGTGTGTGTGTGCACACACATTTTTAGTTGTGTATCTTCTACTTGTTTTCTCCCCTACCTTGTAGCTGTACTTTCTCAAGCCCAAAAATGAAAATTTACCTGCTACCAACCATATCATCTTGTGCATCTGTGTAGCTCAGTTTTTATTTCTTTAGATCTGTGGTCCTCTGTGGAAAGAGAGCCCACTACCCCAAGACACGTCTAATATAATACACAGGGCGCTTATGTGGTTAGAAAAGAAGAGATAAGCCGGGTGCGGTGGCTCACTCCTGTAATCCCAGCACTTTGGAAGGCCGAGGCGGGCAGATCACGAGGTCAAGAGATTGAGACCATCCTGGCCAACACGGTGAAACCCTGTCTCTATTAAAAATAACAAAAATTAGCTGGATGTGGTGGTGCACACCTGTCATCCCACCTACTTGGGAGGCTGAGGTAGGAGAATCACTTGAACCCAGGAGGCGGAGGTTGCAGTGAGCCAAGATAGTGCCAATGCACCCCAGCCTGGCGATAGAGCAAGACTCCATCTCAGAAAAAAAAAAAAAAAAGGAGCTTGTTTTGGCCAGGTGCAGTGGGTCATGCCTGTAATCCCAGCACTTTGGGAGGCTGAGGCAGGTGGGTCACCTGAGGTCAGGAGTTCGAGACCAGCCTGGCCAACATGGCGAAACCCTGTCTCTACTAAAAGTACAAAAATTAGCCGGGCATGGTGGTGGGTGCCTGTAATCACAGCTACTCAAGAGGCTGAGGTGGGAGAATTACTTGAACCTGGGAGGCGGCGGTTGCAGTGAGCTGAGATGGTGCCACTGCACTCCAGCCTGGGCGACAGAGGGAGAATCCATCACAAAATAAATAAATATATAAATTTTAAAAAGTAGCTTGTTCTTAGTTTAATATTCTTGTTGAGTTCTAAAACGCTAATTTGAAAACATGTCTATTGATATTTGAGCAACAGTATCCATATTAAGCCTTAATGTGAGAGGAATTATCTTCTGTGTTAATTATTTTTTTTTTTTGAGACGAACTCTTGCTCTGTCACACAGGCTAGAGTGTAGTGGCGTGCTCACTGCAACCTCCACCTCCTGGGTTCAAGCAATTCTCCTGACTCAGCCTCCCAAGTAGCTGAGACTACGGGCGCCCACTATCGCTCCCAGCTAATTTTTGTATTTTTAGTAGAGAAGAGTTTCGCCATGTTGGCCAGGCTGGTCGTGAACTCCTGACCTAGTGAGCCACCTGCCTCGGCCTTCCAAAGTGCTGGAATTACAGGCGTGAGCCACGGCACCTGGCCATCTCTGTTATTTCATTGTAATGTTTTAACGGGTACCCCCTGTAAATTAGTGTATGAAAGGGCTTTTGTCTGTTGTAAAGCACTTTACAAATGCAAAAGTTTGTTGGAAATTGTATTTGAATGCCCCACATCTGTGTAACCAATCCTCTCTATATGAGGATGTTGTGTATGTTTCAGTTTTATTTTGAAATTTTCTAGAAATGGAATCTTTTAACTGATTTTAGGGAAACCCTTTAATCTCTCTTGGCTGCCTTTGTTTATCTATGAAATGAAATAGTAAGTTCTTTTTAGCTCTGCGATTTAAAAGCTTTAATTTTAAATGAGAGAGAGGTTAGTGATCTTCATGAAGTTTGATAGGTGGCAATACATTTAACTGATTTTGCTCTTTATGTGTAGATCATGGAAGGGAAGTGGTTGCTGTGTATGTTACTGGTGCTTGGAACTGCTATTGTTGAGGCTCATGATGGACATGATGATGATGTGATTGATATTGAGGATGACCTTGACGATGTCATTGAAGAGGTAGAAGACTCAAAACCAGATACCACTGCTCCTCCTTCATCTCCCAAGGTTTGAAATGGTCTTTGAATCTATTCCTTTTACGTCTTGAGATGATAAAATTATGAAGATACCCAGGTGCAGGGAAATGTAGTCTCAACTACTCAGGAGGCCTAGGGCAGGAGTGTGAGTCCAGCCTTGGCAACACAGGGAGATATCATCTCTAATAAAATATAAAAGAAAAACATTGTGAAGATAAATTTGGAACGTTTTCAAAGGGAAAGCAAAATTCGCTAAAATACTTATTGATCTCTCTGGCAGCCTTTGTCTTGCTAGAGGCCAATTATATGGGTTGAATTTGAAGGCCAGCTATGAAATTTTTGTGACAGTTGAAAGCAAACCAGGAGAATAGATTCTAGATAAAAAGGCATGTTGCTGAAAATTTAAATTTTTAATTCATTTATGTATTTAACACAGGTTACTTACAAAGCTCCAGTTCCAACAGGGGAAGTATATTTTGCTGATTCTTTTGACAGAGGAACTCTGTCAGGGTAAGTGTTTTCCAGAGAAATATATCTTAGAGGCAGACATGTAAATAAGATGGGATAGTAGATTCCTTTTTGGATAGCATCTTATATAGTGAAATGTCTAAATTTATTTTATTTATTTATTTTTTGAGACAGAATTTCGCTCTTTTGCCTGGGCTGGAGTGCAGTGGCGTGATACCAGCTCATTGCCACCTCCATCTCCTGGGTTCAAGTGATTCTCCTGCCTCAGCTTCCCAAGTAGCTGGGATTATAGGCATGCGCCACCATGCTAGCTAATTTGTGTGTGTGTGTGTGTGTTTTTTTTTTTTTAGTAGAGATGGGGTTTTGACATGTTGGCCAGGCTGGTCTTGAACTCCTGACCTCAGGTGATCCACTTGCCTTAGCCTCCCAAATTGTTGGCATTACAGGCGTGAGCCACCGCACCTGGCCTGAAATTTCTAGCTTTAATATCTTCAGTGTTAACATCCATGTTGGAAAATAGTCTTTTGGAATTTGTGGTTTTTACTTCCACTTCTTTCCCTCCCCCACTCTACCGTATATTTTGTTCTTTGATTGAGGAAAAAAATTTTCTCTTGATGTTAAAACATCAGTGGAATTATCTCATAGGTTTGGTACTTTTTCATATAGGTTTGTGAGTTGAAGATAATGTATTATCATTAGTTGTGTGACAGATTTAAAGGTTGGAAGTAGAGTGGTTAAATAGGCTAAGAGCAGAATAGGTCCTACTTTAATGAGTATTTACATAATTTTCCCTCGCAAGTCAACTGTCATTTTAAGACTGATTTTGGGATTTGTTATTTACAGGTGGATTTTATCCAAAGCCAAGAAAGATGATACCGATGATGAAATTGCCAAATATGATGGTGAGAATTCCATTTGGTTTAGATATAATAGCAGATAGAGGTTTGACATGTTGTCTCCATGGCATTTCCTAAGACTAGTTTAAATAGTAAGCTTTAAGATTTTTCCAGCCAGGTGCGGTGGCTCACGCCTGTAATCCCAGCACTTTGGGAAGCCAAGGCGGGCGGATCACGAGGTCAGGAGATCGAGACCATCCTGGCTAACACAGTGAAACCCTGTCTCTACTGAAAATACCAAAAATTAGCTGGGCGTGGCAGCGTGCATCTGTAGTCCCAGCTGCTGGGGAGGCTGAGGCAGGAGAATGGTGTGAACCTGGGAGGCCGAGCTTGCAGTGAGCCGAGAACGCGCCACTGCACTCCAGCCTGGGTGACAGAGCGAGACTCCGTCTCAAAAAAAAAAAAAAAAAGGATTTTTCCATGGAAGTTTTGCCACCTTTGTGTGTTGCCTAATTTTTTTTTTGATTTTATTTTATTTAAGGTTCAGGGGTGCATGCGTAGCCTTATATTTAATAGGATTAGATCTGTTTAATCACCTGTGCTACTGAATGTTGGAAATTTCTAGACAGTAGTATAATACACTACAGTTTTAAAAAGCCATATCCGAATAATACTTGCCAAATAAAGTGTGTTTATTTATTATTTATTTACTTTTTTGAGACGGAGTCTCACTCTTGCCACCCAGGCTTCTGGAATAGAGTGGCGTGATCTTGGCTCACTGCAACCTCTGTTTCTTGGGTTCAAGCGATTCTCCTGCCTCAGCCTACCGAGTAGCTGGGATTACAGGTGCCCATCACCACGCCCGGCTAATTTTTGTGTTTTTATTAAAGATGGGGTTTCACCATGTTGGCCAGGCTGGTCTCGAACTCCTGACCTCGAGTGATCCGCCTGCCCTCAGCCTCCCTAAGTGCTGGGATTACAGGTGTGAGCGACCATGGCTGCCCCAGTATAATATATTTATGCAACTAGGAGGTGTTTTTTTTTTGGCATTTAAAGGACCTTCAGAGGTAGAGTTAAGCAGTGGAACTTTTTTGTGTTGTCTTGTAGGAAAGTGGGAGGTAGATGAAATGAAGGAATCAAAGCTTCCAGGTGATAAAGGACTTGTATTGATGTCTCGGGCCAAGCATCATGCCATCTCTGCTAAACTGAACAAGCCCTTCCTGTTTGACACCAAGCCTCTCATTGTTCAGTAAGTGAAATGCTTGTTGGATAAAAGCTTTCTGCAAAGGGTTATCTTAGAAGACATTATGTAACTTTTACTCTATGTTAAAAAATTATGAGATTATATAAGTGGTGGTAGGGATTTTTGGGTGAATTTAAACACCTTGTAATTAATAGTTTTTCCTGCCTAATGCATTATTTTGAAAGAAACTGGTTACTCATTTTCCTGACTCTAAATAACTTGTAGATTTTGCAGAACAAATTTACCGGAAATCTGCATTAATAGTTTTTGTAATTAATTAATTACAAAACTAGTAATTAATAGTTTTTCCTGCCTAATGCATTATTTTGAAAGAAACTGGTTACTCATTTTCCTGACTCTAAATAACTTGTAGATTTTGCAGAAGAAATTTACTGGAAATCTGCATTAATGTTCAATTTAATTTTATTTATTTTTGTGGCATTTGATAACTATTCAAAAACAATAGAAGATGGAATCCTTTTTAAGGGTAAACATTTGACCTATGATAAAACATGACCAAGATGAGGGAGAGAGGAAATACATTAAGAGAGTTTCGATCTTTCAAAATGCCATACAGTTTTCTGCTTTTCTCTCTGATATTAGGTATGAGGTTAATTTCCAAAATGGAATAGAATGTGGTGGTGCCTATGTGAAACTGCTTTCTAAAACACCAGAACTCAACCTGGTATGTAATTCCCATTTCTGGAATGTGGCTGGACACCCACTATTACCTTGTAAGAATTTTGTAATTGGGCCGGGTGCGGTGGCTCACGCCTGTAATCCTAGCTCCCAGCACTTTGGGAAGCCAAGGCAGGTGGTTCACGAGGTCAGGAGATCGAGACTTATCTGGCTAGCATGGTGAAACCCCATCTCTAGTAAAAATACAAAAAATTAGCCAGGCGTGGTGGCAGGCGCCTGTAGTCCCAGCCACTTGGGAGGCTGAGGCGGGAGAATGGCGTGAACCTGGGAGGCGGAACTTGCAGTGAGCCAAGATTGCGCCACTGCACTCCAGCCTGGGCGACAGAGCGAGACTCCATCTCAAAAAAAAAAAAAAAAAAGAATTTTGTAATAATTGTGAAAATAAAGGCTTCCTCCCCTGCTGTTTAACTCTTTTGATGAGTTGGGAAAATTGACTTTGACGCTAACATGCTTTTTATTTGAAGTGTAAATTACAAAGTTGTTACCAACTGTTTTTATCTGAATTTCTGGTTTTGCTTCTGTGTAAGTTTTAGTTTTAGCAAGCTTATTTCTTTGTTTTATGAGGAAGCAATAACTGTCTAGATGTGTGCATTACTTTTTTTTAGACACTTAAATGTTATTTTAAATTTAGTGATGATTGCTGGTTATTCCTTTTTACTAAACAAACTTGTAGTTAGCTTTTCCTTTAACTGTCACTAATATATTTGGAATTTTATAAGAGGAATTATCATACACTTTTGAAACGTTGCTTTTGAAAACTTTGAGTACAGTGACTTCAAATAATCCTTTTTTGTTTTTGAAGGATCAGTTCCACGACAAGACCCCTTATACGATTATGTTTGGTCCAGATAAATGTGGAGAGGACTATAAACTGCACTTCATCTTCCGACACAAAAACCCCAAAACGGGTATCTATGAAGAAAAACATGCTAAGAGGCCAGATGCAGATCTGAAGACCTATTTTACTGATAAGAAAACACATCTTTACACACTAAGTAAGAAAAAGCATTAGTTTGGGAGCTTATGGTATTACATATATATCATCCATTTAATTTAAAGATTGTATATCTGGCCGGGCACTGTGGCTCACGCCTGTAATCCCAGCACTTTGGGAGGCCGAGATGGGCAGATCACCTGAGATCAGGAATTCGAGAACAGTCTGGCCAAAATGTTGAAACTTCATCTCTACTAAAAATACAAATATTAGCTAGGCGTGGTGGTGCACGCCTGTAACCCCAGCTAGTTGGGAGGCTGAGGCAGGAGAATTGCTTGAACCTGGGAGGGAGCCAAGATCATTGTGCCACAGCATTCCAGCCTGGGCGAAAGTGAGACTCCATCTCAAAAAAAAAAAAAAAAAAAAGGCTGGGCGCGGTGGCTCACACCTGTAATCCCAGCACTTTGGGAGGCCGAGGCGGGTGGATCACAAGGTCAGGAGATCAAGACCATCCTGGCTAACATGGTGAAACCCCGTCTCTACTAAAAATACAAAAATATTAGCCGGGCGTGGTGGTGGGAACCTGTAGTCCCAGCTACTTGGGAGGCTGAGGCAGGAGAATGGCGCGAACCCGGGAGGCAGAGCTTGCAGTGAGCCGAGATCGCGCCACTGCACTCCAGCCTAGGAGACAGAGCAAGACTCCATCTCAAAAAAAAAAAAAAAGATTGTATATCTGGAGAGTACCCCAGCCTCCAAACAAGAAGAATCTCAGCCTGGTATGGTTGCTCATGCGTGTAATCCCAGCACTTTGGGAGGCCAAGGCGGGCGGATCACTTGAGGTCAGGCATTCGAGACTAGCATGGCCAACATGGTAAAACCCCGTCTCTACTGAAAATACAAAAATTAGCTGGGCGTGGTGTTGAGTAGCTGGTGTAATCCTAGCTACTCGGGAGGCTGAGGCAGCAGAATTACATTAACCCAGGAGGCAGAGGTTGCAGTGAGTCGAGATTGTATCACTGCACTCCAGCCTGGGCGGCAGAGGAAGATTCTGTACCCCCTCCACGAAAGAAAAGAATCTCTTCACTTTAGTATCTTAGTTGGGAAATGACCTTAATTTGTCAGCATTAAAAGAAGCTTCTTGGCCACGTATGGTGGCCCACACCTGTAATCCTAACACTTCGGGAGGCTGAATCGGATGGATTGCTTGAGTCCAGGAGTTCCAAACCAGCCTGACAACACAGTCAGACCCTGTCTCTACAAAATCTTAAGAAATTAACTGAGTATAGTGGCATGTGCCTGTAGTTTCAGCTACTCAGGAGGCTGAGGTAGGAGGATTGTTTGAGCCCAGGAAGTCGAGACTGTAGTGAGCCATGATCTTGCCACTGCACTGTAGCCTGGGTGACAAAGTGAGATGCTGTCTCAAAAAACCCAAAAAACTTCTTTTCCACAGGAACTGAGGTTCGAGATAATTTTAAGAATAGAATAGGTGTTTTTGGCCAGGCATGGTGGCTCGTGCCTATAATCCCAGCACTTTGGGTGGCCAAGGTGGGCAGATCACCTGAGGTCAGGAGTTTAAGACCAGCCTGGCCAACATGGTGAAGCCCCATCTCTACTAAAAATACAAAAATTAGCCAGGCATGGTGGAGGGTGCCTGTAATCCCAGCTACTCAGGAGGCTGAGGCAGGAGAATTGCTTGAACCCGGGAAGCGGAGGTTGCAGTGAGCCAGATTGTGACACTGCACTCCAGCCTGGGCGACAGGAAGACTGTCTCAAAAAAAAAAAAAAAAATTGGTATTTTTTGCTGGACATGGTGGCTCACGCCTGTAATCCCAGCACGATGGGAGGCTGAGGTGAGCAGATCAGTTAAGGTCAGGTGTTCAAGACCAGCCTGGCCAACATGGTGAAACCTCATGTCTACTGAAAATACAAAAATTAGCCAGGCGGGGTGGTGGGCGCCTGTAATCTCAGATACTCAGGAGGCTGAGGCAGGAGAATCACTTGAACCCGGGAGGCGGAGGTTGCGGTGAGCCAAGGTCATGCCATTGCACTCCAGCCTGGGCAACACAGTGAGACTCTGTCCCCCACTCCAAAAAAAAAAAAGGTATTTTTTTTTTTTTTTTTTTCCCTACAAAGGGCTTTGCTGATCTACCTAATTTCTTCCTTTTTTTTTTTTTTTGTTGTTGAGAAATGTTGAATAAGTTATATTTATAATTATACATAAATCCAATAAAAATAGTTTTTCAGAAGTATCTTGTAGTTGAACTTCTTTGGATGCTCCAATACCTGGACAATTGACAATTGAGTTGAATCATTTTGATACAAGGTTTTTTTTGGTTTGTTTGTTTATTGAAGCTTTTCCTGCTAGTGTGAGATCATAAATAGGCATGCCTCTTTCTGAAGAATATAATAACCTTTTTTTTTTTTTTTGAGATGGAGTTTCACTCTTGTTCCCCAGGCTGGAGTGCAATTGTGTGATCTTGGCTCACCACAACCTCTGCCTCTTGCATTCAAGCGATTCTCCTGCCTCGGCCTCCCAAGTAGCTGGGATTACAGGCATGTGCCACCACGCCTGGCTAATTTTTTTTTGTTTTTTTTTAGTAGAGATGGGTTTTCTCCATGTTGGTCAGGCTGGTCTCAAACTCCCGACCTCAGGTGATCTGCCCGCCTCAGCCTCCCAAACTGCTGGGTTGTAGGCGTGAGCCACCGCGCCTGGACTACCTTTTTAATTTTTTTGAAGCGGAGTGTTGCTCTGTCACCCAGGTGGGAGTGCAGTGGCGTGATCTTGGCCTACTGTGACGTCTGCCTCCCGGGTTCAAGCGATTCTCTTGCCACAGCCTCCTGAGTAGCTGGGATTACAGGCTTGTGCCACCATGCCCAGCTAATTTTTCTTTTATTATTATTATTATTTTTTTTTTCCAGCTAATTTTTCTGTTTTTAGTAGAGACTGGGTTTCACCATGTTGGCCAGGCTGGTCTCGAACTCCTGACCTCAAGTGATCTGCCTGCCTCAGCTCCTGAAAGTGCTGGGATTACAGGTGTGAGTCACTGTACCCAGCCTAGAATATAACAACTTTTTTTTCTTTTTTTTGTGACGGAGTCTTGCTTTGTCGTCCAGGCTGGAGTGCAGTGGTGCCATCTTGGCTCACTGCAGCCTCCGCTTCCCAGGTTCCAGTGATTCTCCCGTCTCAGCCTCCCCAGTAGCTGGGATTACAGTCACACACCACCATGTCCAACTAATTTTTGTATTTTTAGTAGAGCCTTGTTGGCCAGGCTGATCTCGAACTCTTGGCCATCTGTTGATCCGCCCACCTCGGCCTCCCAAAGTGCTAGGATTACAGGCGTGAGCCACTGAGCCCAGCTTAACCTTTTTTTGTTATTTCCAAAAGTAATACATATTTAAGGTACAGAAATTCAGAAGCCATAAGTAAGCAAAAAGAAAACACTTAAAGCGAGGGAGAGGGGTTGAAGACAAGTTGGTTAATTGGTACAGAAATAAGGTAGAAGGAATAAATTCGAATATTTGATAGTACAGTAGGGAAATTATAGTTAGAACAATTTATGGTGTATTTCAGAAGAGCTGGAAGAGAATTGTAATGTTCCCAATACAAAGAAAAAGTAAATGGAGCCAGGTGCAGTGGCTCAGGCCTATAATCCCTGCGCTTTTGGGAGGCTGAGGTGGGAGGATCACTTGAGGCCAGGAGTTCTAGACCAGCCCGGGCAGCATAGTGAGACCTTGTTCCTACAAAAAAATAATTATTCAGGCTTGGTAGCATGTACCTCTAGTCCCAGGTGCTCGGGAGGCTGTGGTATAAAAGGATCCCTTGAGTCCAGGATTCGAGATTGCAGTGAGCTATGATTGGGCCACTGCACTCCAGCGTGGGTCACAGAATGAGACTCTGTCTCTATAAAATAGAAAGAAAAGGTAAATGTTTAAGGTTATGGATATTTCAATTACTGTGATTTTTTTTTGTTGTTGTTGTTGTTCTTTTTGTTTTTTTTGTTTTTTTGAGATGGGAGTCTCGCTGTGTTGCCCAGGCTGGAGTGCAGTGGCCTGATCTCAGCTCACTGCAACTTCTGCCTCCCGGGTTCAAGCGATTCTCCTGCCTCAGCCTCCCGAGTAGTTGGGACTATAGGCATGCGCCACCATGCCCGGCCAATTTTTTTCTATGTTTAGTAGAGTCTGGGTTTCACCATGTTGGTCAGGCTGGTCTCGAACTCCCAACCTCAAATGATGGGCCTGCCTCAGCCTCCCAGAGTGCTGGGATTATAGGCATGAGCCACTGGGCCCGTCCAATGACTGTGATTTGGTCATTACACATTATATACATGTATCAAAATATCACACGTACCCTGAAAATATGTACAAGTACGATATGTCAATAAAAACATACACAAAGAAGTCACTTAAAATTATCTTAAACATCAGCATTGTGATATATATTTGTCAATATGTGTATATACACATATACAACTTTACGTGCTATATCTAACTTTTTTATTTATTTTTATTTATTTTTTTGAGACGGAGTCTCGCTGTGTCGCCCAGACTGGAGTGCAGTGGTGCGATCTCCGCTCAGTGCAAACTCCGCCTCCTGGGTTCACGCCATTCTCCTGCCTCAGCCTCCTGAGTAGCTGGTACTACAGGTGCCCGCCACCACGCTGGGCTAATTTTTTGTATTTTTGGTAGAGACGGGGTTTCACCGTGTTAGCCAGGATGGTCTCGATCTCCTGACCTCGTGATTCGCCCGTCTCGGCCTCCCAAAGTGCTGGGATTACAGGCGTGAGCCACTGCGCCCGGCCCTTTATTATTTGAGACAGAAACACTGCAATCTTCACCTACCAGGTTCAAGTGATTCTTGTGCCTTAGCCTCCCAAGTAGTTGGGTTTACAGGTGTGCACCAACATGCCCACTTAGTTTTTGTATTTTTAGTAGAGACAGGGTTTCACCATGTTGGCCAGGCTGGTCTCGAACTCCTGGCCTCAAGTGATCCACCTGCGTTAGTCTCCCAAAGTGCTGGGATTACAGGCATGAGCCACCACACCCGGCCCTAACTTTCTTAACAACAAAAGAGTGTGAAGTTCTTCCTCACAGAAATATTCATTTTCATTATCACTGACACAGCAGCATAGGATTCCTTGTTTGGATGTGCTGTAACTCAGTCTCCTGTGTATTAGATATCTAGGTGTGGAATCTGGGCTTTAATATACATCACACTTAAGATGCTTTTATGGGGCCCATGTGGCTGGGCACGGTGGCTCACACCTGTAGTCTTAACACCTTGGGAGGCTGAGGTTGGGCGGATTGCCTGAGTTCAGGAGTTTGAGACCAGCCTGGGCAACATTGCAAAACCCCGTCTCTACTTAAAATACAAAAAATTAGCTGGGCATGGTGGCGCGGGGCCGTCTGTAGTTCCAGCTACTGGGGAGGCTGAGGCAGGAGAATCGCTTGAACCTGGGAGGCGGGCGTTGCAGTTAGCTGAGATCACACCACTGCACTCCAGCCTGGGAGACGAAGCGAGACTGTGTCTCAAAAAAATAAAATAAAATTTTAAAAAATGCTTTTATGGATTTAAAATTGTTTTTTCATTCTCCATGGGAGTTAAAAAGTAGAAAGTAGAATCATGAGTGGACATGCGTTTTAATAAATTGGAGGTTTGTGTAATTTCAGTAACGTGGTAATAATACCAGCTCTATTAAAAATGAAGAAATGGACCTTTTGTACTGGGAAGTAGTTATAAGTCCACGTATTTGTCTTCTCACTGGTGTATATGTGTAAGACCAATAATTGTGTTAGTTTATGTAGTTTCTTGTTTTTTTGTTTTGTTTTTTTTAGTGTCTATAAGTCAAGTCTTTGGTGTTAAAGATTTTAACTATCATTTGCTGTAATTCTTAGAAAGCCGAGAACTAATCATTTATGTTTTGTGCATAAGGAAATGGGCGTTAGCTTGCCCAAGACCCCAGGAGCCAGGCATTGTTCTTACCCCAAAGCCTCAGGTCAGACTTCTGCTGCTTCACATTAGAAGTCATGATCTTTTGTATTATGGTAAAGGAAGCTTGGAAAATTAAGTACTTTTAATTCCATTTAATGTTTCTTTCAGTCTTGAATCCAGATAATAGTTTTGAAATACTGGTTGACCAATCTGTGGTGAATAGTGGAAATCTGCTCAATGACATGACTCCTCCTGTAAATCCTTCACGTGAAATTGAGGACCCAGAAGACCGGAAGCCCGAGGATTGGGATGAAAGACCAAAAATCCCAGATCCGGAAGCTGTCAAGCCAGATGACTGGTGAGTCTTGGGGAACTGTCTTCAAGTGTAAGGGAGCATTTCATATATTCCATGTGGCTTGAATAACCAAATGTTGGTTGAGTAAGCTCTGATAATTTCAGTAATCCATGATGCAGTCTAATCTGTAGGGAAAATATAGAGTACTATAGCTGGAAAGGGGCCATAGTGTCATCATCTGGATTGACTCACCATTTTAAAAGCCACAGAATGCCACACTTGATAGAGTTTGTCTGTGGTGACACTGTTGGTTTGTGGCAGAATCTCAGGTCCTTTAACCTGGCTACTCCAGGGCTTCTGTGAACTCACATTTAAAGCCAAAGTCCTGAAATGTTAAATTTTAATTTGAAAAATAACCTTTTTCCTATTTAAACAACAATCAATTACCTGCTCTGGGTTGGGCGGTAGAATACAAAGCCACAAGGACACCACCATCTGCCTACACAGAGCTTGAAGTCTAGTTGTGAGGCATGATGTTGGCATGTGGTATCGTAAGGGTTCATGAGAAGGTGCCACAGGAGACCAGAGCACCAGGTGTACCTAAACCAGGCATGGTTTCCTGGAGCAAGGCAAATCAGATTGAGACTTGGCAGTGAGGTGGGAATTAAGGAGTTGGTGAATATGGGAAGGGGTGTTTCTGATTGAAGAATGTCATATGCAGAAATAGAGGAGCAGCAATGAGCTTGACATGCGAGGGAGAAATTACATGGCCTTTTATGTAGGGTGCACATTGAAGAGTGAGGAGAAATGAAGATAGCTGGGGCTGTATTCTTGTATATGGCTGTCTTTGAACTTGCAACTTCACACAGTGACTCCAGAAATGTCAGAAAGTGAACAAAGAAATTCTTACCCTTTGTAAAATATCCTCCTATGCTTAGCAATTAAATTCTAGATGATCTTTTTCCTCCTTGAAAGGTAAGATACATATAACTGAACTTTTGTACAGCACTAGTATAAATGCCAAGTTTATTTGTATATTTGGTGTATATTAGATTTGGACTTAGCCTTGTTCAGTATTATATTCCTTAACTAGCTTTATCACCTAAGAAGGCCCCTGTACCCATTAAGCGGCCACTCCCTGTTTCCTCCCCCAACTCCCAGCAACCACTGACCTGCTTTCTGCCTCTCTACATTTGTCCACTTTGTATATTTCATATAAAATGGAACCATACAGTATGTGGCTTTCTCTGTCCAGTTTCTTTCGTTTAGCACAGTGTTTTCCAGGTTTATCTGTGTTGAAGCATGTATCAGTACTGCATTCCTTTTTATGATTGAATACATTCTACTGTTTTGATAATGCCGCATTTTATTTATCCATCCTTTGGTGGACATTTAGGTTGTTTGCTCCTTTTTGTCTGTGATTATGAATAATGCTGCTATGAATGTTCATGTACTGGTTTTTATATAAATATGTTTTTTCTTTTCTTGCTTTTTTTTTTTTTGAGATGGAGTGTAGCTCTGTCGCCCAGGCTGGAGTGCAGTGGCGCCATCACGGCTCACTGCAACCTTTGTCTCCCGAGTTCAAGTGATTCTCCCGCCCTAGCCTCCCAAGTAGCTGGGATCACAAGCGCATGCCACCACGCCCAGCTAATTTTTGTATTTTTAGTAGACACGGGGTTTTACCATGTTGGTCAGGCTGATCTCGAACTCCTGACCTCAGGTGATCTACCCGCCTCAGCCTCCCAAAGTGCTGGGATTACAGGCGTGAGCCACCACACCTGGCCTCTTTTCTTTAGACGTGGTCTCTGTGTTGCCCAGGTGGGAGTGCAGTGGTACAGTCACGGCTCACTGCAGCCTCCACTTTCTGGGGTCAAGCGATCTTCTCCCGCCTTAGCTTCCCAAGTAGCTGGGACTGCAGGTATGCACGCCTGGCTAATTTTTATGGGTTTTTTGTTTGTTTGTTGAGACAGAGTCTCGTTTTGTCACCCAGGCTGGAGTGCAGTGGCACGATCTCGGCTCACTGCAACCTCTGCCTCCCGGGTTCAAACGATTCTCGTGCTTCAGCGTCTCAAGTAGCTGGGACTACAAGCGTGCACCACTGCACTCGTGCCTCACCCTCCAAGTAGCTGGGACTACAAGCGCGCGCTACTACAAAAAATTCTTGTATTTTTAGTAGAGATGGGATTTCACCATGTTGGCCAGGATGGTCTCAAAATTCTGATGTCAAGTGATCTACCAGCCTCAGCCTCCCAAAGTGCTGGGATTACAGGCGTGTGCCACCGTGCCTGGCTGTGCATGTTTTTTCTTTTTTTTTTTTTGAGATGGAGCTTCGCTCTTGTTGCCCAGGCTGGAGTGCAGTGGCGTGATCTTGGCTCACCACAACCTCTGCCTCCCGGTTTCAAGTGATTCTCCTGCCTCAGCCTGCTGAGTAGCTGGGATTACAGGCATGTGCCACCACGCCCAGCTAATTTTGTATTTTTAGTAGAGATGGGGTTTCTCCATGTTGGTCAGGCTGGTCTCAAACTCCTGACCTCAGGTGATCTGCCCACCTTGGCCTCCCAAAGTGCTAGGATTACAGGCATGAGCCACTGCACCTGGCTTAATTTTCGTATTTTTTGGTAGAGACAGGGTGTCCTCATATTGGTCAGGCTGGTCTCGAACTCCTGTCCTCAGGTGATCCACCTGCCTTGGCCTCCCAAAGTGCTGGGATTACAGGTGTGAGCCACCGCACCTGGCCTTGTGTATTTTTTTTTTACTAGAGACTGGGTTTCACCTTGTTGCCCAGGCTGATGTGGCCTCAAGTGATCCTCCTGCCTCGGCCTCCCAAAGTGCTGAGATTACAGGCATGAGCCACTCTGTCTAGCTATAGATATATATTTTCATTTCTCTTGGGTATATATACCTAAAAGTGAAATTGCTGGGTCATGTGGTAACTAACTTTTTGAGAAACTGCCAAACTGTTTTCCAAATCAGCAGTACCATTTTACTTTCCCACCAGCAGTGTATGAGGGTTTCAGTTTCTCTGCGTTCTTTCCAGCATTTGTTTTTATGAGTCTTTTTTATTAGAGCCAACTTGGTACTAAGTGGTATCGTTTTGATTTGCCATTTCCCTGATGGCTAATGATGTTAAGCATCTTTTCATGTGCTTATTGTATGTTCATATTGTATATTTATACATTCGTATGTCTTCTTTGGAGAAATGTCTATTAAAATCATTTGCCCATTTTTAAATTGGGTTGTCTTTATATTATTGAGTTGTAAAGAGTTATTTTACTAGGCCCTTAGCAGATATATGATTTACAAGTATTTTCTAAGAGGAATTATTTTAAATTTTGAGATTAAAACCAAATTTTTTTAGAATACTCTGTTCTGATCCACAAAGTGGTACTATACTGTGACCAGTGTTGTCATAACTGGCTTTTTCTTTTGTGTTTAAGGGATGAAGATGCCCCTGCTAAGATTCCAGATGAAGAGGCCACAAAACCCGAAGGCTGGTTAGATGATGAGCCTGAGTATGTACCTGATCCAGACGCAGAGAAACCTGAGGATTGGTAAGAACTTCAGTTAACTTTTTTTAATTACCTGTTTTTTTTGTTTGTTTTTTTTGAGATGGAGTCTCACTCTGTCTCCCAGGCTGGAGTTCAGTGGCGCAGTTTCGGCTCACTGCAACCTTCACCTCCTGGGTTCAAGTGATTCTCCTCCATCAGCCTTGCGAGTAGCTGGGATTACAGGTGTGTGCCACCACACCTGGCAAATTTTTGTATTTTTTGTATTTTTAGTAGAAACGGACTTTCACCGTGTTGGCCAGGCTGGTCTCAAAGTCCTGACCTCAAGTGATCTGTCTGCCTTGGCCTCCCAAAGTGCTGGGATTATAGGCGTGAGCCACCACACCCAGCATAAGTTACCTGTTTTTATTGAAGTCAATCTTAATACTTAAATATAGCCAAGTTCCCTAATTTCAGGGTAGAATTTGACAATTTTAATTATATTTTCTTCTTTTTTAAAAAATTTTCCTGAAAAACTGTTACTACTGGAAATACAGGAGAAGCTGGTCTGATACTGTGAAAACATTTCAGCAGGATCTTGGCAGCCCTGGGCCAGCCAGCTGTTCATAGTCCTGCATCACAGAACCTGTTTATAATTTGTTGTTTGTACCTCCATAGGGATGAAGACATGGATGGAGAATGGGAGGCTCCTCAGATTGCCAACCCTAAATGTGAGTCAGCCCCTGGATGTGGTGTCTGGCAGCGACCTATGATTGACAACCCCAATTATAAAGGCAAATGGAAGCCTCCTATGATTGACAATCCCAGTTACCAGGTTTGTGCCTCTTGATGGTTGAGTTGCTTTCATTAATCTGTTTGTATTCAGATAGAAGTTTTATCTAGAGTAAGGCTGCCAGGTTGGTCATTATATTCAAGCTGTTGAATTAAAAGCAGAGAGTAGACTTCCTAAGTTGAAAGAGAGCTTAATGGGTTAGGTATTGCAAAGATAAACCTAGAACCTGGAGTGAATAACTTTCTTTAATTTTATTTATTTATTTATTTTTGAGATGGAGTTTTCGCTCTTCTACCCAGGCTGGAGGGCAGTGGTGTGATCTCGCCTCACTGCAACCTCTGCCTTCCGGTTTCAAGCGATTCTCTTGCCTCAGACTCCCGAGTAGCTGGGATTACAGGTGCCTACCACCACGCCTGGCTAATTTTTATATTTTTAGCAGAGATGGTGTTTCACCATGTTGGCCAGGCTAGTCTCGAACTCCTGACCTCGCGATCCGCCCACCTCAACCTCCTAAAGTGCTGGGATTACAGGCGTGAGCCACTGCATCTGGTCAACTTTCTTTTTTTGAGACTGAGTCTCACTCTAGTGGCCAGGCTGGAGTGCAATGGCACAATCTCGGCACACTGCCACCTCCACCTCCTGGGTTCAAGCAATTCTGCTGACTCAGCCTCCCGAGTAGCTGGGAGCACAGGTGTGCTCACCTCACCTGGCTGATTTTTTGTATTTTTAGTAGAGACGGGGTTTCGCCATGTTGGCCAGGCTGGTCTCAAACTCCTGACCTCAGGTGATCCACCTGCCTTCGCCTTTCGAAGTCCTGGGGTTTCAGGCGGGAGCCACTGTGCCCAGCCAAGAATAACTTTCATAGTTGCTTTGTAACTATACTTAAAAGAGAAATGGAAAACTGTTGATTTGGGTACCCTGGTCTTGGGTGCCAGGGTTACTTCAGCCATAGGATCCACAGCTGAGTCTGGACAATCTGTGATGTGGTGGGTAGAGGACTGTGGTTTGAGTCAGCATCTTGACTACATCAAGTCAGCTCACTGCTTGGCCTCAATGCTTGCAACTATAAAAAGACTGAGGCCCAAAGGAGATGGTAAGGATACAAGTAGTAAGGTTGTGAGGCTTTAGGCCTCATGCAAAAATGTACACCCTCAGACCTTTGTTCCTTTTATCTTTCTAGCCAAGTAAAATTATTTATAATCTCTACAAAGAGTGGCAATTAAAATTATTTATAATCATTAATTTCTACTTTATTTATATACAAATACTAATATATGTATATACATATACAGAAACAGGAGAAGCTGGTCTGATACTGTGAAAACATTTCAGCAGGATCTTGGCATAGTATATGTATATATACATATATATGTTTTTCTGTTTGTAAATTTTTTATTTTTTTCCTCATAGTCGTTAAAGATGTTATGTGACTGTATTTTTAATTGTGTAGTCAAACAATAAGATAAAAGTTTTACTTTAAAAAAGTTGCCCTTTAGGCTGGGCATAGTGGCTCACGCCTATAATCCCTCCACTTGAGAGGCTGAGGTGGGTGGATCACCTGAGATCAGCCATTCGAGACCAGCCTGGCCAACATAGTGAAACACCATCTCTACTAAAAGCACAAAAATTGGCCTGGTATGGTGGCACACGCCTGTAGTCCCAGCTGCTTAGGCACGAGGCTGAGGCACAAGGATCACTTGAACACAGGAGGCAGAGGTTACAGTGAAAAAGAAGTTGCCCTTTAGTTGTTCTCCTGTTGGTGGCCATTTAGGTGGATTGTCACTTTTGCTTTCAGAGTCACTGCTGCTGTAATAATCCTTGTACATGTCTGGGTGTATGTTGTGAGTATTTCTCTAGGTAGTTATCTAGAAGTGAATTGCTGGTTGATGATCATGTGCGTTTTATTTTAAATCACCACTGAAGAAGTATGTACTGACTTATGCTCCCACTCTCATTAGCAGTTGCTAAGGGTGGAGGCTGTTGAATGGGCCCGGAACTTGAGGGGTTGGTTTGGACCAAGGTCATGGGTGATAGTAGAAATTGGAAGTAGTTGGAATCCTGCAGTCTTAGAGGCAGAGTGCGTAAAATAATCTGTAGCATTTGTTATTTATTTTCCTGTTGCTTATTTCAAGTTTCATGAAGTTGGCATTTCTCTCCATTGTTCATGCAAAATTTCTCTTACAGTAGATTCACCATAAACTTTTGTTGATCATTATCTGAAATGATTTTCTGAAATATTTTTTTCTAGGGAATCTGGAAACCCAGGAAAATACCAAATCCAGATTTCTTTGAAGATCTGGAACCTTTCAGAATGACTCCTTTTAGTGCTATTGGTTTGGAGCTGTGGTCCATGACCTCTGACATTTTTTTTGACAACTTTATCATTTGTGCTGATCGAAGAATAGTCGATGATTGGGCCAGTGATGGATGGGGCCTGAAGAAAGCTGCTGATGGGGCTGCTGAGGTTCGTGTTTGCTGCTTGTGCATTTGTGTCTGTTATTGTAAGGAGCTGTTATTTTGTGAAAGTCTGTGTTAAGGTTTTTTTTCTTCATTTGGCAATATTGGCATAAAAAGTATAACCATATGCCTGCAAAAGACACAATATTGGGTTTTGGGGCATGATTTCATTAGTCTGATGTAGTGGCTTTAGAGTCTATTTGTGTTATGTTCAGGGTTTTTTTTTTATTATTTGTCTGGGTATATATTTCGAAATTTGTCATTTAGGCTATATTTTAATACACTCTTATATGTTGAATCTCAGTTTACACTACATGCAGAATTTTCAAACAACTGGTCATGTGGCCGATCTAAGAATTGGAGAGCCAGGGATACTGAGATAAGAAATTCACTGGATCCTGAGGTTAAGGGAGCCTTTTGCAGGTGATGTAGAAGCCAGCTTTTGCACCTATGAGAGTGAAATCATCTTGATTATAAGGAGAGCAAGAGGATGGAGGCTTTCTCTAATTTCTTTTTTACATTTTATGAGCATTTTCTCTGAAAAAGAAGGTCCTGCGTAGTGCCATGCCATAACTGAACTGCAGAAAAATAGCACGGCCTATGTTTGGTGTCAAAAGCCGGAACTTTCAATCAGTCCTGCCTTGTTTTTCAGCCAGGCGTTGTGGGGCAGATGATCGAGGCAGCTGAAGAGCGCCCGTGGCTGTGGGTAGTCTATATTCTAACTGTAGCCCTTCCTGTGTTCCTGGTTATCCTCTTCTGCTGTTCTGGAAAGGTAGGAAGTTTTTTTTTTTAGAATCAATTTTAGAGACATCACTCTAGTGATTATTAAAAATAACTAAGATATGTTGCCTGAGGTTTTCTTTGTAGTGGCTCAGTAATGACCGAGCCATGTTTGGTGTTGACTTCAGAAACCTTACTTACTGTTCCTCAGTGGCCATTTATTGTGCCCAGATGGGAGCAGGATTTATAGCCCCTTGGTTGCTATTATTATTTATCCTAATCTGTTACTCTCCATAGTGTTCGGCAGCAACTTTCTAAAAAAAACAATAAACTCAGATACAAAACTAGCCACTTGGGCAATAATCAGCTTTGCCTGCTGGCATAGCTATTTCTATTCTTTGTAATTCAGTCTTTGATTCCTCATTATCCATTCTGCCTTCACCTTCCCCAGTCTCAAAACAGTATGTTGGGGTACCACAGCCTTATTGTTAGTTTTTCTTGTTTAGCCTTTTTTGCATGCTATCATAAAAAAAGAAAGTCTTATTTTGGACTCTACTTCTACTAAATGAGGATTATGCTTCATCTGGCATTCATAGCACTTTGTAACTGGATCCCAAGTTCCTTTTCCAGCCTCAGCCTCTGCCACTATTCTGTGTATCGGTGCGTCAGTCACCTTGACTTTTTTGACCTGTATTTTCCTGCCTGGCCCTTTTGTTTTTATTGTTCTACCTTGAAACACACAAGCGCATGTGCATGCACACACGTACATACACGTTCTTCAGGGTAGGAATTACATCCTATTCGTTTCTGTATATCTATCCCTGTATACAGCCTGGAACAGAACTTTGCCTGTAGGCATTCAGGAATTATATAACATAATACATGAACATGTAAACAAAATTGTACTTTGGGGAACATTTCAGAAACAGACCAGTGCTATGGAGTATAAGAAAACTGATGCACCTCAACCGGATGTGAAGGAAGAGGAAGAAGAGAAGGAAGAGGAAAAGGACAAGGGAGATGAGGAGGAGGAAGGAGAAGAGAAACTTGGTAAGAAATAGAGTCCAGAAAATCTGCTTTAAGCCAAGACCCTACGATGTTGTTAAACCTTTACAGTCAAGTTAAGGATTGTTTTTAGCCAGGCGTGGTGGCTCAAGCCTGTAATCCTAGCACTTTGGGAGGTTGAAGCAGGAAAATCGCTTGAGCCCAGGAGTTTAAGGCTGTAGTCAGCCAGGATAGTGCCACTGCACTCCAGCTGAGCAACAGAGTGAGATCCTGTCTCTCTCTTTTTTATTTTTTAAGACAAGGTCCCACTCTGTCACTCAGGTTGGAGTGCAGTGGCACAATCACAGTTCACTGCAGCCTTGACCTTATAGGCTCAAGTGATCCTCCTACCTCAGCACCCCGCCAAGTAGCTGGGACCACAGGCATGCGCTACCATGCTCAGCTGTTTGTTTGTTTGTTTGTTTATTTATTTATTTGATATGGTCTGGCCCTGTTGCCCAGGCTGGAGTGCAGTGGTGTGATCTCGGTTCACTGCAGTCTTGCAGCCTTTGCCTCCCGGATTCGAGCGATTCTCCCACCTGGGCCTCCCAAAGTGTTGGGATTACAGGCGTGAGCCACCAGACCCAGCGAGATCCTGTCTCTTAAAAAAAAAAATTGTTGGCCAGGTGCGATGGCTCACGCCTGTAATTCCAGCACTTTAGGGGGCCGAAGCAGGCAGATCACGAGGTCAGGAGGTCGAGACCATCCTGGCTAACATGGTGAAACCCCATCTCTACTAAAAATACAAAAATTAGCCGGGCATGGTGGCAGGTGCCTGTACTCCCAGCTACTCAGGAGGCTGAGGCAGGAGAATGGCGTGAACCTGGGAAGGCAGAGCTTACAGTGAGCCGAGATTGAGCCACTGCACTCCAGCCTGGGTGACAGAGCAAGACTCTGTCTCAAAAAAAAAAAAAAAATTGTTGGCCAGGCATGGTGGCTCACGCCTGTAATCCCAGCACTTTGGGAGGCCAAGGTGGGTGGATCACGAGGTCAAGAGATCAAGACCATCCTGGCCAACACAGTGAAGCCCCGTCTCTACTTAAAATAAAAAAGCCAGGCATGGTGGCGGGCGCCTGTAGTCCCACCTATTCGGGAGGCTGAAGCAGGAGAATCACTTGAACCCGGAAGGCAGAGGTTGCAGTGAGCCGAGATTGCACCACTGCACTCCAGCCTGGCGACAGAGCGAGACTGTCTCAAAAAAAAAAAAAAAAAAATTGTTGGCCGAACAAGGTGGCTCACGCCATAATCCCAGCACTTTGGGAGGCCAAGGTGGGTGGATCACCTGAGGTCAGGAGTTCGAGATCAGCCTCGCCAACATGGTGAAACCCCGTTTCACTAAAAATACAAAAATTAGCCAGGCGTGGTGGTGGGCACCTGTAATCCCGGCTACTCCGGAGGCTGAGGTAGGAGAACCACGTGAACCTGGAGGCAGAGGTTGCAGTGAGCCGAGATCACGCCATTGCACTCCAACCTGGGTGACAAGCAAAGTCGATCTCAAAAAAAATAGTGGCCGGGCGCGGTGGCTCACGCCTGTAATCCCAGCACTTTGGGAGGCCAAGACGAGGAGATCATGAGGTCAGGAGATCGAGACCATCCTGGCTAACACGGTGAAACCCCGTCTCTACTAAAAATACAAAAAGTTAGCTGGGCGTGGTGGCGGGCGCCTGTAGTCCCAGCTTTTCGGAACACTGAGGCAGGAGAATGGCGTGAACCCGGGAGGCGGAGTTTGCAGTGAGCCGAGATCGCGCCACTGCACTCCAGCCTGGGTGACAGAGCAAGACTCTGTCTCCAAAAAAAAAAAAAAAAATTGTAGATCTAGAGATGTGTTCTAATGCTAATGTATAATCACCAAAAATAATAAGGTTTTGCTCAGTTGTTTAACTTCTGTCTTAGAAGAGAAACAGAAAAGTGATGCTGAAGAAGATGGTGGCACTGTCAGTCAAGAGGAGGAAGACAGAAAACCTAAAGCAGAGGTAAAGGAAAGGGGTCACACATTTTGTTTTTCCAAGTTGAAGCTACATTTATGTAAAGGGAATATTTTAATAGGGTAGTTTACAGTGGCTTATGGCAGTAAAAATTCTGTTAAAGCCAATTTTGTTGAAGTGGGATTCTTTGTGATACAGGTCAGTGTTTTGTTTGATAATTTTAAGCTACATATTAATCTCAGAAGTATCTTTTTAGCTGAAAATCATTTTCTGAAATAAGCAGAAGGTTATAGGGGGAAAATAAAATGCTTGCTAAGAAGGAAACTGCGGGTCATTAACAATCTATTTGTCTCTCTTCACTGTGCCCTGAAAAGTATTTCTTATACAAATCACTGTGTTCTAAACTTTTTGTCCCCATTGTCCATAGATGCGTTCATTCATTCATTTAACTGACATTTGTCGAGTGCCCATTTTGTGCCAGGCATTGTCAGTGAGTAAGACAGACAAAGATACTCTGCCTTTAGGGAGCTTAAATTCTACTTGGGGGAAACAGGCAATGAGCAGTAAACATTTTAAGGAAGTAAACAACACAGCATATTAGGAAGTGAGAAACGATTAATAATTAAAACAGGAAAAGATACTAAAAGTGCTAGAGGTAGGCGGGTCACCATGTTAAAACCTTACTCGAAAGATGACATTGAACCAAACACTTGAAAGAGGTAGAGAACTTTTCCATGGGGATGTAAGTGGGAAGAGCATTCCAGGCACAGAGAACAGCCAGTATTGAGGCCTAAAGTGGTTGTCTACAAGGCCAGTATGGTGAGTGGACAGAGAGAGTGGAGAAAAGAAGGATGGAGAAGGCTCCAGGTTAGACAGGCTGTTGTGTGGACTTGGCTTTCCCTCCTAGTGAAGCGGGCAGCCATCACAGGCTACTGGACACAGGTGTCACAGGATGATGACTGTGTCTGCCGTGTTTCCTATATACCAGGGAGAATCAGGGCGACCAGTTAGGAGGTCCCTGTAATCATCTAGGAAAGATACGGTGGCCCCACAAAGGGTGACAGGAGAGGAACAGAGGCTATGAGAACTAGTTGGGGATCTGGATCTTGGTTTTGTGGTAGATTGGATATATAGAGTATGAGAGAAAGGGAACAGTCATTGTCTGTACCATTGCTTACTAAAGTCCTTTACCCAGCACCTCTGTGTCTAAATCTGGTCTCTCCTGGAAAGCTCTACTCAGGTTTTACTTTCAGCTACAACTCTGCCTTCCTATTAATAAAGGTCATTGCTATCTGTATCTTTTGTATATTTTCCATGGATATGTTCTGTCTTAACTAGAATGCAATTCTTAACAGTAGGGACCATGTTTCCCCCAAACTCCCTCACACGTTAAAAAGTTGCTGGTGCATTTAAAAAAAGGGAATATTTTCATAGGGTAATTTACAATCTTAGCAACTTGTGATAGAGTACAGAGCAGCAGCCTTGGAGTCAGTCTACTTGGATAGCCTTCCATCTTCATGAATCCTTGGTTTCTTATCCTCAGAATGGGGCTAGTGTGCCATAGGCCAGTAGATTGTTTGGGATTAAGCAAGATTAAGAAATCACAGTGTCTGATCCTTTTTTAAGAAAATGTTTATGGGTTAGATTGAGAAAAGTGTATGTTTATAGAAAACAATAAAGACTAAACTGAATTAGAGTAGGCATAATTCCACCACCTCTGAGACAACCATTCTTCTTGGTGCATTTTCTTCTAATCATTTTCCTCATTTTTTTCCTCAAATAAGTTACCCTCAGCCTGGCTGATCTTGAAAATATGGTGAACTTTTATTATTTTTTAAATGTGCTAATTATAATGAATTTCTTTTCTTTTCCATCAATAGGAGGATGAAATTTTGAACAGATCACCAAGAAACAGAAAGCCACGAAGAGAGTGAAACAATCTTAAGAGCTTGATCTGTGATTTCTTCTCCCTCCTCCCCTGCAAGAGTGGTCCTAGGAGAGGACCTGGCACACCTTAGGTTGACATTCAGAAAACTTCAAGACATCACCATCAGCAGGCTCCAGTTGAACACTAGTCTGTGTAACTTTAAACATCTAGCAGTAAATACTTGCAGTTGTGATATAAAGGACCCTGTTTCTGTAGAAAAGAAAACATTTAACATAATGGTTGTGAAATGTAACATGAAGCAAACTAACTTTTTTTTTTTTAACATCTTTGTTTTTAAAATAGAATGATAGAACTTTGCCAGTCTTTAAGATCTTGGCTTAATTTAATGTATTAATCTGTTTGTGCAAACATAATACCACCATTTAAAAATGTTAGGGAGATGAGTTGCAGTTTTTATAATAGATTTTTTTTAAAGTTTGGTATTGTAAAACATTCACATCTCTGTCCCTCAAAATTGATAATCACGTTTAAAGTGCAGTCATTTGTGGTTATAATCTTGTTTTGTTTGCTTCCATTATTCAGTTCCTCCTAAGGAAATTGAGGAGAGGGACTGAATAGAAGCCCAAATTCATATAAAAGTTGCATTTAAGTTGCATTAAAAATAGATATATAAGAAAAAATTCTTTCACTTGATGTTTGTTAGACCAGAAAGTGCGTGTGTTCTGTAGCTCAGTTCCCAGACAGCTTTGCAGATAGTGGAGGAGGTGGCTTCATGTGGCACTTGGGCATTCATACTCCACTTGGGAGGGTCAGGCTGTGGCCTTCTGGAGCAGGTGGCTTGTTAAGGAACGCTAGCAGGGCATGGCACGTGAGCTCCGGAATAGATGTCTTCATCACTTCTTCCACTGTGTGTTGACACTGTTTTCCTTACCTATTTCCTCAAATCCCCAGCTTTCTCCTCTGCTATGCATTTTCTTCACAGTGCAGCTTGCAGTCCGTTGCTGAAAATGATTATAAGCCCTGCATAATGTTAAGCTTTATTGTGATTACGTGTATGTTTCTTCTTTCTTTTAAGCAGACCCATACCTTTCCAGGGTCAAAGTACAGAATAGAATACATTGATACAAAGTACAGAAAAATATTTTGATTTTTATCCATTTCTTTTACTCTGTGTAAAGACTTTAGAAGTCTAATTCACAGGCAAGCCAATACAGAATTGACTGCAGTTGAACAGACTAGAAGTATTTGTGGGAGGAGTGACATGAAGCATGAGTTATCTGATTTTTTTTGTAGTTGCTAAATATTTTAAGCCTTCATTTGCAATTCATGTAACAGTTGTGTCATAAATTACACAATAAAGCAGTCCTGTTCAAATTTTTTTTTTAACGTGGCTTGTAGAATTTTTAAAAAAGTGATCTTAGGTTTGTTTTTTCATGCGGAATGCAGATGGGTGCTATCAGAGCCTCTCCCACACCACTATAGTGTAATAATGTTGTTATTACTCTACACTGAAACGTATTCAGAGTTAGATGTTATTTTAGCTTCAGTTGTTCTTTAGAGGCTTTCACATGTACCGATGATACTGTTTCTTGCACTGAATATATAAACACTCCACAGTGTTTATATTGGGAAGATATTGGGAAGGAAATATATTTGTAAAAGATGAAGGCTGTATCTATTTTTTTTCTTTTTAAACTGGTTCACTTAAATTCTTTTGAGGATGGGATGTATTTTTCTTGCTGTTCAGTGCTTTTTCCTTTTCATCTGTTGTTCTGTGGTCACAGTGACCTTAGCTACATAGCAGACTTTCCCAAATGTATTGATTACAAATAAACAGTTGTTACTTAGCAAGACCTGAAAATATGTCTGCAGGTTTCTCCTTGAAGCAAATGTGTGGGATCATTGCATTTCCAGAAATCTGCCTCCTTCACCCTCCGTTGACAGTATATGTCATGCCTCACTTTCTTCTAGCTGAGCTTTAAATCATTAGAGCTTAAATTGTCAGATCGTTCATTGCCTTTCCAGGGTTATTTAGTAAAGTTTGTTGAAAACAAAAACGCCTTTTCTTGGTTCTTTTTTCAGTTATTTTGAAGGTCCAGCATCCTGATGAAATGTCTGACACATTAATGAATGACCAGCAGCAGCTTTCAGCTCTTAAAAAGACACTTATATTTTGATTTTACATGCTGGTTACCTGCTCCATTGTTGTCAAATGCCCACTCTCCATCAGATGTGTTCCTCCATTTTCTTATCCACAAAGTACTCCTCACTTTTCAATTTGTCATGTTACTAAATGGTGTTACATTAAAGCCCTGTGTTAAGTGTCTGCTTTTGACTGAATTTCTTCATAGTAACCTTCAGTGTGTGTGTGTGACTATGTTCAATTAGTGGGTTCATCTTCGTATAATTGGCCACTATGTGAGAGTTCACTACTAGGCAGAAACTATTATGGACAGTGAAATAATGACTTTTATCTCACCACGTGAGTTTGATGCAGTCTTTTCTGTCTAGCCCTTGCCTCTTCCTGCCCACGTGATTGCGGTGCAGTAGTTTCTGTTGTATAATAGTGTGGACAGCAGCTCAGAAAAGGAGGGAATGCTACTGATAATTTGTAGATAATATTCTTTAAGACTTAGGGGAACCACTGAAATTTTTATTAGAAAATTATTTGTTCAGAATCAGACTCCATTATTTTACATATACTTAAATACTTCAGGGGTATTTTTGAAAGTTAGCCCAGTTTTCTATGTGCTATTAAATTTTTAGATTACATACTAAAGAAAAGTATGTATATAGAATGTAGTGCTCCTAGTTACTATTTTTTCTATTAAGAAATAGTTTAGTTCTGGTGTAAAATTTCTGTTTGAATGCTAAAAAAAAAAAAAGCAGGACTGCATTAATGGCACTTTTGCCTTGGTGGCCCACTTTCTCCATTTAAAACATTAGGATTTGTATTTTTCTGCTGCGTTTGTATGAAGACATATTTGATTGTTGTTTTCTCTTGATTTTAAAATAAAACCTCATGAGCCCTAGTAAAAAGCTAGAGTAACAAATGTTTGAACTACTGATGGTGTATCTCAATGTGCAGCCTCCTGCCACCTCCTGCTTAACCTTTTAGCAATTAGGGTGCCCATATCTAGAGTTCCTGATATCCTTTGGCATCACACTATCTAGTTTTAGTACTAACACTGTTTCATTGCTCCAGTCCCTCTACTCCCCTTTGCCTATTAGTTTTAATAATGGGGCATAATTTGTCTTGGTTTGGTTTTGTTGAGTAACTCAGTTTTACCTAAAGGACTGTTTTTGGCCCGGCGCGGCGGCTCACGCCTGTAATCGCAGTACTTTGGAAGGCCGAGGTGGGCGGATCACCTGAGGTCGGAAGTGGGAGACCAGCCTGACCGACATGGAGAAACCCCGTCTCTACTAAAAATACAAAATTAGCCGCGCGTGGTGGCGCATGCCTGTAATCCCAGCTACTCGAGAGGCTGAGGCAGGAGAATCGCTTGAACCTGGAAGGCGGTGGTTGTGGTGAAACGTCGTCCTTTGCATTTCCAGTTCCCTCTAATGGAGCTGCACTCTTGCATGCTTTTGCTCACATCTTCTGGACTTTTTTTTTAAGTAGTTAGTAATACTGCACTTTTGAAACTTGCTCGGGCTTTTACAAATAGGTGGAAACTACCAGTGATTCGGGATGTTGCAAGAGGAAACTACCAGCTCAGTAGACGATTCTGACCAATTATGGGGCCGGATACAAGGAATAAGGTCAAAGTAAAACGGCTGACATTAAAATAGCGTGGCTACTTAGAGTTTATCAAAGTCGAAATTTAAAAAATAATTTTAAAAAAAGGTCTCTGTACTGCCAGGCGGGCGACAGGGACTGGCCAGCTGCGCCGCACTTGCGTGCCAGATTCCCCTTTTCTCGGGGTAGCCGGAAGGGCCTGCCTTCAGCGGGTGCTGTGCAGGAAACCAATAGCCGCCTCTTGGACGGGCTCCTGTCAGTCACGCCTAGCTCCGCCCCCGGGACTAAGGCCCGCCCAGGGGCTTCCCTCCGCCCTTCGCTTGAGAATTCCTTTTAAATACCGCTCTGGCGCCCGAGCGCGCCTCTTGCGTGCTCGTCCCCACGCCCTCGGGCGGCCGGTTCTTCCTTCTCTGATTGGCCAGGGCCCCTGCTCATCAGTCGTGACGCACAAGGTCTCTTACCGAGGCCCCGCCTTCTTCCGAGAGGCCTGAAAACAATTTTAAGATGGCGGCTGCGGCGGTATCGCGGAAAACAATGGGGCCGGGGCGGTGGGGACAGGCCGAGGCTTGAGGTAGGCAGCAAGCGCCGGCTGGGGGTCGGGCCGAGCGGGGCAGGAGGAAAACCCGCCGCCGCGCGCGAGGCCGCTCCGCTGCCCTCGGGGGCATGGCGCGGCCGTGAGGCGGACAGGGGTAGCCGCAGGGAGCGAAGCCCGCAGTGCCAGCCGGCCCCGAGAGGCCCGGCCCCGGGCCCGGCCCGTGCAGCCCGCGGCCCATGGTGCTGCCCACCTGCCCCATGGCGGAGTTCGCGCTGCCGCGGCACAGCGCGGTCATGGAGCGCCTTCGCCGGCGCATCGAGCTGTGCCGGCGCCACCACAGCACCTGCGAGGCCCGCTACGAGGCCGTGTCGCCCGAGCGCCTGGAGCTGGAGCGCCAACACACCTTCGCCCTGCACCAGCGCTGCATCCAGGCCAAGGCCAAGCGCGCCGGCAAGCACAGGCAGCCGCCCGCCGCCACGGCCCCGGCGCCCGCCGCCCCGGCCCCGGCGCCCGCCACCGCGGCCCCGCGCCTGGACGCCGCTGACGGCCCCGAGCACGGCCGCCCGGCCACGGTGAGTAGGGCGCGGGAAGGCGCTTGTCGTGGCGGCAGCCCCCTCTCCCGAAAACGCTTCCTCTGACGCGGATCGGGCCGCTGGGAGACTTCCCCAGGCGTCCGCGACTCCTGGATCTGGCTGGAGAGAGGGTAACATGGCAGGGAGCTGAGAGGTTGTCATCTTCGGGAAGTGGCACGGTGGCGTTACTTTGGGAAAACAGCGCCTTGAGGGCCTTGCAGGAGGCCCGACCTGGGAAGGCTGGCGAACGCTAACCGGAGGGTTTTTCTTCCAGACTTGATTCCGGGATGTTGAGATCTTTATTCGAAATAGACTAGCATTCGAGTCGCCTGTGATGGAGGGAGTTCCTGCACCGTAGGCCTGGCCTCATTTATTCTGCAAATGTTTATTGGGTCCTTGCCCTTTACAAGATCCTGTGCTGTAAGCAGGATCAGGGCTTTCATGTGGAAATAAGTCGGCCTTTGGTTGACCAACTGAAACTCCTCTGAATGGAAAATCAAGAAATCTTTGGAAAACTTAGTAAAATGTTCAATGAGTTGCATATAAGTATTCCTTGTTTAGGTAGCCTGAACTTTGTGAACTTGAGATTCCTGCAATATTGTTGACAATTTTAGTTTTAATTTATCAGGCCTGTTTAAAATCTCTGGTGATGTTAGATTGTTGGTCAATTATTACTCCCTTTGGGCTCTCAGTAAATGTTCCTGAAATTTGTTGGTTAGAGGTTTTTCTTCCTGAAACAGATTTACAAAAGAGACAAGGTTTTTCAGTGGTTTTCTTGGGGATTTTAGTTTAAAACCAATGTTAAAATCTAATTTGTTATGTGTATTTTTAAATTCATACCTTTATTATCTCTCACCTGGGCTATTGCAGTGCCTGTTCCTAGCTAACTAACCAGTCTGTAGGCATTTAGTTTCTATCTCCCTTATTCTCGAAATGCTAGAAATCCTTCTCTTGCTTGAAAGGATGAAGTTCAAAGTCTTTAGTTTGGCGTTTGGGACCAGTCTGAACTAACCTATCTTTTAATGTCCCTCACAGGTCCTCTGCTCTGGTTGAATTATTTTTCTCATTCTCTTCCACACTAGCCTCGATTGCTGGGTTAGAAGGAAAAAAACCACTCAGATTTCATTGCTTATTGTATCAACTGGTCAAGCCTTCTCATCTTCACTTTTCTCATCTGTAAACTAGGGGCATGTTGGGCTTATTATCTCCCCGTGTTTTTTTCCCCGCCCTCCCCTCACTCTGTCGCCCAGGCTGGAGTGCAGAGGCACAGTCATATCTCACTGCAGCCTCAACCTTCCTGGCTCAAGACTCCTCAATCCTCCCACCTCAGCCTCCTGAGTAACTGGGATCAACCACAGCTGCACACCACCATGCCTGGCTAAATAAAAAAAGTTTTTTTTCTGTTAGAGATGGGGTCTCACTATATTGCCTAGGCTGGTCTTGAACTCCTGGGCTCAAGTGATCCCTTCTTCCAACTTGGCCTCTGAAAGTGCTGAGATTATAGGCATGAGCCACCGCACCATGCCACCCCAGGGTTCTTTTAAGAATAAAAAGAAATGAGTGTGGACATGAAAATACAGTATTTCGGGGGAAGGGATAGCATTGGGAGATATACCTAATGCTAGATGACAAGTTAGTGGGTGCAGCGCACCAGCATGGCATATGTATACATATGTAACTAACCTGCACATTGTACACATGTACCCTAAAACTTAAAGTATAATGATAATAAATAAATAAATAAATAAATAAAAGAAAATACAGTATTTCATAAATTTAAAGGCAGCCTGTGGGACCCTCCTCCATCCCTTTCAGAAGCCTGCCACCCTGCCAGTCCCAGCTTATCTCTTTCTTCTGCCTTAAAGCTAGTTCCTGACCACCCTAACCCACAGCAGTAAGAATCTCCTTTGTCAAAACATTTAGGAAACATATTATCTATGCTATTTATTTTATTTATTTATTTATTTTGAGACGGAGTCTTGCCCTGTTGCCCAGGCTGGAGTGCAATGGCGCGATCTTGGGTCACAGCAATCTCCGCCTCCCGGGTTCAAGTGATTCTCCTGCCTCAGCCTCCCTACTAGCTGGGATTACAGGTGCTGACCACCATACCCAGCTAATAATTTTTGTATTTTTAGTAGAGATGGGGTTTCACCATGTTGGCCAGGCTGGTCTCGAACTCGTGACCTCAGATAATCCACCCACCTCGGCCTCCCACAGTGCTGGGATTACAGGTGTGAGCCACTGCACCTGGCCTATTTTTTTTTTTTTTTTGAGACAGAGTCTCACCCTGTCACCCAGGCTGGAGTGTAGTGGCATGATCTCTGCTCACTGCAACCTCTGCCTCCCCGGTTCAAGCGATTCTCCTGCCTCAGCTTCCTGAGTAGCTGGGATTACAGGCGCACACCACCACGCTTGGCTTATTTTTGTATTTTTAGTAGAGGCAGGGTTTCTCCTTGTTGGGCAGGCTGGTCTCGAACCCCTGACCTCGTGATCCACCCACCTTGGCCTCCCAAAGTGCTGGGATTACAGGCGTGAGCCACCGCGCCCGGCCTATGCTATTTATTTTTAGCACATGGTCACTTGTTACTTTAGGTCGCATCTTTTCAACTAGACTGTCAGCTCTTGGAGGCAGGGAGGGCTCACACTTGGGTAGTACACATCTGAGGTGCATCTTAAGTGCCTGTTTGTTGAGTTATTGATAGAAACTTGGTAGTGCTTTACTCAGTAATCTCTCCTCCTATACACTAACTTCAAAAAGCAAGTCGATGTAACTTCATGAGCCACCTTTCATGGCTCATAGTAACAACTCTTGTAAGGAGGGACTTTTGTTATTTTTTTTTAGGGAGTTTTGCTTTGTCGCCAGGCTGGAGTGCAATGGTGCCATCTTGGCTCACTGCAACCTCCACCTGCCAGGTTCAAGCAATTCCCCTGCCTCAGCCCCCCAAGTAGCTGGGACTACAGGCTTGTGCCACCACGCTCCCCTAATTTTTTGTATTTTAGTAGAGACGGGGTTTCACCGTGTTGGCCAGGATGGTCTCGATCTCCTGACCTCGTGATCCTCCCGCACTGGCCTCCCAAAGTGCTGGGATTACAGGCATGAGCCACCACGCTTGGCCTGTGTAAGGAAGGACTTTTAAGAGTAGTTCGTGGTCATTGCAATTGAAGTAAATAATGAAAGCTCATAAAAATCATAGTTTAATACACAAATAGTTGCCTTGAATCCTCCCTAGAAAGTATATTGGGGGGCCGGGCGCAGTGGTTCACTCCTGTAATCCCAGCACTTTGGGAGGCAGAGGTGGGTGGATCGCCTGAGGTCAGGAGTTCGAGACCAGCCTGGCTAACGTGGTGAAACCCCGTCTCTACTAAAAATACAAAAATTAGCTGGGCATGTGGCTTGCGCCTGTGGTCCCAGCTACACGGGAGGCTGAGGGAGGAGAATCGCTGGAACCTGGGAGACGGAGGTTACAGTGAGCTGAGATCGTACCACTGCACTCCAGCCTGGGCAACAGAGGGAGACTCCGTCTCAAATAAAAAAAAAAAAAGGTATATTAGTAATGATTCAATTTTTGTTTAAAGTTGTTCTAAGAATTTAGACCCTGTATGATTTTTTTTTAGTCCTGAGTCAGTGGGGGAAACTGGGCATGCTGTTTGAAGAGAAATTAATTCTGAGTGTGTTAGAATTTGAATCTAATTTGTCAGTCATTCCTTTTGATCAGAGCTTAATCAGATGTGCCATGTTAAGGTGATGTCTTTTTATCACATTAAACCTTGACCTATGGATTTCTTGAGTTTAAACTCTACGGTGGATGTGCTTTTCTGTGTCTCTGCTAGGAAGAGGGACGCTTTGCATTTGGACTCCAAGTTAGTCTAGCTGAGCTCTTTGGCCTTGGAATGGGGTCATCGGAACAGAAGATAAGTATCATTAAGAAAACAGTGGCTCCTTCAATTCAGGGGGGAAGAGAGTCCTTGAGTATGTACGATTTTGGCTTGGAGAAAACAGCTTTGCACAAAGAGATGGAAAGAAGGTACCTCTTAGTCATTGTTATTTTTGACAACTCCATGTATTTGATCTCATTAATATTTCTTACTTAAGGAATATTATAAGTTCTTAAGTTTTTCCCAAGTGAACTATATACTGTTTGGCAGTCATTTCATAGTCACTTCACCAGCAACCCATTTGTATGACTGAGAAGGGATCAGATTAACTGCTAGAGTTTACTTCACTTCAGATTATTGTTTTCTTAGGATATCCCACCACAGCGAAGTCTTAGCCACTATCTGCTTAGTCTGTTAGAGATGAATCAGAAACACTGTTTCAGGCTTTTTCTCTATTCTAATTTTCAAGGAATGAGTCTATTAGGTTTTCATTTCTTTTCCTTTTTTCTTGAAACAGGGTCTGGCTCTATCACCCAGTGGCGCAATCGTGGGGCACTGCAGCCTTGAACTCCTGGGCTCCAGGGGTCCTCCCACCTCAGCCTCCTGAGTAACTGGGACTACAGGTGTGCACCACCGCGCCCGTCTAGGTTTTAAAGTTTTTTGTAGAGATGGGTGTGAGCCACCTTGCCTGGCCGGAAGTTGCTTTTCTTACTTAGTTTTAGGTGTGTGAAGTTTCTTTCTCTCTTTTTTAACCTTTTATTTGTAAATAATGTCAAACTTAGAGAAAAGCTCTAAGTTTGGTACAAAGAACATCTGGTTACCTAGATTTACCTGTTGTCACTGTTGTGCCCCATTTGTTATCATTTGCACATTCTCTCTCTCCCACTCTCTGCCTCTTTCTCTCTCTCTCAGACTTTTATTCTCTGAACCACCTGAGAGTATGCTGCACACCTCATAGCTCTCTGCTGCCAAACCACCCCATGTGTACCTTTTAAGAGTTAAGAAAGCTGTTAATTTTGTAGACCAAACTCTTGTAAGAATTATGAAATAACAAATTATTTCCAGGAAGTAGATATTTCTGAATATAAAACAGATACTGTACTGTAATCATGTGGGACATTAGTTTTTTTAAAAAGATGATCAGTGTGGCTTTAGGATCTCATTTCTTCCTGTAATGCCTGAGACCTTGTCTAGAACCCTCTTTCCTTTTTTGTCTTCAGTATCTCCCTTCCCAACTGAGTCTTTCCCTTCAGCTTGAAATTATGAACAAATATTCTCCACACTGACGAGTCCTGTGTTTTCTCACTGTCAAGATAGTATTCCATATTCTTCCTTCCCTTTGCCCTTCCCACCTGAACTTCTCATTTACTCATTAGCCTATGGTAATATGCCTTCTACCTCTTGTATTACTCTGAAGTTGCCTCCATAAAGGACACCAAGGATGGACTTGCCAAATTCATTGGCATCTTTTTTTTTTTTTTTTTTTTTTTGGAGACAGGGTCTCACTGTGTTGCCTAGGCTGGAGTGCAGTGGCACCATTATGGCTCACTACAGCCTCAACCTCCCAGGCTCAAGTGATCCTCCCACCACAGCCTCCTCAGTAGCTGGGACTACAGGCGTGAGCCACCACACCCAGCCTCATTGGCATCTTAGTCATCATTCTTTGTGACTTCTTCCTTTTCTTAGCTTCTCCTCTCTTCTGATTTCCTTTTCAGCTTTCTGACTTTTTTTCTCAGTCTCCTTACTATTTTCCCTTATTAATTCATGCAGCAAATATTTGAGCACCTGCTGTAGGCCAGAGTACAATCAGCCCTCCGTATCTGCGCATTCTGCATCTGCGGATTCAACCAACTGTAGATAGAAAATATTTTTTGGAAAAAAAAGTAAAAAAATAACAGTACAACAATTAACACAAATTATAAAATGCAGCTCAGCATGGTGGCTCATGCCTGTAATCTCAGAACTTTTGGGAGGCTGCGGTGGGAGGATAGCTTGAGCTCAGGAGTTTTAGACCAGGCTTAGCAATATAACAAGACTCCATCTCTCAAATAGAATAGAATAGAATAGAACAGAATGGAACGGAATAGAATAGAATAGAAAAATAAAAATAGCTGGGTATAGTGGCTCACACCTGTAATTCCAGCACTTCAGGAGGCCAAAGCTGGTGGATTTCTTGAGCCCAGGAGTTCAAGACCAGCCTGAGCAGCATAGTGAGATGTCATCTCTATAAAGGCATGGTGGCATGCACCTGTGTTCTCAGCTCCTCGGGCGACCGAGGTAGGAGGATTGTGTGGGACTGGGAGGTAAAGGCTGCAGCGAGCTATGATTGCGCCACTGCACCTTAGCCCCTGGGTGACATCCAAACCCTGCCTCAAAAATAAATAAACTAAAAAATAAAAATATGACAACATTTACATAGCATTTCTATCATACGAAGTATTGTAAGTAATCTAGAGGTGATTTAAAGTATACTGGAAGATGTGTATATATTACTGCAAATACTAGGCCATTTTATATAAGGGACTTGAGCATCCTTGGATTTTGGTATCCTGGCGGGGCTGGGCAGGGGTCTTAGAACCAATTCCCCATGGATACCAAGGGAACTACTGTATATAGTAGCGAATAGGACAAATTAAAATTCTGCTGTCATGGAGAAAGAGGACATCAATATTTTTGTTAATTTTGTTATAATAAGTGCTAAGCAAAAATTAAAAGCAGAGTAATGTGATACTAAATGATAGTAGTAGCTTAAGATGCCTTGATTTGAGCTTGATGATTGAGAGGCTGTCAGTCAGCTGAAAGTCTTAGAACATTCCAGTTAGAGAGAACCACCAGTACCAAGTGTCTGAGTTAGGACCCTTCTGAGCTGGCATGAAGAACAGAAAGCAGGCCAGTGTGTCTGGAGCAGCGTGGCACCTAGGACCAGATCAAGTGCAGTAGGAAGCAGTAGCAGGATAGGGAGCAGAAACATGATATGATCCAACTTAGGTTTTTTTACTCTGCTGACCAGTCTGGAGTGCAGTGGCGCAATCTCAGCTCACTACAAGCTCCGCCTCCCAGGTTCACGCCATTCTCCTGCCTCAGCCTCCCAAGTAGCTGGGACTACAGGCACCCGCCACCACGCCCGGCTAATTTTTTTGTATTTTTTTTTTTAGTAGAGATGGGTTTCACCGTGTTAGCCAGGATGGTCTCTATCTCCTGACCTCGTGATCCGCCCATCTCGGCCTCCTAAAGTGCTGGGATTACAGGTGTGAGCCACTGTGCGCGGCCGATCTTTAAGTTTTTGAAGATGGTTCTGGTGCTAGGTGGAGGATGCCTGGGGTTGGTGTGGATAGGAGTGGATGCATATAAAGCTTCTGTAGCTCTCTAGATGCCAGGGCTGGGGCTGGTGGTAGCAGTGGAGATGGAGAAGAGGAGATGGGTTTTGGACAGTTCCTGAGGGCAGAGGTGACAGGACTGGGTTGCTGGACTAGATGGCTTTGTTTTGGGGGCAAGAGAGGGGAGTATTCAAGGGAAATTCCTAGTTTTATGGCTTGAGAAACTTTCTTTGCACTTTAAAAATATTAGTGTTCTCTAGGCAACTATATCCCTGACCATTTTCACTCTTTTTTCCCCCCTGGGTAATGTTATTGATTCTTTCATAGCTTCATTTGTCACCTGTAATAATACTCTCCAAATCCCCAGTCCAGATCTGTCTTCCAGATTTCAAATCCACATTTCCAGCTGTCTGCTGGACATTTTCATCTTTCCAGGATATATTTCCCACATATCCAAAATGGACTTTCCCTTTTTCCTACCAAATCATATGTTCCTTCTAAGTATTTTCCCTAACCCAGTCATCCAGAGTAAAAACCTGGGAATTTTCCACTCCTTTTCCACAATTCCCAGCGTTCAGTTGGTGGTTCTTTCAACCAACATTGAAGTCCTGCTGGAGCCAGGAATCGTGGTAGATGGTGAACCTGTATCGCGGAGCCTAAGTGGGAGCAGATGATACACAGGTCATTGCAAAGCCGAGTTCAGGGCTAAAGCCTGTGAGAATATTGAGGAAGGGGGATGCCTTTTTGGTGAAGTTTGGAAGGCTTTAAAGAATTGACTCTTGGCCAGGCGTGGTGGCTCACGCCTGTAATCCCAGCACTTTGAGAGGCTGAGGTGGGTGGATCACTTGAGGTCAGGAGTTCAAGAGCAGCCTGGCCAAAATGGTGAAACCCCGTCTCTAGTAAAAAATACAAAAATTAGCCGGGCGCGGTAGCGTACACCTGTAATCCCAGTTACTCAGGAGGCTGAGGCAGGATAATCACTTGAACCCAGGAGGTCAAGGTTGTCGTGAGCTGAGATTGTGACATTGTACTACAGCCTGGGTGGCAGAGCGAGACTGTCTCAAAAAAAAAAAAGAATTTACTTTTAAGGTGGATCTTAAGCTTTAGCCAGATGCTTTCCCCAGAGGTGTTCCATGGAACACTAATTTCATGGGCTGTTGAAAGTTACAGTGGAACACATTTGAGGAACACTGGGCTAAACAATTCTTTTTTCCCTCTAAGCATCTGCACATATTGGCTAAACAAATTTATTTTATTTTTTAAATTTATTTTATTGATTTATTTTTTGAGACAGAGTTTCCGTCTGTCACCAGGCTGGAGTGCAGTGGGTGATCTCGGCTCACTGCAACCTCCACCTCCTGGGTTCAAGCAATTTTCCCACCTCAGCCTCCCAAGTAGCTGAGGCTAATTTTTTGTATTTTTAGTAGAGACGGGGTTTCACCATGTTTGCCAGATTGGTCTCGAACTCCTGACCTCAGGTGATCCACCCGCCTCAGTCTCCCAAAGTGCCGGGATTACAGGCATGAGCCACCGCACCTGGCCAACAAATTTAATTTGCTTTATTAAGAACATTTTTGGCCAGGCACGGTGGCTCATGCCTGTAATCCCAGCACTTTGGGAGGCCAAGGCGGGCGGATCATCTGAGGTCAGGAGTTTGAGACCAGTCTGGCCAATATGGTGAAACCTCGTCTCTACTAAAAATACAAAAATTAGCCGGACGTGGTGGTACGTGCCTGTAATCCCAGCTACTCAGGAGGCTGAGGCAGGGGAATCCCTAGAACCTGGGCACCGGAGGTTGCAGTGAGCCGAGATCGTGACACTGCACTCCAGCCCAGGCAACAGAGTGAGATTCCATCTCAAAATAAAAAAAAAAAAAAAACAAAAACAACATTTTTGCCACATTCAGTGTCTCACACCGGTAATCCCAGCATTTTGGGAGGCTGAGGTGGGTGGATCATTTGAAATCAGGAGTTCGAGACCAGCCTGGCCAACATGGTGAAACCCTGTCCCTACTAAAAAAATAAAAATAAATTAGCTGGGCTTGACGGCACACACCTCTAATCCCGGGTACTTGGGAGGCTGAGGCAGGAGGCAGGAGAATCACTTGAATCCAGAAGGCGGAGGTTGCAGTGAGCTGAAATTGTGCCACTGCACTCCAGCCCAGGTGACAGAGCAAGATTCCGTCTAAAAAGAAAGAACATTTCAAATCTTTAATATGCGGCTATGCATGAAGATATGAGTTCTTATCAAGTGGCATTTAATAGGACTTTGATTTCCTTTAGGGCACTAAGCAAAAGCACTAGTAGTTCTTTGAATTTGGGACTTAAAGGCAAGAAGGTGAGTTAGGTCATGAAAAGCCTTATATTTGAGACTGGGTGTTTGGACAAAATAATGTTGAAATACTGTGAACCCCTTCACACTTTTTTTTTTTTTTTTTTTTTTGAGACAGAGTTTCACTCCTGTTGCCCAGGCTGGAGTGCAATGGCACCATCTTGGCTCACTGCAACCTCCACCTCCCGGGTTCAAGTGATTCCCCTGCCTCAGCCTCCCGGGTAGCTGGGATTACAGGCAGGCACCACCATGCCAGGCTAATTTTGTATTTTTAGTAGAGATGGGGTTTCTCCATGTTGGTCAGGCTGGTCTCCAACTCCCGGCCTCAGGTGATCCGCTTGCCTCGGCCTCCCAAAGTGCTGGGATTACAGGCGTGAGCCACCATGCCCGACCCCCCACCCCATGCTTTTTTTTTTTTTTTTTTTTTTAAGAGAGTCTCGCTCTGTCTCCCAGGCTGGAGGGCAGTGGTGTGATCTCAGCTCACTGCAAGCTCCACCTCCCAGGTTCACGCCATTCTTCTGCCTCAGCCTCCCAAGTAGCTGGGACTACAGGCGCCCACCACCACGCCTGGCTAATTTTTTTTTTGTATTTTTAGTAGAGACGGAGTTTCACCTTGTTAGCCAGGATGGCCTCGATCTCCTAACCTTGCGATCCACCCGCCTCAGCCTCTCAAAGTGGTGGGATTACAGACGTGAGCCACTATGCCTGGCCCCCGCTCACACATTTTTAAGTTGACACCTAGCACTTTTCATCTTAAGTTTTTAAGCTTACGAAAACTTATAATGCATTTTTTTGTTTATCAATTGTAAACTAAGTTACCATAATCCAGTTTTATTAAATTAAATATATGAAATAATACATTTAGGTAACAGTCTTATAAATGCTACATATATTTAATTTGAATCAACTCTTAAAAGAAGGGGCAAAAAAGTGCTATTTATAGTTGCAGGGGATATAACTTCCAGAGAATTATAAATATTAACATTTAAAAATAAAATGGTTACATCAGTTTTTAAAATGTAGCCAGTGGAATCCGAATATCTTAGCGATATGCTCTCTTTCATCAACTGTTGAAAGAATGCTTTAACAGAAATTTTAAATTCCTTTTTCTCCTGGAACTTGCATTCTTTTTACACTTAGCCCACATAATATGTTTTATTTTAACGTAATATATGTTTGGAAGCCTTTTATTTATCATTCTAGCACATTTCTTTGCAACAAAAAGAGGTATAAAAAATTAATTTTTTTTTTTCTTCAAGACGGAGTCTTGCTCTGTTGCCCAGGCTGGAGTGCAGTGGCATGGTCTTGGCTCACCGCAACCTCCACTCCCCCGGGTTTAAGCAGTTCTCCTGCCTCAGCTTCCGGAGTAGCTGGGATTACAGGCACCTGCCACCATGCCTGTCTTAATTTTTGTATTTTTAGTAGAGATGGGGTTTCACAATGTTGGCCAGGTTGGTCTTGAACCTCCTGACCTCATGATCCACCTGCCTCGGCCTCCTAAAGTGCTGGGATTACAGGCGTGAGCCACCACACCCGGCCAAAATAAAAATTTTAAATTTACTTTCACCATTAAGCTGGATCCTTTTGGCAGGATTTTTTTTTTTTTTTAGACGGAGTCTCACTCTGTCTCCCAGACTGGAATGTGGTGGCACGATCTCGGCTCACTGCAACCTCTGCCTCCCAGGTTCAAGCAGTTCTGCCTCAGCCTCCCGAGTAGCTACCATGCCTGGCTAATTTTTTTATTTTTAGTAGAGACGAGGTTTCACCATATTGGCTAAGCTGGTCTTGAACTCCTGACCTCAGGTAATCCACCGCGCCCAGCTGCTTTTGCTCTCTTTCAAGTTGATTCATGCAAAATAATAGATGTAGCATTTATAAGATTCTGTTACATCTATTTCTTATTTCAACAAGTTGAGTTATAGTAATTTAGTACAAAACAACGCATGCATTATAAATTTTTTTTTTTTTTTTCTTGAGACTGAGTCTCGCTCTGTTGCCCAGGCTGGAGTGCAGTGGCACAGTCTCGGCTCACTGCAAGCTTCGCCTCCCATGTTCACGCCATTCTCCTGCCTCAGCCTCCCTTGTAGCTGGGACTACAGGCTCCCGCCACCATGCCCAGCTAATTTTGTTTTTGTATTTTTAGTAGAGATGGGGTTTCACCGTGTTAGCCAGGATGGTCTCGATCTCCTGACCTCGTGATCCGCCTGCCTTGGCGTCCCAAAGTGCTGGGATTACAGGCGTGAGCCACCGCGCCCGGCCGCATTATAAATTTTTATAAGTAATTATTATGTAAAAATGTACAAGTTTATTAGAAATGCCCTCCCTAATGAGATAGGGCTCCCTTACCTGCCTTGATTTATTCATGTCATTATGGAGTTACTTGTAGCCAAAGTAAGAGTTCTCAGTTCAGTTCTTGTTTTCGTTTTTGTAAATTTAAGTCCCAGAAATTCTTGCTCACATAAATAAACTATAAAGGAAAGTAATAATGGCTGGGCGCGGTGGCTCACGCCTGTAATCCCAGCACTTTGGGAGGCAGAGGCGGGCGGATCACCTGAGGTCAGCAGTTCAAGACCAGCCTGGCCAACATGGAGAAACCCCGTCTCTACTAAAAATATAAAAATTAGCCGGGCGTGGTCAGGCGCAGTGGCTCACACCCGTAATCCCAGCACTTTGGGAGGCCGAGGCGGGCAGATCACGAGGTCAGGAGATCGAGACCATCCTGGCTAACACGGTGAAACCCCGTCTCTACTAAAAATACAAAAAATTAGCCAGGCGTGGTGGCGGGTGTCTGTAGTCCCAGGTACTCGGGAGGCTGAGGCAGGAGAATGGCATGAACCCGGGAGGCGGAGCTTGGAGTGAGCCGAGATCATGCCACTGCACTCCAGCCTGAGCGACAGAGCGCGACTCCGTCTCAAAAAAATAAAAAATAAAAATTAGCTGGGCGTGGTGGCATGTGCCTGTAATCCCAGCTACTCGGGAGGCTGAGGCAGGAGAATCACTTGAACCGGGGAGGTGGAAGTTTCGATGAGCTGAGATAGCACCATTCCATTCCAGCCTGGGTGACAGAGCAAAACTCTGCCTCAAAAAAAAAAAAAACAAAACGGCTGGGCATGGTGGCTCACACCTGTAATCCCAGCACTCTGGGAGGCCGAGGCAGGTGCGGATCACCTGAGGTCAGGAGTTCGAGACTAACCTGGCCCACATGGCGAAACCCCGTCTCTACTAAAAATGCAAAAATTAGCCGGGAGTGGTGGCTGTCGCCTGTAATCCCAGCAACTTGGGAGGCTGAGGCAGGAGAATCGCTTGAACCTGGGAGGCAGAGATTGCAGTGAGCGGAGATTGTGCCACTGCACTGCAGCCTGGCAACAGAGCGAGACTCCGTCTCAAAAAAAAAGGGAATAAGTTTAGTTATAGCAATGTTTTGTTTTTTTGAGACAGTTTCGCTCTTGTTGCCCAGGCTGGAGTGCAGTGGCGCGATCTTGGCTCACCGCAACCTCTGCCTCCCAGGGTTCAAGCGATTCTCCCACCTCAGCCTCCCGAGTAGCTGGGATTACAGGCATACGCCACCACACCCGGCTAATTTTGTATTTTTAGTAGAGACAGGGTTTCTCCATGTTGGTCAGGCTGGTCTTGAACTCCTGACCTCAGGTAATTGGTCCACCTCGGCCTCCCAAAGTGCTGGGATTACAGGCGTGAGCCACCACACCTAGCCAGCAATGTTACTCAATATTTTGAAACCTGAATTGTGTGCCAAAAAATCACAGTTACATATAATCAAAAATTAACTTATCAGTTGACAACTTGGTTAGTCTTTTAATTTCATTGAAAACTAAGAATTAGAAACCATGCGACTTGCAAAAGGATTTATCTAGTCATTAGTCTTCACTGTCAGTGAGAAGTATAACAAAAAGGCTTTAGCAAGTCTTATAAATTGGTTATTGATTATGCCTGCTATTCTTTCAGTTAAGAGGTACCTTGTTTCTTTCTTTCTTTGTCATTTCCCAGCTGCCTACCCCTGAAACAGAGTCTCAGGCTGGGTTTATTTTTATTTTTGGTAGAGACGAAGTCTTGCTCTGTCTCCCAACCTGGAGTGCAGTGTCTATTCATAGATGCTATCATGGTGCACTACAGCCTTCAACTCCTGGGCTTAGCTCCCTAGTAGCTGGGATTACAGATGTGTGCCAACGCACCTGGCTTTCACATTTTTAATTAGTGTGTTTTTGCTGTTCTGTATTAGACTATGAGCAACTTAAGAGCAAGACCAAGAGTATGGCATTGTACCTGCTGTATTTGGCAGTCATCAAGCATCTGTTGAATGTGTGTTAATGGTATTATAGAAGGTGCTCTGAAGTGAGAGTCAGAAGCTGTATGGCTTTGGGCTAGGACCAGTTTGGAAGTGGAGTTGGTAGAGGTAAGGCAGTAGGTCCTGATTTGCACACCCATGTTTAGGGCTTCATTGATCACACTAGGAGGGAGCAACCTAAATGTCCATCACAGATGAATGGATAAAGAAAATGTGGCATATCCATACAACAGAATATTATTCAGCCTTAAAAAGGAAGGAAATAGGCCGGGCACGGTGGCTCATGCCTGTAATCCCGGCACTTCAGGAGGCCGAGGCGGGCGGATCACGAGGTCAGGAGATCGAGACCATCTTGGCTAACACGGTGAAACCCCGTCTCTACTAAAAATACAAAAAATTAGCCAGGTGAGGTGGTGCGCACCTGTAGTCCCAGCTACTTGGGAGGCTGAGGCAGGAGAATGGCGTGAACCCCGGGAGGCGGAGCCTGCAGTGAGCCGAGATTGTGCCACTGCACTCCAGCCTGGGCGACAGCGAGACTCCGTCTCAAAAAAAAAAAAAAAAAAAAAAAAGGAAGGAAATACTGTTATATGCTGCAACATGATCTTTGAGGACATTATGCTAAGTGAAATAAGACAGTCACAAAAAATAAATATTGCATGATTCTACTTATTTGAGATGTCTAAAATAAACTCATAGAAACAAAGTAGAATGGTAGTTGTCATGGGCTCGGGGAAGAGATAGGGGAGTTGTTCATGGATATAACTAGATGAGTAAGTTCTAGTTACACAACAATGTGCATTTGGTTAACACTATTGCATACTTTATTTACTTATTTTTTTGACATGGAGCCTCACTCTGCCGCCCAGGCTGGAGTGCAGTGGTGATATCTTGGCTCACTGCAGCCTCTACCTCCTGGATTCAAGTGATCCTTGTGTCTCAGCCTCCTGAGTAGCTGGGACTACAGGTGCCTGCCACCACGCCTGGCTAATTTTGTATTTTTAGTAGAGATGGGATTTTGCCATGTTGGCCAGGCTGGACTCGAACTCCTGACCTCAAGTGATCCACCCACCTTGGCCTCTCAAAGTGCTGGGATTACAGCCATAAGCCACTGCACCCAGCCGACTACTGTATACTTTAAAAAGTTAAGATGGTAAATTTTATGTTCTGTGCCTTTGACCACAGTTTTTGAAAAGTGAGACAGAAACTGTGATTTTATAAACCACATGCCCTAAAAATGTTCTAACAATATTATAAGAGTTGTTTAATAAAGGCATATCAATAAAATTTAAGGACCAGTCTAAGTGGTCCAACATCCGAATAATAGGAATTACAGGAAGAGAGAAAACAAGGTGGGAAGTGACCTGTAAAATAGTTGATAACAGAAGCACATGAGCCAACAGATTAAAACTGTGTACTTGTGCCTAGCACTAGGGAAGAAAATAGACCTGCACCAGGCATGGAATTTCTGAACACTGAGTTGATAGAAAAGATTTACAAGCTTCTGGATGGGAGGGTACCAGGTCACATATCAAGAATCAGAATGTCTTTGGACTTCATGGCAGCAGCATAGGAAGCAAAAAGAGAATTGGAACAATGTCTTCAAAATTCTGAAGGAAAGTGATTACTAACCTGGACTCTTGTACTTAGCCTAACTATACAACAAGAATAAGTGAGAAAAAGGTGTTTTTGGTTTTTTTTGTTTTTTGTTTTTTGTTTGTTTGTTTGAGATGGAGTCTCACTCTGTCGCCCGGGCTGGAATTCAGTGGCATGATCTTGGCTCACTGCAACCTCCACCTCCTGGGTTTGAGCAATTCCCCTGTCTAGGCCTCCTGAGTAGCTGGGATTACAGGCGCCTGCCACCACGCCTGGCTAGTTGTTGTTGTTTGAGATGGAGTTTTGCTCTTGTTGCCCAGGCTGGGGTGCAATGGCGCGATCTCTGCTCACTGCAACCTCCGCCTCTGGGTTCAAGCGATTCTCCTGCTTCAGCCTCCCGAGTAGCTGAGATTACAGGCATGCGCCACCACGCCTGGATAATTTTGTGTTTTTAGTAGAGACAGGATTTCTCCATGTTGGTCAGGCTGGTCTTGAACTCCCAACCTCAAGTGATCCGCTTGCCTTGGCCTCCCAAAGTACTGGGATCACAGACGTGAGCCACTGCACCCAGCAAATTTTTGTATTTTTAGTACAGAAGGGGTTTCACCATGTTGGCCAGGCTGGTCTTGAACTCCTGACCTCAAGTGATCTGCCTGCCTCGGCTTCCCAAAGTGCTGGGATTACAGGCCTGAGCCACTGTGCCTGGCCGAAAAAGGTTTAAAAAATTTAAATGTCACATACTCCTTCTCAAGAAGCTACTGGAAGATGTGTTCCACCAAATTGAAAGACTAAATCAAGAAAGAGTAAGACACGGATACAGCAAACAGGAGCCCAGTGCAGAAGACATGGCCTGGGAGGCCCACAGAGGATGGCGAGAAGTGATCCTAGGGTGGCGGCTCTGCACCAGACGTGGAGGGCAACTGAGCCGTACTGCAGCAGTGCAACCCACCGAGAGCTGAAGGCAGGCCATGGTGAGCTTAGAAACAGGAAGTACAGGGCAGCCCCCTTGCTCTGACTGTATTTCCACTGCAGGTCCAGCGCCTGGTCCCCACCTTGGCCCTGCCAGGTGCCTGACTGTGCTGAGCCCTGTGTTTCCCAAAACTCCAAGATCTTGCTCACGACTTCCTCAGGAGGGGCTTTGTCAGCTCCCGGAGAAGCAGAAGTCAGATCACAACCTGGACATTGATGCGCTCACCTCCTGGAGCCTCCATCCAGCAGGGGCAGTGCTGCCCTCTCCTTGCACTGCCAGTGTGCACCTGCTCTCTGCTTTAATATTAATCATCTTTGATATTCATTTACATGTAGTTATAATAGCTGCCCAAATAGTGAAATAGTAAATAAAATTACCAAATGATCTTCTGTGGATGTGGCCATGTGCTCTTATCTCCTGTGGATTCTTGCTTAGACTTCACATGCTTACTCTGTGAGCCCTTTCCTGAGCACCTTATTTGGAATCATAAGTCCCACCAACTCTCTCTTTCAGTGATTTGTTTTCTCGGGAGTACGTCTCAGCTAGAATATAGGCTCTAGGAGAGCCTGTGGTTTTGTTCGTTTGTTTTCTCTGCTGTATCCCTAGGGCCCAGAGAGTGGCTGGCTCAGTCAGCTCTCAATAGATTTTTTTTGTTTTTGTTTTTGTTTTAAGACAGGGTCTCTGACTCCCAGGCAGGAGTACAGTGGCCCGATCTAGGCTCACTGCAACCTCTGCTTCCCGGGCTCAAGCTATTCTCCTGCTTCAGTGTCCTGAGTAGCTGGGATTACAGGCATGAGCCACCATGTCCGGCTAATTGTTGTATTTTTTGTAGAGGTGGGGGTCTTACCGTGTTCCCCAGGCTGGTCTCGAACTCCTGAGTGCAAAGCAATCCGCTTGCCTGGGCCTCCCAAAGTGCTGTGATTACAGGCCTGACGGCTCTTAGTAGATTCTTATTGGATAAATTGAATGAGATGATGAGGAAGAGTTTGCTAGAAAGAGAAAGGTGGGCAAGGATGACGATTCCCAGCAAGGAGGCAGCTGGCACAGAGCCACAGTGCCTGCTGTATGGAGCCCTTTGTGCAGTAAGGAGCTGCTGCTGGGCCCAGGCGGCAGGTCCCGGGGGCTTCCCTTATCTTCACTGCTGTCCTGAAAACTTAGTTGTTCAAGGCTACTTTTTTTTTAATCAGAATCTCGCTCTGTCACCAGGCTGGAGTGCAGTGGCACGATCTTGGCTCACTGCAACCTCTGCCTCCTGGGTTCAAGCAATTCTCCTGTCTCAGCCTCCCGAGTAGCTGGGACTACAGGCGCACACCACGATGCATAGCTAATTTTTTATTTTTAGTAGAGACGGGATTTCACCATATTGGTCAGGCTGGTCTCAAACCCCTGACCTCAGGTGATCCACCCGCCTCGGCCTCCTAAAGTGCTGGGATTACAGGCGTGAGCCACCGTGCCCAGCTGGCTACTTTCTATAGTTATACTGTCCATGAGGGTAGCCATCAGCCAGGTCAGGTTCTTAAGCACGTGGAATGCACCTTGTTAAACTTGACTTGGGCTAAAAGTGTAAAATGCACACTGGATTTTGAAAATTTAGTACCACAGATTTTTTTGGTGCACTCACTTCAGTGGCTGTCACCTGTAATCCCAACACTTTGGGAGGCCAAGACGGGCGGATCATGAGGTCAAGTTCGAGACCACCCTGGCCAGCATGGCGAAAGCCCTCCTCTACTAAAAATACAAAAATTAGCTGGGCATGGTGGCGCACACCTGTAATCCCAGCTACTCGGGAGGCTGAGGCAGGAGAATCACTTGAACCCGGGAGGCAGAGGGTGCAGTGAGCCAAGATCATGTCACTGCACTCCAGCCTGGGTGACAGAGCGAGACTCCATCTCAAAAAAAGAAAAAATACCGATTATGGCCAGGCACAGTAGCTCATGCCTGTAATCCCAGCACTTGGGGAGGCTGAACTGGGCAGATCACTTGAGCCCATGAGTTCAAGACCAGCCTGGGCAGCATGGCAAAACCCCATCTTTATAAAAAATTAGCCAGGCTTGGTGGTGTACACTTGTAGTTCCAGCTACTAGGGAGGCTGAGGTGAGAGGATCATCTGAGCCTGGGAGGTCAGGGCTGCAGTGAGCTGTGATTGCACCACTGCACTCCATCCTGGGCAATAGAGTGAGACCTTGTCTCAAAGAAAAAAAAAAAAAACACTGATTACATGTTAAAAAGATAATATATTAGGTTAAATAACATTATTAAATATATTATTAAAATTTTTTTATTTACACCACTGCACTCCATCCTGGGCAATAGAGTGAGACCTTGTCTCAAAGAAAAAAAAAAACACTGATTACATGTTAAAAAGATAATATGTTAGGTTAAATAACATTATTAAAATTTTTTTATTTACACCACTGCACTCCATCCTGGGCGATAGAGTGAGACCTTGTCTCAAAGAAAAAAAAAATACTGATTACATGTTAAAAAGATAATATATGCCTGGCGTGGTGGCTCACACCTGTAATCCCAGCACTTTGGGAGGCCGAGGTGGGTGGATCACGAGGTGAAGAGATCAAGACCATCCTGGCCAACATAGTGAAACCCCCTCTCTACTAAAAATACAGAAATTAGCTGGGTGTGGTGGCGCACGCCTGTAGTCCCAGCTACTCAGGAGGCTGAGGCAGGAGAATCGCTTGAACGCGGGAGGCAGAGGTTGCAGTGAGCCGAGATCGCACCACTGCACTCCAGCCTGGCAACAGAGCTAGACTCTGTCTCCAAAAAAAAAAATATATATATATATATATGTGTGTGTGTGTGTGTGTGTATATATATATGTATGTATATATATATATATGGTTAAATAGCATTATTAAAGATATTAAGATTTTTTTCTCAAAAAATACTGATTCTGTGTTAAAAAGGTCATATATATTGGGTTAAATAGCACCATCTGTTTCTTTTTATGTGCTACTAGCAAATTTAAAGTTGCATATTTTGCCCACACTTGTGGCTGGCATATTTCTATTAGTGCTGTTGAGTAATGAGTACGTTTTGTACTGTGTTGAGTTTAACACTTTATTAGATACTCTTTTTTTTTTTTTTTTTTTTGAGATGGAATCTCGCTCTGTCGCCCAGGCTGGAGTGCAGTGGCGTGATCTCAGCTCACTACAAGCTCCGCCTCCCGGGTTCACGCCATTCTCCTGCCTCAGCCTCCGGATATTAGATACTCTTTATGTCCTCTTTCATCTGTGGAACTCATTTATTTTATTTTATTTTTTTGAGAAGGAGTCTCACTCAGCTGCCCAGGCTGGAGTGCAGTGGTGCAATCTCGGCTCACCGCAACCACCATCTCCCGGATTCAAGTGATTCTCCAGTCTCAGCCTCCTGAGTAGCTGGGATTACAGGCACCCGCCATCATGCCCAGCTAATTTTTGTATTTTAGTAGAGACAGGGTTTCACCATGTTGGCCAGGCTGGTCTTGAACTCCTGACCTCAGGTGATCCGCCCGTCTTGGCCTCCCAAAGTGTTGGGATTGCAGGCGTGAACCACAGCACCTGGCCCATCTGTGGAACTCTTATCTCACTGTCACTTCACAATCATTGGAACAGGAAAGACTGTATTTATAATTACTGATTTCAGTTTGCTCACCTAAATCCTAGATGCTATTTGTGTGTGTGTGTGTGTGTGTGTGTGCGCGTGCGCGCGTGCGTGCGGGGTGAAGGAGTCCTGAATTCACATTGTCTGTCTTTGGCCTCTGGCAATCTGCCTTCTGATTTCACTACTCAATTAAACCAGTCTATCTTGACATCTTTAATGCGTTTTTACTTTTATTACCCTCCGTGCTACGTTTGATAATATTTCAAATTTTTCTCCTTAAGATAGAATTGCTGCACTTAACTCCCAGATCCATTTGGACAAGTAGTTTCAATTGTTTTATTTGTAAAGGGAATAAGGGTGTCCAGGTTGGTCAGAGTTTGAGGAGTACCTGCATGTTCTGGACTTACACACCGAGTGATTGATGCCTCGAAGAAAGCGAATGGCAGAGGATTAAGACAGTAGTGGATGAGATGAATCGGGGGGGAGAAGTGTTTCTGTTTGGGTTGTTTTATTATTATTATTATTATTATTATTTTTATTTTTATTTTTTTGAGACAGGGTTTCGCCCTTGTTGCCCAGGCTGCAGTGCAATGGTGCGCGATACTGGCTCACTGCAACCTCCGCCTCCCGGGCCCGGGTTCAAGTGATTCTCCTGCTTCAGTCTCCCAAGTAGCTAGCTGGGACTACAGGTGTACACCACGGTGCCTGGCGAATTTTTTATTTTTAGTAGAGATGGCGTTTCACCATGTTGGTCAAGCTGGTCTCGAACTCCCGACCTCAAGTGATCCACCCACCTCGGCCTCCCAAAGTGCTGGGATTACAGGCGTGGACCACCTTGCCTGGCCTTGTTTGGATTGTTTTAGAATGTAAAATTGGGCTGGGCACAATGGCTCACGCCTGTAATCTCAACACTTTGGGAGGTCAAGGTGGGTGGATCCCTTGAGCCCAGGGGTTTGAGAGCAGTCTGGGTAATATGGCGAAACCCCATCTCTAAAAAAATGCAAAAATTAGCTGGATGTGGTGGCTGCATCTGTAGTCTCAGATACTCAAGAGGCTATGATGGGAGGATCACTTGAGCCTGGGAGGTGGAGACTGCACTTAGCTGAGATTGCTCCACTGCACTCCAACCTGGGTAACAGAGCAAGACGCTGTCTCAAGAAGAAGAAATAAATGAATATGAAATTGAAGGCAGGCATGGTGGTTCACGCCTGCAGTCCTAGCCTTTTGGTAGGCCAAGTCAGGAGGACTGCTTGAGGCCAGGAGTTCCAGATCAGCTTGGGAAACATAATGAGACCCCATCTATTTGAAAAGTAAAAAATTAGCTGAGTATGGTGGCGCATGCCTGTAGTCCTAGCTACTGGGGAGACTGAAGTGGGAAGATAGAGCTCGGGAGGTGGAGGCTGCAGTAAGCTAGGATCACCCCACTGCACTCCAGCCTGAGTGACAGAGCAAGACCCTGTCTCAAAAAGAAAAAAATATGTGAAATTGAGCATATATTTGAAAGAAGCCACTACCACAGTGGTTCTCAAACTTGGCCTTTGTCAAAATCACCTGAAGGGCTGACTAAAACCACTTTCTGTGCCCCACGCTTAGAGTTTCTGACTCAGTGAGTATGGGGTAGTGCCTGGGAATTTGCATTTCCAATAGATTCCCAGGTGATGCTGATGCTACTGGCCTGGGATCACACTTAGAGAACCACTGCTCTAGAACAAAACAAATTCAAGTTATTTTTGAGATGAAGAGGGGACGAATTTGAAGGACAGAAAGTCTCAGATGAGGCAGGTCCAGAGGGAATAAGAAGGTGCAGCTGAAGGGAGTTAATCTTTGCAAGGAGAAGTGCTTCCCTCTTATAGAAGAGAGAAAGAAAAGAGTTGATAAGACGCTAAAATGTTTTGAGGTGAAAGAGAGGCATATTTAAGGGAGTCACCTAAGTTGGACTTTGAGACACAGCTTTGAATCAAATAGATCTGTGTCCAAATCCTGGTTCAGCAGTCACACTCACATTCCAAGTTGTATAACTTGTTTAAGCCTTAGTGCCTTTATCTTGAAATTCAGGATAACCGAACAGCACTTACCCTGTAGGTTGTTGTGAAGATTGAGTGATGAGCTAGTACTGCTTCCTGTTAGTGAGCAGAGAGAGCGAGCCTGTGAAACAAAAAGACAAAGAACAGAGTGACCTTGACTGTAGCAGTGGGGGAGGTGGGAAAGTTATTAACTCTGTGAACTTTCACTGGATACCTGTAATTTGCTGAGCATTAGACTTGGCCCTGGGGATGAAAAGGGCAAGGCTTTGGTCTTCAGGGATGGAAGGAGATGCAGAGAAAGTGAACATGTACAGTACGACACAAATGCTTTACCACAAACATGAAACGTAGTATTGTATACAAAGTACTGTTAGAGCGTTAGGGATAGAATAAGGAATTTGACCAGCAGTAGGGTAAGTGGTTGGAGAGAAAACACTGCAGAGTTGATGTTTGAGCTAAATCAAGCTTGTCCAGCCTGCGGCCGAGATGGCTTTGAATGCAGCCCAACACAAATTCATAAACTTTCTTAAAACACTATGAGATTTATGCATGGACCTTTTTTTTTTTTTTTAAGCTCATCAGCTACTATTATTGTTAGCTTATTTTATTTGTGGCCCAAGACAGTTTTTTTTTTTTTTTTTTTTTTTTTTTAAGACAGAGTCTCATTCTGTCACCCAGGCTTGAATGCAATGGCGTGATCTCAGCTCACTGCAACCTCCACCTCCCAGGTTGAAGCAGTTCTCCTGCTTCAGCCTCCCGAGTAGCTGAGATTACAGGCGCCCACCACCACGCCCAGCTAATTTTTTATATTTTTAGTAGAGAGAGGGTTTCACCATGTTGGCCAGGCTGGTCTCGAACTCCTGACCTCGTGATCCACCTGCCTAGCTTCCCAAAGTGCTGGGATTACAGGTGTGAGCCACCATGCCTGGCAGTTTTTCTTCTTTCAGTGTGGCCCAGGGAAGCCAAAAGATTGGACACCCTGAGCTAAATCTTAAAACATTAGTAGGAGGTGGCTGGTCGCGGTGGCTCATGCCTGTAATCCCAGCACTTTTGGAGGCGGAGGCAGGTGGATCACGAGGTCAGGAGATGGAGACCATCCTGGCTAACACGGTGAAACCCCGTCTCTAATAAAAATACAAAAAATTGGCCGGGTGTAGTGGCGGGCGCCTGTGGTCCCAGCTGCTCAGGAGGCTGAGGCGGGGGAGTGGCGTCAACCTGGGAGGCCGAGCTTGCAGTTAGCCGAGATCATGCCACTGCACTCTGGCCTGGGCCTGGGCGACAGACAGAGCGGGACTCTGTCTCAAAAAAAAAAAAAAAAAAAAATAGTAGGCGGTCACCAGCCTGGAAGTATATTCTCAGTCCTGAAAGACATTCAGTTTAAGTTGGGGCCCCAAGGGAATGGCAGGGAATTCAACAGAGAAGTTAATTGGGATCAGATCAAACAGGCCTTTATGTGCCAGGTTAAGGAGTTTGAACTTTATCTGTAAGTAATGGGGAAATAAGACACTTAAAATGGTGCAGATATGTGTTTTATAGCGGTCACACTGATAACATCATAAAGGGTGTGTTAGATCCGAGAGAGAATAGAAACAGAAGTCAGCATGAAGTTATTTCTGTCACCTAGGATAAAAAATGAGGACTTGAACTAACATGGGGGTGGTATGGAGGTATCTCACTGGAGAGAGATTTAGAAGGGCGAATCACAACTCAATGCCTGGTCATCGGAGAGAACAAGGATTGACCCATGCACTGACAGGGT